>NC_050077.1:80817379-81163879 GCF_009764565.3 Dermochelys coriacea | reverse complement strand
ATGATAAATTGTGCCCTGCATAACCATGTTCCTGCTGTACCCCCTCCAGTCGATGGGGTTGCACTGTGTGTAAATCAGTGCAGATTTTGGCTGTAAGCTTTTTTCAGCACTGGAAGCCTGGTGTTCCAGACAAGCCTGGCGTTCTACACCACATCATGTGAATCTGTTCCTCCATCAGCTGGCCGGAATTTCCTGGCTGGTAAGAGGCGTGACTCTCATACATGCATGGAGGCAATGAATTTGATAGACTTGAAGGATTTAGTGTTCAAGTTAAACCGTGTGCTGCTTCCAGCTTTCACCAGGCACAGCATGGAGTGGTGGGAGCCATGTCAGGGAGCCAGTTAAATTTCTCATTCTCTACCTTGAATAGAAGTTAGAGAAACCTGGTGGCTGCTCTGAGCTGCACCATCTGGCAATGGTCCCAAAATAACCACCTGCCGATTGCTGGAATGCATCAGGTTCCAGCCATGCTCACACTCCACCCCTTCACACCCTAGGATGCCCCCTGCACCAGGAACTGCAGGGAAGAAGGTATAGACCTTGGCTCTGCCAGCTCTTACAGCCAGTCTGTGCTCTGTTTATGCTGTGTGTGGGACACAGAGGTATTATGTCCCATCATGTATACCTGCAGTGCTAGCTTGTCAATTGAAGTTCCCTACCCCACACCCCCCCATCAGAAGGAGACTGTGGCAGTTTAATGTACTTCACCAATGGACTGAATTAGATGGTACCTTGCAAGCCTTGAAGTGCTAGATAAAACTACATGCTACAGCGAAGCCTGCATTAAAGACCTCCGCTAACAGGCATTCTTCCCCATTGAGACCCCCCTTTATAACATCTCCAAGGTTTCTAACAATTTTGTTTGACCTGTAATTAAAAAATGACCTTTTCTAATACCACCACCACCCCACCCCAGCTCTTATCTAGCTCTTTCCATCAAAGCACTTTACACAGGAGGTGAGTGTCATTATCCCCATTATGTGGAAACTGAGGCACAGAGCAGGAACATGACTTGCCCAAGGTCACGCAGCAGGCCAGTAGCAGAACCAGGGAACAGAACTCAATCACCCAAGTCCTGGTCCAGTGCTATGTCCACTAGGCCATACCGCTAAGCAATTCTTTTTTGTTGGTGTTTTAGGTGAGGTCTTAAGACAGATTTCACTGGATACAGTGATGGATCAACTTCACTTCACCCTTCTTCCAAAATGAGGCCACCTCAGAAAGGGTATTAGCAGCAGCACCTAATCCTTTAGAGACAGACAGGCACCAAAGAGAGGGGACAGAGCAACATTTTACCAGTAAGTGCCTGAGGGCATTGCAACCTAATGGAAAATGATCCTGCCTTGCATAGGGAGGCTGTTAATGAAGTGTTAATTAAAGTTGTTGGCTTTTTTTTTTTTTTTTTTTTTTTATTAAAGTCTAAACGTCAGCATTTCCCTTGAAGCCTATTAACAGACAATTACCTTCAGGCTCCTTTTCTGGTCCCTTATGGAAAGTGAAATTCTAGGTACACTAGGACTTCAGATTTAATTTACACTGAAAACTGAGAAGAGGCTGGAACTTGGGAGTGCTCCTTGTTTTGACTGATACTCCCATTTCTCTTTGGTAGCAACTTGTCAACATGACAATACTGGTCCTTCCCACTTTGGGTCTCCAAGGAACTGCAGGTAAGATTCAGCATTACATTATTCCATTTTCATGCTGAAACTATAGCACAACCAGCATGCTTTAATATAGTGCTTCCAGTTTTCAAAGCTATATTCTGAGGGTAAGATCCTCAACTGGCGTAGCACCATTGACTACACCTGTTTACACCAACTGAAAACATGGCCTTTCCCCTCATTTTAGCCCATGGAGACAAGGAAGCTACCAAGGTACGAGTCCAGACTTTAGCATGGGGACTCTGCTTAAGAAGCTCATATTTAGCTCCCGTTGGATTAGGAGTTGAGTCTATCCTTGGTATTGGTTAACTACACACTTTAGACTAGTTTTAGGGCTATTTTGTGAAAGCCTCATCTAGAGAAAACTTATCATGTAGCAATAGCATGAACTGCACTGTAGCCATCAACACAGTTCTGTGGATTATCTATAAGAGCATCCAGATCTTGGTAGAAATTAGAATTGTCGAGAAAGTGCACATTCTAATGCAAATGCTTTCTTGTGAACCACCCTCAAGATAGCTCACTTGGAGAGGAAAACATTTAAGCAGGTTGTACTGAATAAAAATCTAGAAATCAAGAAAGCTAATCACTGTACTGTAAAATATGATATGCCTGACTTCTCAAGGCTTCTTATGACAGTTATGTTGTTTCCCTGAGAATACCCAATTATAAAGCATGTAAATGTCCCCTATGAGACAGGGCAAGATGACTTGTCATATGTGTATAGACCAAGAGAGTACCTGTCAGATAATATCAGTTACAAAAAACCCAACAACCTAGATGTGAGCTCATTTCCAGACACCGTACACTTATTGCATTAAGAATTCAAATCTCTATGGTCCTCTCAGTATCATGGTATTCCATCTAGGACAAAACCAAGAGGTATTTTGAAAAAAAGAATATAAATGCATCTCTTGCTACCACTTCTGCATATTCAGAGTGAGTGAGTGAATATTTTTAAGAGTTCAAAAAATTGTTCCCGTCTCAAATTGGGACAAAGTCAAAATATTTAAAAGATTTGAACCTTCTTTCATTCTGGGTCAATTAAAACATTTTGTTTTGATTTTGACCTTTTTCAGTCTAATTAGCTTAAATTTAAAAACAAATCTGAAATTTTCATTTAGAAAAATTTTGAAACTCCCTCCCTCCTCTTTCTTTGTGTTGGGAAATTCATCAAACCCATCCCCGTTTCACAACTGTTTTGGTTTTGAAAATTCCCAGCGAGCTCTACCTGTAACGTTCACATTATTTAGCCCCAGTAAATCCTGCCTTCTGCTATACCTAGGTCCTTCTCTGGATGGTGGAAGAAGTAGGATTTGCCCCGGTGCAGCCAATGTGCATAAATTTTATACTACTAATCCTAGAGAAAATGAATGACCATTCAGATGGTGACTTTTGGCTGAAATCACTGTAAAGCACCATGTAAAGTTCTCGGGCTTCAGAAATATTTATTCATAATATTAATTCACCCAGAGCACAATCTTGAGCAATTGGAGCTAAGCCAAGCACTGTGACTGGGGCACATGCCGACTGAAAACAATAGAATAGAAGCACTCACTGAAGACCTTCTGCTATATGCTCCTTGCCCCTGCAGCATTGATTTGCCAACTCCTAGTTCACCCATGCCTGCCCTCCCACGTAAGAGAAGAGAACAGTAACAGGGCGGCTTGCCCTTTTAATGGCCAGAGGCCTGGGGCCAGCCAACCCCAGCAATAAGCAGGCACACCTGAGCAGGGATCAGGGTGATTCCCATGCTAAGAGCAGCAGGAAGCTGTAGAGAGATGGATGCTCAGGAAGAGACAAACAAAGGACGCTGTGGCTGATGCTGCAGAAGAGCTGCAGTGAGCAGGAGGCTTCTGCAGGAGACCCTTGACCAGGAAGAAGGGTTTGGGCCTGGAAGCTTGATCAGAGGGATGAAGGCACCTGAGGGACATGGAGAGCAGATTCCATGGGAGTAGGAAAAGACTTCAGCCAGGATGGGCTGAGGGTGGCCTGCCAAGGCAGGGAGGAGCTGTAGAGAGCACAGTCAGGGGGAGACGAGAAGCCCCAGGGTGGAGTTATGTTTGATGTCTTACATCAATAAACTAGACCCAGGAGAAAGGAGCATTACTGGACAAAAAAGCCTGCGTGGTGTTTATTTAAGAAGCCCTTTGAAGGGGGAAAACTGAGGCAGGCTGCCTGTAGAGCGAGCTCAGGCCAAGAGGGGGCACTTGGGAGGCATCCAGCCCATATACTGCCATAATAAAATAGCTTTCTGAACTGACTGCTAGTGTGGACTCCTACAAAACTCTGCGGTTGGGAGGAATTGCAATTCTTTCACACCTTGTTTATGACCTAGGATATGATGAATTCCCAAGTGTCACGTCCTCTACAACTATTCAGGAACAAAATACCATTGACGGTGACTGGGAGGCCAAAGAATAAAACATGCTGCCTGTGATGATTTTAACTTGTGATGGCCAGAACAGACCACATCCTAACTGAGGGTCTGATGGGTGTCTGGTTGCTTGGTGGTGAACATGGATCTGTGCCCCAAGAGGTGTTTTACGTGTAGGATTCCCGAGGTGCCGTGTTGGGCCACCTGGTGCTGGGGGGAAGCAGTTTCAGGCCTGGGATTAAGAGTCATTGAGGCTTCATCTACACTGCCCCGTTAACCCAGGTGAGGGGTCAGCCTTACCTGGGCATGAGCAGCCACACTGAAAAGCCCTACCTGAATTGCTGTGATGCCACTGATGCTGCACTGCCCCCATATGTCTGGGGGTGCGTCCCAAGGCCCTTTGGGCCAAGAGGCTCTAGGATTCTTTCCCAGCCAATTGTGTCTATTGCAGGAGAACTTGACTGTCCTTCAGGGTGGAATTGTGGGAAGGCACTGGGGGACTAACCGTATTGGAGTAGTTTAGCCTTAGTCTTCACTGCAATGAGCGGGGGTTCCTGTTCGAGCTAAAACAGGGCCAGGCCTCTAATCCACACTCCCAGCCTGGTAAAATAGCATGGGTTTAAAGCAGCTCCAAACCTAATTCCCAAGTTTTTCCTGTGTGGACGGCAGGGGCAGCTGGGCTAAAACCCAGGCTAAAAACCCAGGTTAACTGTGCATTGTAGACAAACCATTATTCAGCCACAAGTATATACTCCTTTTCTTTCACCAATATAATTCAGAATATTAAAGGAGAACTTAATGCAGGTTTCAGTTCAGGACTACGGGGAGCGGCAGTCCAAAGAAGCTGGAAATCATTCAAGATGCTGATTGAAGCCATCCCTAATAATGGATTAAATATTGCTCTCTGTCTGCAGTCCACAGGAGAGTGCAGTCCAAAGGATGGGTGTCATACGACATGCAAGGCCCTTTAATACAATGCAGAGACACAGTAAACAAAGCCAGAGACAGATGGGAGGGATCTCTCTGGTTTACATTAACAAAGAATCAGTGTTGGGGACCTGAGAGAGGGATGAAGATTCACCAGACTCTATTTAGGCTGAAGTCCGACACATTGGCCACCAGATGCTCTAACAGGATTCATTCCTGGGAGCTGTTCAGTCTTTTGTCTGTTTTCACTTTGTTTAACAGCTGCCCTTTGGATTGTGCTACTTTGTGGGCTGCAGATAGACGAAGACATTTCAGAAAACATACTCAAACATTCATCTACTCTATTCTGATTCAAAGCAGCTTGGCTGGCCATATTCCTAGGGTTAGGAGAGCGTGGATTGGTTTTTAGAGAACGCAACATACCCTAACATCAGAAATTATCAGAACTAGATATTTAATGAGAAGACCCAGAACTTTTGGGAGGAAATAATTTTTCCAAGAAAATAGATTAGGATGACAGGACCATATAAATGTCTTCCTACTAAACACCAAAACACACTGAAGATTTGCAAGTTCCCCCAAGGAGCTTCACTCTCATCTCATCCCTTTGAGCAGGTGTTCGGAAGGCTGAGAACAATGAGAGCAATCCTCCTTTGGGGAATTAGGGGGATGGGGATACTGATTTGGTTTGTATTGTGCTGTGAAGTCTGATGATTACATATACAGGATGGGGGGAAGTATGATGCAGTTTGGGTTCCATGATGATCTTTCAGCTGATGGCAAGGAGATCCTGGAACCCAGGAAAGGAGAAATGTGTACACTAGTTTTAGCTCCATCTTAACTTCACCCGAGGGTTCACCTGCATAATGGACACTCCGAGATCTAGGTAGAAGGACACAGAGTATTGTTATCCCCATTTCACAGAGGGGGAAAACTAAGGCACAGAAGGGTTAAGTGATTTGCTCAAGATGCAGGAAACCTGTGGTAGAACTGGGAAGAGCACCTAGATCTTCCGATTCCCAGTTCTATGCATGGAACTGCATTAACCTCCCAATCCTGTGCTTTAGCCTCACAACATCCTACCTCTTAATAGAGCACTTCATAGTGTTCATTTGCAACCAGGCTGAAGCCTGGCTTTCCTGTCTGTGGGTGCAATTTGTGTTTGCACTTTAGCAGCCACAAAAGGAGCCATGAGTATCAACTGGAGTGGTTGTACTTCTAAATAAATTTGCACCTAGAATCAAGAAGTTGTAGCTATTCAGATTTGCATCATGAACTGAACTCCAGGTGTAAACATGTGGGTGCAAACTTCACCCACAAAAAGGAAGGCCACCGTTCTGAAACATACTAAAAGCTCTTGCAACATACAAGAACATCTCAGACTGGAAGCCTCCTGAAGTAGCTAGTTCTTT
The DNA here is from genome assembly GCF_009764565.3 of Dermochelys coriacea. Lineage (NCBI taxonomy): Eukaryota > Metazoa > Chordata > Testudines > Dermochelyidae > Dermochelys > Dermochelys coriacea. The sequence continues at coordinate 81,157,502 of NC_050077.1, read as the reverse complement.
TTGGATTGTCTTTCTAATCACAAAAGTCTAAGGTTTCTGTTACCTCGATATATCTGCAAGATCAGTTGTTCCACTGAAGTCGAGTTACTTCAGGCAAATCATTGCCTGCTGCAGAGTCCATACATTTCCCTTTTTAAATGGATTAAGTAAAGTATCTCTATTAAATCATAAAAAATAAAAATTGAATTCTGCCAAGTCTATTTATACCATCACCACCATCTAGCAGAAGAAATCATCCTCTTCTATTTTAGTGGATAAGCACTAGAGTTATGCATGTCTAAACTTTACTGAATCATGATTAAAGGACAGGCTAAAAGCTGATAACTACTCAAAAGAAACTGAAAGGAGAGAGAGAGGAGTTATTTAACAAAAAGGGGAGAGGGATATACATATGAATACTTGGACAAAAAGAAGAAAGGAAAGATGTAGGCTGAATATCTGGGGAATCTTTACAAGTTACAACTGAATTTATAACGCAAGTGTTATAAGCTCTTATGTCCAAAAGCCACCCAAGTGTGTACAGAAACTACCCATAACCTCGTCTACTTTCATCTTTAGTCACAAACCTGACTCTCCAGCCAGGTTCGTCACAAGATCGATTAACCTTCCAGTGAATGCAGAGCTCTACTGTATTATTGGATTCAATTTAAGAAAAGGGGAATTAATCCATCAGATTCAGACATAGTTGGGGACAGCTTTAAGATGGAAGGTGCTCATAACTTAGCATCTACTTTCGTATCCTTTTCTTTTACACCACAGTACCAACCATAGGTGACATGCAAAGGCACACAGGCCTTCCGTTGTATCCAGTCAATTTGTAAGTGGCCTTTTTGTGGGGGAGGGTGAGAGCTCTCCACTGGGCTTATTTAGCTGACCTCAGGAAAAGCAAACCTCATGATGGAAGGTCTCGCCTCCCATCTGGGCTGCAAGCTCTGAGAGGAGCCAGTCGGTCTGACTGCCACTAGCTTTTGCTTGCTTATGAATGCTGAGAACATCAGATAATCCAGGGATGTCAGGGTCAGCTGTTCTAACTGCTTTATCAGTCATAGATCACTCCCATGGCCAGCCTCTTTCAGGAGAGAAATTTCAAATGAATTGCGTGTGTGTTCAGTGTACTTGGGACATCGTGTCCCCACCAACGGGGCCTCTGCTCTTTGATACAAAATGTTATTTTAAAAGTGCCACCCTTATTAGCTGTTCTCACAATATATCTGATGAAACCCAGAGGGAAAAGGCTGCAGATTAGTAAGCACAAATACAGCAGAAATCCAATTTTTTCCTGACTCTACATAACAGGAGAAGTCAGTTCATCCATCTCACAGCATGCTGTCTGTTCGAATCGCCTGTATCCCTTGCAAATAGAATGGGATATTCATAGAGTTTAAGGTCAGAAGACACCATTAGATCATCTAGTCTGCTGACTTATGTATCACAAGCCATAGAATTACATCCATTTACCCCTGTACTGAGCCCAGCAACTTGTATTTGACTAAAGCATATTTCTAGATATTGGCTCTTCCAATTAAAGCACAATAACCCAAACCTCCCTCTTATTTGGGGTGGGGGGAGAGAAGAGAGGGAGAATTGATTTAAACTAGATATAACATTGTGCTTAGAGTTAGTTCAAGTGCTTGTCCTCCTTGCTTCTTTTCCTGGAATGTGAAATGGGAACACAGCTATGTTGTCTGTGGCAGAAGCAGCTATGTGACTTGTGCTCTGGCCCTCTTTCTTTTTTGGGTAGGGTGACCAAATAGCAAGTGTGAAAAATCGGGACGGGGTGCAGGGTAATAGGTGCCTAGATAAGAAAAAGCCCCCAAAATTGGGACTCTAAAATCAGGACATTGGGTCACCCTACTTTCCTGCACCTTTAAATATCTAAGGTGGCTGCCTGTCTGCTTCACAAAATGGCAGATGCCCCTGCAAAGTCCAGGCAGTTTTTAAATCTGACCAGATCTAGCAGCTCCCAACCTGCTGTGCTATATGTTTGATTTGAAATATATTGGGCCAGTTTACCTGTGAAATTCTGGCCTCTTTAAATTGCTCCCGTGGCCTTGAAACTGGCAGATCTGGCCACCGGGAAATTTTGGGACCCGATTCTGTAACCAGGTTACAGCCCCTTTGTACCACTGTGGTGGCACATTCTCGGCTAGACATTTGCCTCTAGATTACAGTCCCTTTGGGCCACCACACACACTTTGGATGCCAAGGCCCAGCATAGACTACTTCTTCTGAACAAAAACTCCCTGCTGACGCATTTGCTACAGCCTGCTCTTGCGTCTCCGCTTCCTGCCTTGCTGGTGTACAGAGCATGGCAGGGCTCTGCCCCAGGGCACCAATCCCCTCCCCAGTGCAAGACCTGTGTCAACAGCACACTTCAGAGCTGCCCAGCAGCAACCCTGAATGGTCATCTGGCCATAACCTCCTCTCTGATTCTCTCCCATCTGCTTTGTGAGAGGCAGGAAAGAATTTAGCAATTGGTGTAAGAGGCGTGGCTGGTACACTGCTGTACTCTGGCGTTTCTTAGCTGCTGGATCAGCCAATGCCATAGACACCAAGTGTGAGTTGGAGAGCTGGGCCATAAGAGCCCATCTGCAGGCTGGAGTGGTCCTGCTCTGGCTTTAGAGGGATGCACAAGACTGGTTTTAAGCCATCGATGCCTCTTCCTGCCACATTCCACTCCCGTGCCCAGTGCAGTTCAACGGGAGAGAGCATCAGGTCCTTCTGCAGTGATTTGTAGAGAATCTTTACGTTTTACTAGCACTGGAGGAAAAGCTCCATAAGCTAGTAGTATATATTTTAACTCCTATAAATCCAGCTCATTCTGATTGAAGAATTGGAAGCCAGCTGCAAAAAGACTAAAGACTTGTCTACAAGAGGAAACTGATGAGCAGAACTTCCGCAGTATGATCTGCTGCAGAAGTGGAGTAATTAGACCAGAATAAAGTAACTCTCATTCCAGAAGAGCGTCCATAAGGGGAATTATCATAGTTATAGAAGTGTAATTATACCAGTTAGTTTCCTGGGGTAGACTAGCCTGAAAGCTCCAGGCTGGAAAGGCACTAATTCCTTTGCAACCTAGCAAACCACACCATGCCCTTAGAATGCCATTCAGTGTGCCAGCAAAACAAATGGTTATTTGCAAAGAAAACCATTGATGCCGACATGTTTTCTGAAAAAGCAAAGCTAATACAAGGCGCTTAGTGTGCTTGGCTCCCATAGCTAAAAGGAAGGGAGCACAGAAGAATATAGATGGCACTGAATGGCGCATCTTTGCCTGGACCAATGCCTCAGCCAATTACCCATCTTAAACATTTCATCTCTTCTCATCTTAGGCACCCTCTTCTCTAGTCAGTCTCACTCCAGCAGTGCATAGAGGCCCAGCCTCATCTCACCCTCTTTTCCCCTGACCGGTGTCTTGGCCCATTCAAGGCTCCTGGGACTGGCTGCATAACACAAACGACAGCTGTTACATGTAATCTCCTTAATCTCATTGGAAATTCAGTTGGAATGTCTGATCTGTGAGCAGTTCGTCACTGCATTGCTATTATACACTGAACGTGCAATTGTTGGCTAGCCAAAGCCCCCCCCCACAGTAAAGTAAGTAGGTCAGAAACATTTACAATTCGTTCCACATTTACACAGCCCAGCCCACACACACTCCCCACTGCTCTACCCCTCCCATCTTGGAGGTGCCTGCAAGCAAAGCACTTTCACTCAGATTTGTGCAGAGTCAGCAGCTTTGCAATTGTAATGGACTCTTCACTACCACAGATCCCCCGAAAATAGCCAAGGGCTGACGGTGAGTTTAGCCCACCGCACAATGAAGAGGGGATACTCTGGCAACTGCCTTTGAGGCGCTTCCAACATAAAGGTCCAGTCATGGTCCTGTTGGCATCAGTGGCAAAACATCACTGGATTGAACCCCAAAGCAGGGGCCCATAATTGGGGAATACATGCTGAGAACTCTTGCTCTGCCCAAAATGTGCAGCATTAGAGCCCCATCCCAATCGAGTGGAATCCCTCCAGTACCCCAGACCTAGCAGAACATTGGTAGCAACCCCAGGACATGGTGAACATTACCATGTTTTGAACAAGCTTGGTGCAATGGCTAAAGATGCGGTGTGAGCCTGGACAGAATATTTCAGGCTCTTTTGTTAGGCCACTTGGCGACTCAGCATCTTTCAGCCCTTTAATAGAAGCATGGACTGACCTAAACATTCACCAGTGAAGAGGCCAGATTGCTTTGCAATTCATCCCTGCTGTAGTTGATTTATGGTCTATAGTTTCTCCAAATGATGATGGATTAGGACCAAGGGGAATGGATAATAATCACATACAATTAACAGGGTGTAAATACCAAAGGAGAAAGAAAAATTCTTTGGGTAGGAAATGGTGGTACAACTAGAAGCAAATCAGATGGAAGAAAAGGAACATTCCAGATGAAAAGAAGGGAGATGTATGTTAATAATGGAATATCTTAGATGTGGAACAAACGCCCAAGGAAAGTGGTGGAAACCATGTCTCAAGTCAATTAAACCCAGGCTGGACAAATCCCTGGAGAATAGACTGTAGGAACAAGCTTGGATTGGCCCAAGCAGATGAGATAAATGACCAGGTTAGGTCCTTCTCATCTCTAATTTCTATGAGAAAAGGAAACGGCAAAAAAGTCAAGACATTTGTTTCCTTTCAGCTAGGCAGATTCAAACATGCTTTTGTGTCTGTTTTTAATTAGTATGTTTGGGTGTGGTTCTTTAAACAGGATAGCAATTTTCACAATGACCTGCAGTGACATTGAAGACTGTACCAACTATTGTTCTTTTGAGAAGGAAAATAAACATGAAAGCCCATAAAATCATGAAAAGAAGAGTACTTGTGGCACCTTAGAGACTAAAATTTATTTGAGCATAAGCTTTCGTGTGCCATAAAATCATGGCATAGGACATTCAAAGATGGAACAAGTACATTTATGTAAAAAGTATCTGGTCTAGTATCCGCCTGGAATCTGGTCAATACAGGATGATGCTGACACAACTGAGACAGGACTGGGTTTCCAATTAAGTTTTGAATACATTTTTATTTGTCCAGGCACTGGAAACAATCTCTAGTAACAAGTTTATGATTTTCTTTAGTTCTTAATTAAAGAGTTATGCGGACTCTCTTGAGCCATCCAATATTTTAGTAACAAAGTCATTTAAGAATGAGCTGCTCAGAAAACCACTGAAAAGAAAAGCAGGCAATGCAGTATTTTGAGTTTCTCTGCACAGCAGGGAACAAAGGCAGAAGTACAATTTGGTTTGTTTCTTGGGAAAGGGGCAGTAGTGTTAGCCTTAAGCTCTCCAAAATCAGAGTTGGAAGGTTCCCAAATCACAAGATTGCTTGAAAAATCAGGAGAGTAAAAAAAAAATTTTTTTTTTGAGGTTCTCTCTTTGCTTTCTATGTTGAGAGCCTTTAGGATGCGCTTGGGTCACATTTTCAAGCTTTTCTCTGCAACCATGAGGGCTAGAAAGTTAATTTTATCTTCTAAACGAAAGCTGTGCGTGACTGGTTCCCCAGGGTGGAATTGTGGGACTGCTGTGCCCCTGAACTCTCCCCAGCCTGGGCTGTCTCTCCCAATGCCTTGATAGTGACCAGCAGCAAACCCTGCCAGGCGCTGTGATCACTCAGCACAACTGCACGTGGAGCCCCATGTCCAGCTAGATTGCATGAATGCTCCCAGAGCCACTCAGGAATCACAGAGCCAGATCCCCCAGCTCCCAGCACTGTACCCCAGGAATATACCATCTTGCACTGCTCCAGACAAGCAGTACAAATTTATTAATTGGTTCACCGCTTCATCAGTGGAAAGTGGACATACATGAGCCTTTGCCAATTTGAGCAGATTTGCCACACATGTCATACAAACTCATTGGTAAATATGAATTTGTTTTACTGTTTACTACAAGAGATAGACCAAAAGTCAGAGTTAGTTACCAACAGAAATAAAACATAAGCCTGCAAATCTAAACTCTCAGCTCTATTAGACTGGACAACAACTTGACCAAGCAGTTTTTCTCACCTCCACTGGATATTACAGTTCATAGTACACAGATTTCACCCTTGAAATCTGGGCCACTCCCATCAGTTAGAGTTTCAGAGTATCCTTGAAAAGAAAAGGAGTACTTGTGGCACCTTAGAGACTAACAAATTTATTAGAGCATAAGCTTTTGTGAGCTACAGCTCACTTCATTGGACAAATGCATCCGATGAAGTGAGCTGTAGCTCACAAAAGCTTATGCTCTAATAAATTTGTTAGTCTCTAAGGTGCCACAAGTACTCCTTTTCTTTTTGCGAATACAGACTAACACGGCTGCTACTCTGAAAAGAGTATCCTTGTTGCTTGCTCCGTAGGTGGGTGAAGGAGAAAGGCCAAGCCTGGCACCCCATCTTCACTTTTATACCCTCAGTCCATATGCTTAGAAAGCACAAGTCCAGGCATGTCTGGTTGGGCCTTGCTGAGTCTCCAAGCCAGGTCGAGCAATTCCGCTGTGTGGCCTCACGCAGGTGTCATTGCTTTGTAGCTCCCTTGCTGGACAATGGCTGTTGATGGGTTGTTTAACACCGCGCCTGAGTGTTGGTTACTTTCCTTGTTGTTTCCTCTGGTGAGCGAATATTTGGCTGATTCCTCAATTTACAGCACTGAACCCCACAACCCAATTCTCATAACGCCATATGCATTAATGACGTATATGGACTCTGAGCAGATCATAACCTTTCCCCTGATACCTTACAAGGCCTGCTTTATATAAGAGATCGTGATTTAAAAATGAGGAATATGGGGACTCCAGGACACTCCCCCAAGGTACAGAATGTCACACTGAGGCCTTGTCTACACTGCCACTTTACAGCATTGCAACTTTCTCGCTCAGGGACGTGAAAAACACCCCCGAGCGCTGCAAGTTTCAGCGCTATAACGTGGCAGTGTAGACAGAGCCACATTCCCTCCCACAGCTACTCCCCTCGTAGGGGTGGTTTTTTCACAGTGCTGGGAGAGCTTTCTCGGAGTGATTTAACATTGCTAGTGAAGACATACTGAGATTCTAACTTCATCAGAGCAGGACTTCACTTGGGGGTAAAAATTGAGAGAGCAGGTAACACCAAAGGTGACAAATGAACAACAATGAAAACGGAACTCTTTTGTCCTCTAAACTATGGGTTATTTCTTACAGCACCATCAGGAAAAATTGACTCCCAAACTGACCCTGCAAACAATTAAGGATGGTGCCCTAGGACTTAAGGATTTGTGCTGGACCTCTGCAGAGGGTTGAATTTCACCGGTAGGGAATGAAAAGAGGTGTGGAAAGAGGTGAACCCAAACGAGCAGTTTGGAATTTGAAGTTCATTCGTGTATAACTTATCTGTATTAGGGTAGAGCCAGAGGGACCACCCAATGGGTGTGGCATCGTACAAACAGATAACAGAGTCCCTGTCTAGAAGCGCTTACAACCTGGGAGGGGAGATGAGCACAGACGGGGAAAGGTCACACCCCAAATTAGTGGCAGAGAACTGGGAACAGGACAGATCTCCTTCCCAGCCCAGTGCAGTAGGCCATTGATGTACCCTGTCCTACAGCTTTTTAGAGCTACAAATAATGGAAACAGTGTAGGGGGAAACAAAAAAACCTTCCACTGAATAGGAAGGAAAAAACAAAAAAGTTAATAGGAAGAAGGAAGGAACTTACATTCAGCTGCAGGTTTGCTCTGACCAGTTTGAGTGGGGCTCTAAAGCAAACATTACTAGTAAAGGTAGCTTACAGCTTGCTATCCTCGGAAAATGAAGAGTTGCCACTTAGCTAAAGTCCAGAGGGACGTGATCTTTCCCACCCCTTGGTAAGAGAAATTTACAGCTAGGTTCTCAGCTGACCCCATTCCATTGAAGTCACTGGAACTATGCTGATTTCCACCATCTGAGAATCTGCCTCCAGGTCTTTAAATTGTGCCTTCTTTAGTACCACTGGCTAGGCATGCTCCTCCTTTCACTCCCACTGGTTTTACAACCATTTCAACTTCAATATAATTTCTCCTGATGTACAGCTGTGCAAAGACCATATTTACCCTTGCTTCCCCCTCCTACAACCTCACCGAAGTGAGCAGAGTGTGGCATAATTTGTCCCATCTTGTCTAACTTGTTCCACATGGAATAAACCTCTTTCACCCTGTTAGCTACTTACCCAGGTAGAAAGTTTGTTCCAAGTTGCATAACTGAAGAGAATGACGTTTATCACTGTGCACATGACACGATGTATTGCAAGTTTTATTGCAGATTCAACTACTTACTTGCTGGGTGACCCTGGGAAAAATCACTTCCCCCCCTGGGCCTCAGTTTCCTCATCTGTCAATAGGGATGCATTATCATCATGTATTCAGTGTCATTTCAGCACCTACGAGCCCCAGTTGTGTACCAGGATGCCATTACGTCAGGTGCTGTACAAACAGAAAAAAAGACAGACCAACCCAAAGAGCTTGCAACGTAATGATACCGACTCATCTTTGTACAGTGCTTTCCTATAGCATTAAGGGTGAGATACTGGCTCTATTGAAGTTAGCGGCAGAATGCCAACAGACACCACTGAGCCAGGATTTCACCACAGAAGGTGTGTGTGTGTGTGCTGGTACACCTACATACAGAGCGTTAGAAGGGTGTTGTACAGATTATTTCATTCTGCTTACACAGGACTAGAGACTGATATCTTTACCCAAGCGGAGTGGCACTTCATGCCTTGAATAGTTCTAACTGATTTCAATGGGACCAGACCAGGAGTTAGGTACTGCTCAATTTAAGAATCACACAGTTGCTAAAACGGCAATGAGGATTATGGCTTGTGCTAGCAGGTCATTTCTGTTCTGCTGTAGAAACCCATTTGCCCCTCTGTATTTTATAGAGACACCTGCTTCTGACATGCCCCAAGAGCTAAGCATATGGTAGGAAAGCACCTCCAGCTGCTGGCAGCCACACACTGTTCTCCCAGGCTTGGTGATAAATGCCAAAGGGCTGCCGATTTATGTGCCTTGTGCACCTGCCAGCAGCACTTTGTTTGATCATTGGCTCATACTTTTCCAGCTTGTAACAAAGAAAACACTGCTGAGATCACGGTGAGCACTAAGACTCAGCCAATAAATAATAAATTCAAGCACCACTGTTACCAACTGGATGTCAGGTGTCACAATGAGAGGAAACAAAGACCTGATGACTAAAAACAAATCATGAATGTGCTGTCATTTCAGTGCCACAGTACCTGGGCCTGCTGTCCACAAAGCCACTCCCTTACATGTCTCATCCAATGCCCAGGGACCAAAGGATACAGATTCTGCCAAGTCAGCAGACCTTTCGTCTCTCACATGATAAACTTTTCCGAGTAGCAGCTGTGTTAGTCTGTATTCGCAAAAAGAAAAGGAGTACTTGTGGCACCTCAGACTAACAAATTTATTAGAGCATAAGCTTTCGTGAGCTACAGCTCACTTCATCGGATGCATTTGGTGGAAAAAACAGAGAAGAGATTTATATACACACACACAGAGAACATGAAACAATGGGTTTATCATACACACTGTAAGGAGAGTGATCACTTAAGGTAAGCCATCACCAGCAGCAGGGGGGGGGAAAAAAAAGGAAAACCTTTCATGGTGACAAGCAAGGTAGGCTAATTCCAGCAGTTAACAAGAATATCAGAGGAACAGTGGGGGGTGGGGTGGGAGGGAAAAATACCATGGGGAAATAGTTTTACTTTGTGTAATGACTCATCCATTCCCAGTCTCTATTCAAGCCTAAGTTAATTGTATCCAGTTTGCAAATTAATTCCAATTCAGCAGTCTCTCGTTGGAGTCTGTTTTTGAAGCTTTTTTGTTGAAGTATAGCCACTCTTAGGTCTGTGATCGAGTGACCAGAGAGATTGAAGTGTTCTCCAACTGGTTTTTGAATGTTATAATTCTTGACGTCTGATTTGTGTCCATTCATTCTTTTACGTAGAGACTGTCCAGTTTGACCAATGTACATGGCAGAGGGGCATTGCTGGCACATGATGGCATAGATCACATTGGTAGATGCGCAGGTGAACGAGCCTCCGATAGCGTGGCTGATGTGATCAGGCCCTATGATGGTATCCCCTGAATAGATATGTGGACAGAGTTGGCAACGGGCTTTGTTGCAAGGATAGGTTCCTGGGTTAGTGGTGAGTATTTGCTTCAGATTGGGGGACTGTCTGTAAGCAAGGACTGGTCTGTCTCCCAAGATCTGAGAGAGCGATGGCTCGTCCTTCAGGATAGGTTGTAGATCCTTGATGATGCGTTGGAGGGGTTTTAGTTGGGGGCTGAAGGTGATGGCTAGTGGCGTTCTGTTATTTTCTTTGTTGGGCCTGTCCTGTAGTAGGTGACTTCTGGGTACTCTTCTGGCTCTGTCAATCTGTTTCTTCACTTCAGCAGGTGGGTATTGTAGTTGTAGGAATGCATGATAGAGATCTTGTAGGTGTTTGTCTCTGTCTGAGGGGTTGGAGCAAATGCGGTTATATCGTAGCGCTTGGCTGTAGACAATGGATCGAGTGGTATGATCTGGATGAAAGCTAGAGGCATGTAGGTAGGAATAGCGGTCAGTAGGTTTCCGATATAGGGTGGTGTTTATGTGACCATCGCTTATTAGCACCGTAGTGTCCAGGAAGTGGATCTCTTGTGTGGACTGGTCCAGGCTGAGTGGGATGGGGTGGGATGGAAATTGTTGAAATCATGGTGGAATTCCTCAAGAGCTTCTTTTCCATGGGTCCAGATGATGAAGATGTCATCTATGTAGCGCAAGTAGAGTAGGGGCATTAGGGGACGAGAGCTGAGGAAGCGTTGTTCTAAGTCAGCCATAAAAATGTTGGCATACTGTGGGGCCATGCGGGTACCCATCGCAGTGCCGCTGATTTGAAGGTATACATTGTCCCCAAATGTGAAATAGTTACGGGTGAGGACAAAGTCAAAAGTTCAGCCACCAGGTTAGCCGTGACATTATCGGGGATACTGTTCCTGATGGCTTGTAGCCCATCTTTGTGTGGAATGTTGATGTAAAGGCTTCTACATCCATAGTGGCCAGGATGGTGTTTTTAGGAAGATCACCAATGGACTGTAGTTTCCTCAGGAAGTCAGTGGTGTCTCGAAGATAGCTGGGAGTGCTGGTAACGAAGGGCCTGAGGAGGGAGTCTACATAGCCAGACAATCCTGCTGTCAGGGTGCTAATGCCTGAGATGATGGGGCGTCCAGAATTTCCAGGTTTATGGATCTTGGGTAGCAGATAGAATACCCCAGGTCGGGGCTCCAGGGGTGTGTCTGTGCGGATTTGTTCTTGTGCTTTTTCAGGGAGTTTCTTGAGCAAATGCTGTAGTTTCTTTTGGTAACTCTCAGTGGGATCAGAGGGTAATGGCTTGTAGAAAGTGGTGTTGGAGAGCTGCCTAGTAGGCTCTTGTCCATACTCCGACCTATTCATGATAACGACAGCACCTCCTTTGTCAGCCTTTTTGATTATGATGTCAGAGTTTTTTCTGAGGCTGTGGATGGCACTGTGTTCTGCATGGCTGAGGTTATGGGTAAGCGATGCTGCTTTTCCACAATTTCAGCTCGTGCACGTCGGCGGAAGCAGTCTATGTAGAAATCCAGGCTGCTGTTTCGACCTTCAGGAGGAGTCCACCCAGAATCCTTCTTTTTGTAGTGTTGGCAGGAAGGTCTCTGTGGGTTAATATGTTGGTCAGAGGTGTGTTGGAAATATTCCTTGAGTCTGAGACGTCGAAAATAGGGTTCTAGGTCACCACAGAACTCTATCATGTTCGTGGGGGTGGAGGGGCAAAAGGAGAGGCCCCAAGATAGGACAGATTCTTCTGCTGGGCTAAGAGTATAGTTGGATAGATTAACAATATTGCTTGGTGGGTTACGGGAACCATTGTTGTGGCCCCTTGTGGCATATAGTAGTTTAGATAGCTTATAGTGTCCTTTTTCTTTTGTAGAGAAGCAAAGTGTGTTTTGTAAATGGCTTGTCTAGTTATCCTGAAGGACAACCCATCACTCTCACAGATCTTGGGAGACAGACCAGTCCTTGCTTACAGACAGCCCCCCAATCTGAAGCAAATACTCACCAGCAACCACACACCACACAACAGAACCACTAACCCAGGAACCTATCCTTGCAACAAAGCCCGTTGCCAACTCTGTCCACATATCTATTCAGGGGATACCATCATAGGGCCTGATCACATCAGCCACGCTATCAGAGGCTCGTTCACCTGCGCATCTACCAATGTGATCTATGCCATCATGTGCCAGCAATGCCCCTCTGCCATGTACATTGGCCAAACTGGACAGTCTCTACGTAAAAGAATGAATGGACACAAATCAGACGTCAAGAATTATAACATTCAAAAACCAGTTGGAGAACACTTCAATCTCTCTGATCACTCGATCACAGACCTAAGAGTGGCTATCCTTCAACAAAAAAACTTCAAACACGGACTCCAACGAGAGACTGCTGAATTGGAATTAATTTGCAAACTGGATACAATTAACTTAGGCTTGAATAGAGACTGGGAATGGATGAGTCATTACACAAAGTAAAACTATTTCCCCATGTTATTTCTCCCTCCCACCCCACCCCCCACTGTTCCTCTGATATTCTTGCATAATCACAGGTTTCAGAGTAGCAGCCGTGTTAGTCTGTATTCGCAAAAAGAAAAGGAGTACTTGTGGCACCTTAGAGACTAACAAATTTATTAGAGCATAAGCTTTCGTGAGCTACAGCTCACTTCATCGAATGCATCCGATGAAGTGAGCTGTAGCTCACGAAAGCTTATGCTCTAATAAATTTGTTAGTCTCTAAGGTGCCACAAGTACTCCTTTTCTTTCTGATATTCTTGTTAACTGCTGGAATTAGCCTACCTTGCTTGTCACCATGAAAGGTTTTCCTCCTTTCCCCCCCCTGCTGCTGGTGATGGCTTATCTTAAGTGATCACTCTCCTTACAGTGTGTATGATAAACCCATTGTTTCATGTTCTCTGTGTGTGTGTGTATATAAATCTCTCCTCTGTTTTTTCCACCAAATGCATCCGATGAAGTGAGCTGTAGCTCACGAAAGCTTATGCTCTAATAAATTTGTTAGTCTCTAAGGTGCCACAAGTACTCCTTTTCTTTTTATGATAAACTTTCTTTTCAAAGCCACCCAGTTGCTATGAATGGATCCTTTATCTATAGCCTCCAGCAGTCTTAAGCATGTGCAAAAGATGAGCCTTTAAGCCAGGCTGAGATGATTTGCTTGCTAGCCAAACAAGTTTTTTTTGTTTTTAAGTGTTATCCTTGGGCGATTGGTAATGGAACATGGGGCCTAGTACATTTAGGTCACAGTCTTGAGTTTGAAGATCAGCAGAGCCCGAAGGCTGTTACTACCCTTTGTGGGCCATTTGGTGACTTAAGGGAAATGAGTTGATGGGATAAGTTGAATTTGCCGTAGAGAGGCACCTCGACATATGAGCTTCTCCCTCATCACCAGGTCCATCTGGCTCAGGACCTAGGCACTTTGGTGGAGAAGAGTCTGATGCAAAGGTCAGCTGATGTCATTAGAAAGACTCGCATTGAATTCAACTGGCTTTGGACCAGCCCCACAAGGGGATGGGGTGTTCCCTGTTCCTCTTTCTGTACCTGGTCAGTGAATATTGGGCTTCCCTCCCCAGACCTTTCATGAGCACTACAATTTAAATTAAAGGCCAGAACACTTATTCACCTCATGTAGCACATGACCAGAGGGCAAACTAAGCTGAAGTTTTGAATTCCCCCTCCTCAGCTTCTAGCCAGCTTCTCAGCATGTTTATTTCTATTCTAGAAATAGAAGGCACTGGCCCGGGAATCGGAAGATCCGGGGTCAGTTTCCAGCTGTGTCACCGACACCCTGTGAGACTTTGGGCAAGTCACCTAGCCTCTCCATGCATCAGTTCCCCATTGGTGAAATGGGGCTAGTGATATTCCCTTTGGCCGTGTGGATGTTAAATTCTCTGGGGCAGGAACTGCCTTTTACTCTGGGTATTTTCAGCACCTGGCACAGCGAAGCCTGGACACTAGAACACAAATCACATTTTCCCGTGGTTCTGCCATGTGCGTTCAGATGCATGTAGCTCATATTCATAGACAGTCTGACCTCCTGCATAATACAGGCCACAGAATGTCCCCAGAGTCACTCCTAGAGCAAAGCTTTTAGAAAAGCTTCCACTCTGGATTTTAAAATGTTGAGTAATGGCGAATCCACCACCACCCTTGACCTTGGCCATCATTTGTACTGTTTGCTTTGGGTTGCTACTGCTACATCTGCCTAGTGTCTTCCCTCTCCTGTTTTGTTCACTCACCTTCATGGTCTATCCATCATGAACATTCCTTTCCTTGCCAAAATGCAAATGCTATGCAGATAAGATTGGATTTTAAAATATTTTACATGTACAGAAAGAAAGAGCCACATTAGCAAGAGAAGAGGGGCAGGTACATAAAGATAAGGTCTCTATAAAATGAGCTAAGCGAGGGAAAGGTTAGCTATGTTAGCACAATAGCCAAGTTAAACAAGACACAATTAGGGGCCCATTCAGATCCCCCATCAAACTCTCACACAAATATCACAATGCCCAGAGGTGCTTTTATAGATCTTTGCAAAAGCCAAGGTAGAAAGGCTGGTGGTGGCAAAACTGGAGGCTGGGAATTTCAAAGGAGCCCAGGGGAGTTGGATGCCTAAATCTCAGAAATTCAGTGGAGGTGGATTGTCTGTCTCCCCTAGGCTCTTTTGATACAACGCAGCTGTAGCCATTTTATGAGGGCTGCTACATAAGTGAATTCAAGCTCTTCACATGAACTTCGGTAGCTAACTTCACAAGAAAGGGAGCCTTCACTGTGCTGCACAGTGTTTATGACTGTTTTCTGTGTCCTGCAGCTTTACATTGAGACTCTGTTGGAGGCATCTGACATTGTGTATTCCATTGAGACAGACTGTTAGAGGAGATGCATTCCGTGCTCTCTCCTGCAAACGGTGTTTGTTCTGCACTCTCTTTTTAGTGTTCCATTAATCTAAAATGGAAGTCACTTAGACTGAACATACATGGCCATTCTCCATCTATGGATAACATCCACTAGTCCACTGCTGCAGATGGAGACAGGTCAGACCTGAGAGTTGCATAGCTTACCTAGGACAGGGGTTCTGTGGCAACCAATTGCTTTGTTCTTACGGCTGGATGGTAAAGAAGAAAGAATTAAAAAAATAATTCTTCACAACTGTACAAGGGGAAGTGGACAGAAGCTAGGCAACTCATTTCACTTGCCTGGTTGGTCTGTGGTCTATCAAAAGATAATTCAGCTGCTATTGGCCTGGCTGAGATTTGGCTATTGAGCTAGAAAGGAAGATTCTATAATCCAGTTATCAAGTCCTGAGACATCCAGTTTCCCAGAATTACAAGTTCAAAAACTCCCAAAACATGACCCACAACAGACTTTAAATTCACAGGCTTTTATATAAGCCAGTCCCCTTATACAGTAGGCTGACAATATGTGGTTTAAAAAAAAATTCTATATATATTTGCAGGTGTTAAATTAGCCACCAGAGGGAGTCCTTGTAGCCCAATGTCAGAGTGTGACCAAAAAGGATGGAATTAGAACAACTCTTTAGAAGTTCCATGAAGTCTACAGTTTTCAGTTATGGTGCATTCTCTAGTACATCAAATACCCAGACAATGGCCTGTGTTGGTAATGACCACCAAAAAGGGACATCATATTAGATTTTCTAAAAATTATTTGACAATTTAATAGCAAATAGACCAGCAGAGCAAATGGTGTGTCCTCGTCTCACGTACTCTGTAGACTGCTGGGACTCTCATGGATGTTCTCCTTATATGTTAATGTCACTACCCACATGGAAAAGAGATGAGGCCAAGCAGCCATGATTATTATTTACGCCACCATGTGAGTGCCTGGCATGCCAGAGATTTGGCTGCGGACACTGCCCCTGCCCTGATGAGTTTACAATCAAAGGGCCTGATCCTGCAAATCCTTCCCTTACTCTGAGTATCTCTCCAGTGAGTAAATGAATCAGAATGTGGGATGGGGAGACAATAGGGGAGAACAGCGCTTAATGTTTGTTCAGTTGAGACTTGCTTCTTAGTGGCTCTGGTTTTAATTCCCTCCCATTTCATTCCACTAAATGCATGTATAGTTTGTATTGTTTTTACTGAGGGGACAGGCAGGCAGGGAGGGACAAAGGGGAAGTGAGGAAGGACAGAACTTGTGGGAGGGATGATTGAGGAGGAACATGATGGGACACAGGTGGAAATGGGAAAAGGAAGAGGAGGATTGAAATGAGGAGAAATCAGATGTGAAGCAGAGTAAGGGAAGGGAATGGCTGAGCCAACCATTGGTGCTCAGTTAACAGGTGGCAGTGAATGTATCAAGAAGGGAGGAGCAGGATGGGGGTGGTGACTATTGCAAATGGCAAATGAAGCATGGCAGATGGCAAGCAGCAAACCACAAGTCAAACATCCTGGGTACTAGTTGGCAACTCAGCTCTCCCAGTCTCTAGGGTTCATCTCAACCAGCTAACAAGCATGTGAGCTCTGTCATGTTTACACTAGGATATTTAAATATGTCCTGTTTTAAAAGTACACCTTTCTCCCAGGTTAGGCATACCCTACAAATGCTTGTAAGCTTAGAACAAACATTAGGTTCAGACTAGCCTTTAGCAAGGTGCTAACTCCTTCCAGTTAACTGGTAGTCAACTAACAAGGGGAAAAACTCCAACCTGGAGGTTGCAGCAAAAGCAAGGGGTTTTCTTAAGCGTGTGAGCTAAAGATCTTCCATTCTTAGTATCATAATACTGAGTTCACATTACAGCAGATTCTCCTTTCCACTGGGGCTAATTGCCATGATACCACTGAAGTGGATGGCATTGCTTCAGGTTTACACTAGTGCCAATGAAAGCCAGAAGCAGACTTCTCAAAATGTCCCTCATAATGAGGAACAGCCTTTCGTTTTCACCTGTGTTTCATTCAAGTCTGGTGTCCCCTCACTTGTATTGCAGGAATCCATTTACCTCTGAAAGAAAACATGATGAAACTGAAGTTATAGAAAAAGTTATTCACCAGAAAAGAACAAATCTCCCAGCATTTTAAATTTCCTGCATGAATAACTTGTCTCTCAGACAGTGCAGCCCACATTTGGGCATTAGCAGATTAGGAGCAGAATTTGACCCAATGTTTGTTTTGTGTAATAGGCTAGTCCTACACCCCCAGAAACTGCCTGGTTCTGTTGACTGTAAAAAACTAGAGAAAGTGGGCTGATGAAAGGGAATCCTGCCGTTACAATTTCTTTGCCAGTTTAACTCTGTTTAGCCTAGAGTCAGCTGAAATTATTGAACATTTTTGTGAAAATACTGCCTTTTCGACATCTAAGCGGTCCATCAAAAATGCATTTAAAATGATACAGTGCTAGAGCTCATAAAGCTCCCCCGTGTGGGCTACGCATCAATACCACAATGGAAGCTCCATATTGCCCGTAAGTATGATTATAGAACTGCCTAAAATGATCAAAATGTCTGTGATACATCAAGCAAGGCTACGTGAATGGATTATGTGGTTCAGTACGCTCTGTAGCAATTGCAGCCAGTGACTTATGGAATTCCACGCAGAAAATGCACTTCTAGCATAGCCAGCCTTTGAGTGAGGTGGTTCTGCAGATCATCACCTCCCCCCTGCAGATGCAATAACCATCCAAGGCATTGGTTTCCCTGCATTAATTCAGCAGATTGATTGAGGAGCCATTCATAACTGAAAAAGGAACCGCCCTACTGACTTTCTCCAGAGTATGCAGGCTCCCAACGTGAAGCCCTTTGTTAAACCTTTGGGCGGGAAGCCCACAAGAGTATGTGAAATGGGGCAGCTGGAACATTGTTATTTCTGCCATTCCATGAGAAATTCTGAAGCTAGTCTGCCAGTAATGCCTCTGTACAGCCAATCCAGTCATCCTCGGGCACTTCTAAATACCTGTCACCTTGGTATCTAAGCGCTAAATTTACCAAACATGGCAGATGGTCTTTGGGCTAGTCTTCACCACAGAGTTAACCCAGGCTCTCACTCAGGTGTTGCCTCTAGCCCCCCTCCTGTCCACACACACCTCTCTCACCTGAAAGGGGTGGTGCTAGCTGGCCCTTCTTGGGGTATTGGCTAAAGCCCAAGCCAGGCTTTCACTGGTAGCTCACGTACTCTGCAGCGAGGATGCAGGGTAAAGCACAGGTTCTGCCTTCCCACAATTCCTCCTGTACGCCCAGAAGGGCGGACAGGTTCTCACACAATTCCCTGGGAAAGAACTAGAGCAGCCCAGCTTACTGCAGTGCTGAGAACCACAGGATAGGCCCGCAGGAGTCCTAGCACCTCACATGAGTGACTGCAACCCCAACAACGAGACAGCGGAAGGGACACACAAGCATGGCTTTGCAGTGTGGCCCCTCACACCCAAGTGCCGATCTGCAGTGCGGTTTCCATTCTCAGAGCTTAACATTAGTGACCATTCTAATTACAACACAAGGCTGACAGGCTCATCAAGCGCCCCTTCTGGTGAGCATATCTACATGGGCAGCCAAGTGAGCTCAGTCGGACTGTTTGCATGAGTAAAGATCTGCAGGATCAAGACCCATCCACCAGGACTCTTCAGACAGCAGCATTGTAGCT
The DNA here is from genome assembly GCF_009764565.3 of Dermochelys coriacea. Classification (NCBI taxonomy): domain Eukaryota; kingdom Metazoa; phylum Chordata; order Testudines; family Dermochelyidae; genus Dermochelys; species Dermochelys coriacea. Next base: position 81,138,769 of record NC_050077.1, on the reverse strand, counting down.
TTGCTTAAGGAAAACACTGGGCAAACATCTGTCTTCGTTTCTCACTTGTACAATTGTGCTGTTACCATAGGCATTCGCAGGGGATCTCATCCATACAGCTCCGGATAATTTCATTTTAGCTGGCGGGACAATGCTGGGCAATCACAATGCTGCAAACCCTCACAGTACACCTTGCAGGGCATCTCACATGAGCATTGATGTGGTGGCATCGCTTCAGTATTTAATTGTCCTCATAAGCTAATTGCTTTTATATTCCAGCCCCATCAACCACATTGCCTGGAGCACCCACAATGTTGATCAGTGCCTTGCAGGATAGAATAATCTTACAACTGTAGTAGCTATGCACAATCACATTGAGTTGATAGATTATTCCTCCCACTAAGCTAGCAGGTAAATCTCCCCTCCTTCTCTCTTCCTTCTCCTCATCTGCTCTGTCCTCTTTGCCCAGCCCCTTTCCCTCACTTGTTTTGTCTTTCCATTTAGCTCATCCCCAACTCAACCCACCTGCCCCACAAAATCTGGGAACTAACGAGACTTTGAGCACCATCATGTTAGGTACACTGCTGATATGTTTTGTCCCTTTAAGCTACCCTGTGTCAGTCTTGTCTAGCGCTTTGGGTCTGTGGTTGTACAGCGCCTACCACAGTAGGACCCCATTGTTCATTGGTCCCTAGGCATTACTGGAATAAGCTTGATTAATATTAAAATAAATCTATAGGCTGTTTAACCAGTATGTTATCTTAGTTTAAGGTCACTTCAAGTCCCATTTTATCCCAGCCACTATTGATTAAGTCTGTATGAACAAATGAATGGGATGGATTATGTTGTTCTCTCTGGTGGCTTTCAGATTTTGTGAGGTTTCAGAGTAGCAGCCGTGTTAGTCTGTATTCGCAAAAAGAAAAGTACTTGTGGCACCTTAGAGACTAAAATTTATTAGAGCATAAGCTTTCGTGAGCTATCCGATGAAGTGAGCTGTAGCTCACGAAAGCTTATGCTCTAATAAATTTGTTAGTCTCTAAGGTGCCACAAGTACTCCTTTTCTTTTTTCAGATTTTGTGCATCCATTATTTCCTGAGGATGAAGAAGTTACTGCAACCTTGCTGGGGTCTTTGAATGGTGTGCCAAGATGTTAAAACAGCGATGGAGCACACCAGAGAAGTCTAACTCTCAGCTGACAGCCAGCATTACAGATGGAGGAGTTGGCAAACATCTTAGATGCTTAGAACACACTCATAAGTAAATGGGAAAGGTTCCCTCAGGCAAGAGACAGAAATGGGGGTGAACCCTGAACTAAGGTTATCCCACCAGAACTAGAAGTAGGTAAGGATATCTACTCCCTCAGCGCTCTGGGGGACAAATACATTTTTGTTTTAGGTCTTACAAACACCAGCTGCCCACACCCATATATTTGATTTTTAAAAGCATTTTTCCTGTAACTTGGCACGCCATCTGATTGCCACAGGATTTTTCATTCTTTAAATAAACACTGCATAATACACAATTACATTCTGTGGATGGAAACTTAAAACAACCAAGGAGGGCTTCCAGACATTTATCTGTTATATCATGCAAGGGTGGAATGCCATAATATTTCATGGGCACAAAAATAAGTTAATGCCATGTGCACACAGGAAAAAAAAATCAGGAAATTCAAAGTTATGGCTTCTGCAGAAATGGCAACTCAGCTCCTTTATCGATGCAGTATCATCATTTGTGGCAATAACTTTTCGGCCTGCATAATGTGGCTTAGTTACAGTTGCTGTGAGCACCACAAATACGAATATGCTTGTGCACGTAAAATCTCATCTAGAAGGTAGCATGAGTATTGAGTTTTTGCTTTTAAATTCCTTGTATATTTTTTTGTTTGAGAACTAGGATTCCACTATGCAAATGAAGTTGTCGCATGCCCTTGTTTCAGTGCTCTCCTATCATCTGGAACTCATTCATCTTGAATATCTTAATCAGTAACCATCCCATTTTTAAACCGCTAAATGAAATCTTAGGAAGCTTCCAAAAATAAAATAATCCACTTCTGGACAGAGAACAAGCATCTGAAATTTCAGGGCAACAGAAATGTTCAAATCAAGCGTTTTCTCAACCATGTTGCTAATGTAACATCCACAATATGACTATGAGGTGTCTGGTGGCACCTTAAAGACTAACATTTATTTGGGTATAAGCTTTTGTGGGTTAAAAAACCCACCTCAAAAGTGGGCATTTTTACCCACAAAATCTTAAACCCAAATAAATCTGCTAGTCTTTAAGGTGCCACCGGACTCCTCATTATTTTTGTGAATACAGACTACCACGGCTACCCCTCTGATACTTGGCACAATAGGACTGACTTTCCTATCAATATGAGATAGACGGTGCATTTCACTGGTATCATTTGCTGTGAACACGCGTTTGAAGCAGGCTCCGGAGTATTTTGCATTTCCATTCTGGTCTAGTGTGGAATAGAGCATGCACATTACTAACAATGGTTCTACCACTATTGAATCATTAGGTTTCAGAGTAGCAGCTGTGTTAGTCTCTATTCGCAAAAAGAAAAGGAGTACTTGTGGCACCTTAGAGACTAGCTGTAGCTCACGAAAGCTTATGCTCTAATAAATTTGATAGTCTCTAAGGTGCCACAAGTACTCCTTTTCTTTTTATTGAATCATTACTCTCACACACATTTAATGGGTTAATCTTCCTTGCAGAAGAGGCGCTAACTCAAGGCCAAAATAAACAAATAAAAATGCAATCCTCAATCAAACAAAGCTTCCATATCAGTCAAGGATTATGGTACTGCATGTACCTGAAAAAACCCACCCTCTGAATCAAAAAGTGAAATCTACAGGCTCTTTTAAAAAAAAATTGTGTAACTAAAATGGGTAGCTTCAGGGCTTTGCTCTAGGATTTACGAAATTGACTAATCTTTTGGATAATTGTTGTTAATGCCACATTCCATTCTGGATCTTCAGGCTACAATTCTAATCTATATTATATTGTATGTCACAAGATGTACCATAACCTGTTAACAGTACAGTTTTAGCGGTTGGCTGAGAGCACACATAGTATGAGCTTTATAGTAACTGATCAATCTGATTTAATCACCAAGTCAGTCATGGAAGGTCTCAATGATCCAATGGGTATATCCCTTCTACCACTTCTATAATTCTTCATCTGGACCCATGGAAAAGAAGCCCTTGAGGAATTCCACCATGATTTCAACAATTTCCATCCCACCATCAACCTCAGCCTGGACCAGTCCATACAAGAGATCCACTTCCTGGACACTACGGTACTAATAAGCGATGGTCCCATAACCACCACCCTATATCAGAAACCTACTGACCACTATTCCTACCTACATGCCTCTAGCTTTCATCCAGATTACACCATACGATCCATTGTCTACAGCCAAGCTCTACGATATAACCGCATTTGCTCCAACCCCTCAGACAGAGGCAAACACCTACAAGATCTCTATCATGCATTCTTAGAACTACAATACCCACCTGCTGAAGTGAAGAAACAGATTGACAGAGCCAGAAGAGTACCCAGAAGTCACCTACTACAGGACAGGCCCAACAAAGAAAATAACAGAACGCCACTAGCCATCACCTTCAGCCTCCAACTAAAACCTCTCCAACGCATCATCAAGGATCTACAACCTATCCTGAAGGACGACCCATCACTCTCACAGATCTTGGGAGACAGGCCAGTCCTTGCTTACAGACAGCTCCCCAACCTGAAGCAAATACTCACCAGCAACCACACACCACACAACAGAACCACTAACCCAGGAACCTATCCTTGCAACAAAGCCCGTTGCCAACTCTGTCCACATATCTATTCAGGGGACAGCATCATAGGGCCTAATCACATCAGCCACACTATCAGAGGCTCGTTCACCTGCGCATCTACCAATGTGATCTATGCTACCATGTGCCAGCAATGCCCCTCTGCCATGTACATTGGTCAAACTGGACAGTCTCTACGTAAAAGAATAAATGGACACAAATCAGACGTCAAGAATTATAACATTCAAAAACCAGTTGGAGAACACTTCAATCTCTCTGGTCACTCGATCACAGACCTGAGAGTGGCTATCCTTCAACAAAAAAGCTTCAAAAACAGACTCCAGCGAGAGACTGCTGAATTGGAATTAATTTGCAAACTGGATACAATTAATTTAGGCTTGAATAGAGACTGGGAGTGGATGAGTCATTACACAAAGTAAAACTATTTCCCCATGTTATTTCTCCCCCCCCACCCCCCCACTGTTCCTCAGACATTCTTGTTAACTGCTGGAAGTGGCCCACCTTGCTTGTCACCATGAAAGGTTTTCCTCCTTCCCCCTCCCGCTGGTGTTGGCTCATCTTAAGTGATCACTCTCCTTACAGCGTGTATGATAAAACCCATTGGTTCATGTTCTCTGTGTGTGTATATATCAATCTCCCCACTGTATTTTCCACCGAATGCATCCGATGAAATGAGCTGTAGCTCACGAAAGCTTATGCTCAGATAAATTTGTTAGTCTCTAAGGTGCCACAAGTACTCCTTTTCTTTTTGCGAATACAGACTAACACGGCTGCTACTCTGAAACCTGTTAATGACACTGATTTCCTTTCTCGCCCCGAGGCCTGGTGCCTGTGCTAAGCTCTGGATATTACTTTTCTAAAAAGACATGTAAGTAAAATGCCCTCAAGCAAGGATCCTGCAGCTGGGCCCTTCAGATAACATTATGCCCATATTTTAACTGCCTATAGTGCACAGCTGGGTCCATCCTCACTGCTGAAAACAGAATTCTGTGCCCATGATGTTAATGGGTGTCAGCGGGAGGACAAACAAGTGTTGGGGATGGGATAGTGAAGGGAGGCATCGGGGTTTGCAAGGAAGAGAAAGGAAGTAGGGGGAAGAAGAAGAGTGGGCATTTTAAACTGACACTCATACCAGGTTCCAAAGGCCCTTTCAGCAGCAGTTTAGGAGCTGCCAGCCTTCTAGTTATATGGACAAATGTAATTAGGATCTGCTGTACACTACAAAAACCAATTGGGAAGGAAATACCCTGAATTTGAACATGATTGTTGTGTCAAGCACTGTTGCTAGAAAAAGCTCCTAGGGGATAGGAGGAAGGAGCCCAAATGGAAAACTCAAAGGGGACAACACATTGGACAATATTTAAAAAACATACAAAATACTCCAAAGGTTAGGGAAAAGGGGTGTAGAGCCTCCCTTCTGGACATCCTCTCCCCTCTTCCAAGGAACTACTTTCCACGGTGAAAGGATATACTGTATAACCTCCACAGGTTGTTTTTAAAACTCTTCCCTTGCAGTTGGAAGCCTGTGCCAGAGGGTGTACTTCTGTCGACGGATAGGTGGAACCATTCTCCCTTGGCCAGCCCATGCCTCCCAATACACACAAGACACTCTCCAATGGTACATGGATGCCCACGGCACGGGGGCTTATTGCTATAATGCAGCCTCAGCACATTTTCCAAGATTTAATTGCTGAATAAATTCATTTAGAAGAGCAGCTCTGTCCTTGGGCAGTAACTATAATGCACTGGAAAGTCTCATAATGGCTTTGAGTATGTGGAGTTACTACCATTGACACAACATAGACCTTAACGGCTCCCAAGATGGCACAACTGTCTATTGTTTCAATGATCAGTAGATTAAGGCTTCCCTAAGTAGTGCACAGCAGTCACCATTAAAGCTGTTACAACATTGCTTTTGCAAGCAGATAACATTACCATGGTATAGGGAATGTCATGGGAATTCTGGGAATACCGCAGTGATGTTAGTTACTTGCAAAGGCGTTTAATAATGACCACTATGCTGCCTATAACACGATAGAGGATTCTGGTGTGTGTGTGTGTGTGTGTGTGTGTGACCCGTCTTGCTGTGATTCCTACACAAATTCCATTTATGATCTCAGGTCACTTGATAGACACAAAAATGAAGAGGTGCCTTAGATCTGATTAAATAGTTTCTGGGATTATTATAATTGTAGCTCAGTATGGGTGGCGCTTTACCAGAAAGTATGAAGGCAATGTGATCAAGGTGAAGTCTTTATAGTCTAAGTATAACTGTTACATTTTACACTGTGGTTATATGCTTCCGAGATTACGAAATTGGAACAGAGCTCAGAGCAACTCAAAGCCATTTAGTGATTGAATAATCATTCCACTGAAAATTAATTAGGACCAAAAGAATTGCACTGTTTCATCCTTGAATTATGCTGCAGACGGCTCATCACAACTGCAGATGTGCTAAATACTAAGTTATTATTTCAGAACAATGTGGGACAGGTTGAACATTTTCTGTTAAAACTTTAGGTGTTTTGATTAAACCAAAGTGTCATGGATTGAGGAAAACGGACTTTTTTTTTCATTTTTCCTCCAAAAACTGAACATGTTTCAGTTTGTGGCCAAAAATGTCTGAAACTAACATTTTTGCTTCTCATGTTTTTGAAGAAAAGTAAATTTTTGCAAGAAAAACTGTTTCCCAATCAGCTCTAATGACATGTTTAACTCTGAACTTCCTTGCATTTGTTGCCTTGAAGAGGTAAATCATCATTTTCTTTTTCCTTCTAGACAATACGTGGAGTTACACCAGGGGAAGGTATGGAGCTTGTGTTCAGACAGGCACGCAGAATTTAGATGCTTATCTGAAACTTACCAGCATTAAACTAACCAAACCTCTTCATTCTAGAGTTAATGCTTCTTTCTTTGTTCCTCCAGTCTGGTAAGCTACTATACCATCTTACCTGCTCCTCCATACTTAAGCATGCTCCTCCGTTACCGCTTAGAGGCCAAACATTTTTTTGTGGGTCTGCATGTTTTCTGTCAAGCTGAAGTTCTTCCATTAATCTTTGATGCAGCATTCTGACTGTCAGTTTCTCCCAGGGGAGTTGATAAAAGTGAATACAATAGCCACTGAACTGTAGCAATACTAGCTTCTGATCTATTACTCTAGATTACAACATGATACATCTAACATGGCCTCTATTACCATAGTATCTGAGCTCCTCGCAAATACCCCATTAGATGGTGAATTGAGGCACAGAGACATGATGGTCCCTTGTGACCGTAAAGTCTATGAGACTTTGACAGAGCAGGCAATTGAACCCAGGTCTCAAGCTGGTCCTTAGCCACTTGACCATCCTTCCTCCTCAAGTCTTAGCCATTCTGAGATGGCCCTCACCCAAAACAGAATCAAGCCAGGTTTGGGGTTCCCCCCCCTTCAGTTCAAAGTGTCAATTAATTTCACTTTAGAAGATCAGAAGAACTCTACACCATTGAGCTGAGCAAGTGAATTTTATCAAGGAGTTCAAGAATTTGGGATCCCATCAGTTCTGTTTCAAATAAAGTTGAGTGCATTCAAATGTCACAGAAGCAGGCCCGAGAACCCTATTGTATCCCAACATGTTCTCCATTTTTGGTTTGAAGAGAGGAACTCTTCACGCTCTAGATGAGATGGTGATGGGAGTTGTCTGCAAGGACCTGCAGCACCTTCCAGCGCAGATTCCTTTGAGCCTAAAGGAAGAAAAACTCCATTGATTAATTTATTGATGTGCCGGGTAGTTATTTCTCATCTGTCCCTGCATGCCTGTCAAGCTTTCCCTATACTCATTTCTGTGGGCCCCCTTCAGTAATGTGTCATTTCAGGGAAAATAGCCTATAGCATTTTTGATGTTCCAGCTAAATCTGTTAGCCAAGTCTAGAAGAGCAAAAGAAACACTGAGGTTAGATGAAGACATCTTTGGCTGCACCTTTCTATATTTTAAGTTAAATTACAGTAATCATCTATTTGGAGGTACAAAATCTCATTTATAATAACCCAGACTACAAATGCCATGGCCATTAAAAAGCTGGACATGCAAATTGGTGAAACAAAATTGTAACTCTTATGACTATCATTAGTAGTGTTAGTGTCTTTGGAAAGTTGAGGCAGAAATTATACGGAAGGATCCTGAACTTCAAAACCTTGTAAGTGAAATAATTATGATGGGGTTTATTCATCAGAAGGGTTCTGAGGCCTTTTCTGACTGCTGGATGACTTGGAACCAGTTCCCGCATATTTTGGGCAATCTATTGTATTAAAATTGGCAGGGCTGGGGAAACCATTTTTCCCCATTTTGCAGGGCTGGGTCACAGATTGTTGGAAAAAAGGAAGGAAGGAGTTGGAGGAAACTATGTAAATATCTGTCCCTACCCCTGTTCAGGTCAGTGCCTGTTTCAACAAGGCCCTTTCTGGCTAGAGAGAGAAGTGAGGAATTTGGGTTTTGTTTTGGTATTCAACTGAATTAAATGAAGTTGACACCAGAGGCACATCCTAGCTGTCAAATAAGTATCCCTGGAGGCTGCCATTGGTGGGTTCTCTCTGACTGTCCATATGCCTATGGTTGAGAATTTTGGGGGTTTGATTCTGGTCAGAACCTGGGTTGTCTTGAAGAGCTAGATACATTCATGGAGATTGGGTCCATCAATGGCTATTAGCCAGGATGGGCAGGGATGCAAAACTATGCTCCGATGTATCCTAGCCTCTGTTTGCCAGAAGCTGGGAATGGATGATAGGAGATGGATCACTTGATTACCTGTTCTGTTCATTCCCTCTGGGGCACCTGGCATTGGCCACTGTCCACAAGATACTGGGCTAGATGGACCATTAGTCTGACCCAATATGGCTGTTCTTATGTTATGCTCAATATGGGAAGATCAGTGAACTCTGAGCACTCATTGCCATCTTCTTGACTTCTCTTGAGTTTGGCTTCTCCCATATGCATTCATCATGGTCCTTTGGATTCTGCAATGGGGAGTGAGTGTGTATATAAAAGGAAGTGGGAACTGAGCAAAAAGATGTGCCACAGAACTTTGCCCTCAATCACAGCTAGGCTTCAAACCTTTTGGGTCTCCAGCATATTATACTTGATGGTATATTGAGTATATTTTGTAACACTTTATAATCTATTACGTGTATTTATTGTCCATACAGCTAACAGAGACCTAAAGATTAATTGTAAACCCCCCCCAAAAAAAAAACCAAGCAGGCTCACTCTCCAGGAATACTTCACACTAGGTACTCAATACTTAAGCTTGAATTTTTGAGTAGCATTGTTACAACTATTAAGCCCCACATAATAGTAAAGGCTTCTTCTTAAAACCCACCTTTACCCTTTGTTGTGTCCTCAGAATTGTGTGTGCAAGTTCTGGACAAAGAGAGGCTGGGATAAAATTGCTTTAAAAATTCAGGCACAGAACATTATCCTAAAGTTATAACCATCATCTGTGCTAACTCCTAAATCAGCCACATATTTTAAAGTGTCCCACCATCTCTCAATAGTTAGGATTTCATAGGATATATTGCCTGGCTTTTGGACATGATTAGTGATTCTGGAAACAAAGTGCTGAATTCATTGCTGCACCCAAGCAACCACCTGGGAAGGGAGCTACAGAGATATTTGTGGCTCCCCCATCCTGAAGCCAGCTTTCCTCCAGTCCTACCTTCACTACAGTTTTGAGCAGGCTTAGCTGGCTCTCTGCCATTGCCTTCTAGTCTCCTTCAGCGGAGGGAGGAAGAGGGGGAACAGTTGTGGCCAGAACACTGCTGCACTCCAGCAATTCCTGGCTGGGGTAACAGCCCTTTGTGGGCTATGACTTGCTGGGATAGTTGAGATTTATCTGCAGTTTATGTCTGGGGCCAAATTAGTCGCTAGCATTCGCAGGGATCAGAGAAGAGCAAAAGTGGTGTACGGGCATCTGCCATTCCTAGCACACTCAGGGGTCCTGCATCAGGCCAAGACCAGCTGGACCCCAGGATGAGACCTTAGACAGTAATGGGAGAAGGTCACTAAACTGCAGGATGAGTTTGCAAAAAGTATCCTCTGACTGCCAGAAGCTAGGGCTGGAGGACAGGGATTGGATCACTCGATAATTGTCCTGTTCATTCTCTGAAGCATCTGGCACTGGCCACCAGGATACTGAGCTAGATGGACCATTGGTCTGACCCAATATGGCCGTTCTTATTCCTGTAGGGATTATAAATAATGTTTGTTGGATATAGGAAGCCGGTGCTATTTTGGGGGGATAAAACCCCAAATAGCAAAGCTGCCACAATTGTGAAAACTACATAGGGCAAAAATGTGTGTTTTCCCATATTAATTCCCATTGCTTGCATCTCTGGGTTTGATTTTCACTGTCTTTTCTCCACAGTTTCTCTGATTTCCCCTCTCTCCTCACCCCACAGAGAACATGAACCCCATAATGTACATGTTTCATTCACACTATTGAAACCTCACTGTTCACATTGGTTTGTAGTTAGGCAAAGCAAACTTGACTCTCCCATACAGATTTGTGCATTTGCATTTTCTATCTAAGCATTACCATTTCTTTTTCTCACAGATCAAATGATTCTTCTGCGGTTTCTTTTTGTCAGGCTAACCCTTGGTGCTCTTGAAAGTTTAGCAATACTGGGAAGTTAAATCCTAACTTTTAATTGCAGTGTCAGATGCTAGTTTGCAGGCCAGATACCTCACACTAGCCACACGCAACTGCCTAAGGCCAGGGTTTGGAAGAACCATCCTTTTCAGAGGTGAATGGAAGTTCAGCCTCCTCAGAAAATCAGCCCCTGCTATAGATTGTGTAATCGTAGACAGAGTGGTGCAAAATCACATGTAACATTATACAATGCTCACAAGAATCCAGCCAGAACTAAATTGAGATGACCAAACTCCTGTCACTTTGGACCCTCAGAATAGACTGGAATTATAATCCCAGAGATAATGAGGCTTTATTCCAGCCACCAGTCAATCTGCCTCCACTCTTCACCTGCCCTCCAGAGAACACTTTGAAAGGCTACAGGCTTATAGATGATATTTTATTACATCTCAAAAAAAATTACAGCAAAAAAAAATCAGGAATGCAGTTTCATTTGCTGTTTCCTGAAACCTGAGCAGAAAGTTTATAAAAACTTGGTCATGTTTGGACTTCAGGAAACAGCATGAGAAATCATTCTCCTTTTCCTATTTGTTTGCTGAGCAATCCCATCAATCCGGGAACATTCCCCCTTTATCATCATCATAAAAGGCATCTTAGTTCCAAGATTAATTCTATTGTCTTGGAAATAAATCAGAATGTTTGGGTCTGAACAAGATATTTCTTGTAGTTCACACACCCTTTTACAAAAACAAAGGATTAAAAAAGCAATTTGATCCTCATTTCCTAAGTCTAAATTGTCTGGAAACTGCTGTTACTTAAGGTTAAAAGAACAAAAACCCTTGAGATCTAAAGAGCTTTTAACCACCATCCCCCCCCAAAAGTAGACATTCATACTAGACTAGGGTACTAACATGACAGGTGCAAGGGAATCCAAATATGATCTGCTTCAGACTGCTCATTCATTCTTTGACCTCCTGTCTGACCTCACCTTGCAATGCTTGTAAGGGGCATTGTCACACACTCGCATGCTAGTAAGCAGACAAAATTCATGAAAAAAATTAAATGCTGCAAAAAGTATCTTGTGCAGAAATAGCATCTGGTAGCCCCTTCCTTCACTAGAGTAATCTGGTTTGGGTTAGTTTACACCAGGAAAAAGTTTAAATGGGAAGCATCTATTGCCGAAGAGAACCTGTGCCACTGGCGGACAGCAACTGGACATTGATAGCAAAAAAGACTGCAGGCAAGGTATCTTTGAATGGGTGCGTCGCATGGAAGGAGATGGGGCTTCCTTAGAGCGTCATGTCCAGAATACATTATAGGCAGTAGTAGTAGTAGTAGTAGTATAGGTAGAGATGCCTGCAGTTAAAGTTGCTTGACACTTTCCATTATAAGACCCTGTTTTCAGTTGCTTATATGTTTGCCAAACCTTAGTCATACAGGCTGAAATTTAACATGCCAGGGCCTGAATTGGAACAAATTTTTGGAAAGTTTCAGCTAAAATGATTCAGCCATTTTTGAGAACAAGATTCATGAAACACAGTTTTGTCCACATTTAAAATATTCTTACAACCATTTAACTGAGAAGCTCTAGCACCTCCATGTTTTGGAGCATAGAGTTGACATTTGGCAGAGGTGTTGTCCTGCAGTCAGGGAAGCGCTTATGCTGTTCCTGTGAAAATTAACCCCCGCATTGGCCAAGTTATGAGCCTCTGACAAGTTAACGCATACTCAGAGACTTGTAAGTTTGGCAACTAAACTGTCTGAAGATTCTATCCTCACTGAGTATGCTCCAGCCTCTCAGCTTCTAGTGCTGACCGCACTCCACGTGCAAAGCCAATCCTCTACATACTATATCAATCAATCTGAAGAATTTAGCCAGAGCAGTGGTGATTAGAAACATCAAATGGCTTTTGAATAATTCTGGAATTGCATCAACCAGTCACTGCTACTCCTGCCGCCACTGCCAGTTTCTAAGAAACGGGAACCCACATTGCTTTCTCTGTTGGACCCAATTCACCTTCTAAATACTGAAAGGAGGGAGTCGTGCAGTATTTACACTAGAGGTACCATGCAGCCTGTCCAAGCACATTTCATGAAGTTTAACTTTATTGCTACAGATTGCCTGGAGAAGATGGTGCATAAAGAAGATACAATGCAAGGGAGTGGCCAGTCTCTGGGATGGAGGGCAAGAGGAGAGGTGAAATGGGAAAGCACCCCATAGCAAGTTACTGCTGTATTTACAAAAACTATCAGAAGTGATCTGTAGAATCAGGCGAGACTGAAGTTAGCTACAATGCGGTCGCACTTGAGCAGAACTGAGCCCAGTGACTAACGTACATAGATGACAAAACAGCTTCCCACTTGTAAATATTGTGTATTGGTGCATTGTTATGAGGATCTCTTGACAGGAACACAAGGATACCATCAAAAGGGGAGTTGATGTGTATACAGTACTGACCTGGTATTTCCGTGAGCTGCCAGTGCCAGGGACCAGATATCACAGGGGAACACTTTGAAGGGACTCAGGGACTGGGGACACCTATTGTTAACCTGAAAGGCAAAGTAAGGGCTGGCATAGCCCAGAGGAGAAGGCTTGGGTAGCTAGCAGGCTGGTGGTATTAGGGAGCAGTCACCCAGCTGAGCACAAACAAGAATCCCTCTCACAGCAGGCAGGGGATAAGTGACTCAGTCCTGGGTACCCCCAAAACTGTCCCACTTACTGACTGAGCCCTACAGGCAAACCACACAAAAGCAGCACAAGAATGAACATATCCGGTTAGGGAGACTGAAGGGCCAGGAGAACCCCTGGGGAAAGCATGAGGGTGGTGGGGGGCAGGAAATGGCTTTCCTGTCCCAATCAGGATGAAAAAGTAAAACCAGTTCATGTCAACTGAAGTGTTTTGTTTTTGATTTTTTTTTAAACAATAAGCTTAAAATGTCTAAAACCAAAAGTAATTGACAAAATTACTTTTTTCCACAGCTGACGCTTTCTAATTTCCAACAAAAAAGTCAAAAATATTTCCAACTATTTTAGTCTGAGAATCAACCAGATGGGAAACTGAGGCAGCAGCAGGGTCTAAACTGGATTAGGTAAACCCCTATTATAGATACCTACACTACAAACTCTCATTGTGGTGGATGAATAATGGACAACACGCCCTTGTATTCAATACCACTGAGCTAGTGGCAGGATTCTGGGTCCTTCAGATATTTTTACGCTAGAGACTGTCTAAACTCGGACTGTTTTTATAGTTATGGTGCTGGAGACTGGAGATTCATGTGCTCTTCACACTTGATCTATACTCTTTACTATTCCAACTGCTAAATTATTTTAATTTGGAAAGTAGCTTCAAGGAACAGTTTTAGGTGGTTTTTTTTGCCTGCTGAAAAGAGATTGCACACATGGCTTTACAGCAGGGATCCAATGTTTTAATCATTTGGGCACATCACAACATTGCACTGTGCTAATGAAGGACATAATATACCAGAGTAAGAGATGCTGCCAGCTGAAGATTTGAAGGAAGACGCCGCATTAAAAAAGGCTAATTTCATCTGAGACAGCTTCTGTCATTTATCAAGACATGAAGATCAATTAAGGAAAGATAAGGCAAGGAACTCATCACATCCTTTGCTTGTTAGATAGAAATCGACAAGGCAGAGTGATGGAAACATTTCTAGGAGCAAAGCCTCAGAGGCCCAGCCAGAGAGAAATGGTATGAACCAGGAAAAGGATGCACATGCAGATGAGGTGTTTTTAAAGTGACAGAATATTAGATATCCAAATGAGAAGCAGTGATCTAAAATTTAACATGACATTTCTGTGAAGAAAGCCTCACATAGGAAAATCTGAAAGCCTGCTATGAAGGCCTAGGTAGAAATAGGGTGACCAGATGTCCTGATTTTATTGGGACAGTCCCAATTTTTGGGTCTTTTTCTTATATAGGCTCCTATTATCTCCCCCCCCCAACCCCCCATTGTCCTGGTTTTTCATATTTGCTGTCTGGTCACCCTAGGTAGAAACCATGCCAACAGCTGGTCTTAAGGGAACTTGTGTCCCAAGTAACTAATTTCCCTCCCACCTCTTCACACGCTTGCAACCCAATTGCGTGGGTACAGCCAAACGGAGAATCAGAACCTGTACTGACTTTTGTGACCAGTCACAGTCGACAATCAGCAAGGAAAGGCCATCCTGGTTGGTTCACTTCTGACCAGCTTTCAGTTATCCTAAGAGATCATGTTGAATCACATTCTAAGAGCTCTTCTTTTCAACTCTGTCCCTGCATGTTCAGATTCACCACTGAATACTACCACCACAAACATGCTAAGCAAAGAAATTCTCCGAATAGAAAAATACACTAATAACGACCGTCCATTTTACAACTAACTTATCAGATGCATTTTTAGGTCCATAAAGAGCAGGATGAAAGTATCTTCTTCCTCTACCAGAGCGCGATCAGCCTCTTGTCCTAAAAGGCAGAGCATCTCCTGGACAGAACACCTACACATATGCATTCCAACACAAACTTCTGGTTTGGAAGGATACAGAAGGATCAAGTCCAGAACTATCCATTTCAATCTAATCTCTAGAGGCACTAATGATTTTTGATATTGCATTGGACACCACCAAACACCTTCATGATTCACAGAGAATAATCTCCATCTCTTCTCCCTTAAGAAAGCCCCACCAACTGGATATGCCTCAGTCAGGGTCTGCTTTGCACAGCCTCTCTTTAAGACTTTCCTCTCTTTTGTGTGCATGGTAATGATGGACTCATGACTGGACACTTCCGTATCTGGGTCTTTAATTGCCTTTACGGCTTTTTTGGGTTATATTCATATTCTTCCCACTTTACTATCCCCGACAGCTAGAGGCCTCAACATTCCACTAAGCTTTCCAGTGGATCAACAAATATTTCTTTTCAATAGACGAGACAAAGCTTGCTAGAATAGTTCTGAATAGTCAAGCAAATATTGACTCCCATCGGCAACTGCCATGTGAATGCAGCATTAACTCAATGCCCTGCGGTTTGCCGAGACACTAGACTCTCCTTTAAAAGTAAGATAAGCTTAATTACATCAGTGAATTTAAGAGTCCAACTTTGCACACCCTTGCTCATGTGAGCAGTCTCAAAAGTCCAGTATCAGAAAAGTCAGATAAGCATAAGATAAGAAGGGCCATACTGAGTCAGACCAATGGTCCATCTAGCCCTGTATCCTGTCTTCCGACAATGGCCAATGCCAGGTGCTTCAGAGGGAATGAACAGAACAGGTAATCACCAAATGATCCATCCTCTGTTGCCCATTCCCAGCTTCTGGCAAACAGAGGCTAGGGACACCTCAGAACATGATTTTGCATCCCTGTCCATCCTGGCTAATAGCCATTGATGGGCCTATCCTCCTTGAATTTATCTAGTTCTTTTTTTAAACCCTGTTATAGTCTTGTCCTTCACAACATCCTCCGGCAAGGAGTTCCACAGGTTGATTGTGCATTGTGAATGTTTGTTTTAAACTTGCTGCCTACTCATTTCGTTTGGTGACCTCTAATTCTTGTTTCAGAGTAGCAGCCACGTTAGTCTGTATTTGCAAAAAGAAAAGGAGTACTTGTGGCATCTTAGAGACTAACATTTATTTGAGCATAAGCTTTTGTGAGCTACAGCTCACTTCATCGGATGCATTCAGTGGACTAGTTCTTGTGTTTGAGTAAATAGCACTTCCTTATTTACTTTCTCCTCACCACTCATGATTTTACAGACCCAGAAGTTCATGTGCCTGTGATGCACCTAATTGGATGGTTCAGAAATATCCAGATTTCCTGGATATTCAATACTGGCCTTGAAATACAATTAGAACAGTTAGAACAGCAAAATCAATGAGGAGTCCAGTGGCACCTTAAAGACCAACAGATTTATTTGGGCATAAGCTTTTGTGGATAAAAACACCCCACTTCTTCACTAAACATCATGAGAAAATGTCAATGCATCTGGTCAGCCCTTCACTACCAGAGAAGCCAGTGGAACCATGTAATCGTTCTTGGGGCACCAGGACTGAATCACCTTGTTACCCCTTGCCTCTAGTGAGAGGTAGCCTTGCCTAGGGTGAATAGGTGTTAACCTGTTAGGCACTTAAGCACTCACCTCTAGGCTATGCCAGCCCTGTCTTTGCTTTGCAGGTTATCAAGAGGTGCACCCCAATCCCCTAATCCCATTGAAGCATTCCCCTTTGATATCCAGCCCCCGACACTGGCTAGTCACAGGAAATCCAGATCCTCTTTCCCCAAAGGAGCAGTGTACCCCAGTTTACTAGTTTTACCTTAAATCATCGTTCCTATAAGCCACACAGTACTTGTAATAAAACAAAGGGATTCAAGAAATGGTTAACTAGAAACAGGAGAGAGTGGAGGAAACAAGGCTACAATACAGAACAAAATCTTAAAACATGAACTTGGGTCTGCACTTAACATTTACCTTTCCTACCTAACAACGTAGGTTTCCCCCCCCGAGTTCAGTTCATTGCAAAGCTGGCTGGCTTCACAGCAATTAGGATCTGATTTTTCATGAGAACATCCCCACTCCAAGGTGTCTCTTCAGTAAATGGATACAGAGTGCCTTACCCCCATCTCCTACCGTTTGTTTTTATTCTTAGGCAGGACGATCCCTGGCAGTTGTAGTGTCTTGTTTTTGGGGGTTTTTTTTTTACACCTCCAGTTGGTTTTGATTGTTTGCAGTGGTCTCTGATGATTTCCTATTGATAGTTTGAGATGGGGCAAGACCAGACAATTGAGTCCTGCATTACAATACCAGTTAAGCAAAGCTGGGTGACAACTCCTTTCCACATGAATGGGCCATCATGGAGACACATCCCCGAGTAACTTTTACTCCTAGTCCATAAAGCATACTTTCAATATAAAACTACAGGTTTCAGAGTAGCAGCTGTGTTAGTATGTATTTGCAAAAGGAAAAGGAGTACTTGTGGCACCTTAGAGACTAAAATTTATTTGGGCATAAGCTTTCATGAGCTACAGCTCACTTCATTGGATGCATTCGGTGGAAAATACAGTGGGGAGATTTATATACACAAACAGAGAACATGAAACAATGGGTTTTTATCACACACACTCTAAGGGGAGTGATCACTTAAGATGAGCTATTACCAGCAGGAGAGGGGGGGGGAGAAGGAGGAAAACCTTTCATGGTGACAAGCAAGGTGGGCCATTTCCAGCAGTTAACAAGAATGTCTGAGGAACTGTGGGGCGTGGGGAGAAACAACATGGGGAAATAGTTTTACTTTGTGTAAGGACCTATCCACTCCCAGTCTCTATTCAAGCCTAAGTTAATTGTATCCAGTTTGCAAATTAATTCCAATTCAGCAGTTTCTCCTTGGAGTCTGTTTTTGAAGTATTTTTGTTGAAGGATAGCCACTCTTAGGTCTGTAATCGAGTGAGCAGAGAGAAATTGAAGTGTTCTCCGACTGGTTTTTGAATGTTTTAATTCTTGATGTCTGATGTGTCCATTTATTCTTTTACATAGAGACTGTCCAGTTTGACCAATGTACATGGCAGAGGGGCATTGCTGGCACATGGTAGCATAGATCACATTGGTAGATGCGCAGGTGAACGAGCCTCTGATAGTGTGGCTGATGTGATTAGGCCCTATGATGGTGTCCCCTGAATAGGTATGTGGACAGAGTTGGCAACGGGCTTTGTTGCAATATAAACTACATTATTCTTAATTACCTGTACATGTGTCTTGCAGTGATTATGAACCTTGACAAGTTATGGCCCTTTCATAGATACCTTACATGTTACACTCTATGGCTAAATACCCTTTGAGACAGGTTTGGTGTCGTGAGTTTGACAGGTCTGATGCAAGAGTCGGTTGGAAAGAAGAGGAAACCTTTTGCTGAGGGGGCTCTGCATCACAAGCACTCACATGTGTAGGGGGGGCAGGACCAAGCAATGCTTTATTGAAGTTTGTAAAGAGCTTTGAGATGTTTGGATGGAGGCTGGTGGCAAAGTGCATGCTGGATCTGGAATCTTTCACCCAACTCTCTGAACAGCGTCAGGGAGTTTAAGACATTGGTCTTGGAGGTTCTTACTTTAAGGTGGTGGAAAAGTTACTCACACGAAATGGATTTTTTTTTATTTTAGAACTTTGTTTCACAATTGTAGGCTCCTCCTGCCACAGATACTTCAGTTTTGGGCTCAAATTCCAGGGCCAGCCCCAGGCACAATTCCAAGCACAACCTCTTAACAATGGCTGCTATAGGAATTGGGCAGGGATGCCTCCATTCTTCCTTGAGACAGAGCCATGCTCAAAAGTTCAGAAAAAGCACCTCTTCTTCCAGCTTCTTTCCCAGTAGGCATTATTGCCTGGCCTGGGGGTGAAAGATTCAAGGCAGGCTCACCAGGGTCCAAACATGACCAGTCATAACAGGTGGTGATGCAAGAGGAGTAAGGCATCCGCAACACTTTAGTTTTGCCATTGGTTGTATGGGCCATGAGCCTCCCTGTAAGTATTTTCATACAAGTGAAATTGAGCGGTAAGCATGTCGCATCTTAAAATTCTCTTTAGTCTCCCCGTGACTGCCTGAGGCACTAGAAGTTGAGCAAAAGGCACATTCTTAAATTAAGTGTTTGACATTACAACAAATATTTTGAATCCCCCTCTCATTTCTAACCTTTAATTGCCAGAAGTTGTGCAGTTTTGAATGTTTCCAAGCAGCTTTTATGGCAGAGTAGAAAGAACATTTTTCTAGGCCATCATGTTTCAACTTGCCCCCTTGCTGCACATCAAATGTAGCATCATTGTGAATAGTTAGCATCTCAGTCAACTTGGAACCTTTCTACCCAGAAACAATCCTATCTATACAACATCCTCCCCGTCCTCTCATGCTCAGTTTTAATGACCCAATCTGGCCTTTCCTCTTTAAGGAGAACTAAGTGGCCTTCAGCATGTTGAAAGAGCTGGGTCAAACCTCAAAATGTTTATAGATGCTTGAGATTGACCATAGCCAATACAAAGTCTCAAGCAGGGTGGACAATTCTGTTGAGGATGCGATAAGCAGAGTAATATCCTTCTTTATTCTGCCGGATCTGCAGGGATCTTCCAAAAACTTGTCAGAAGAGGAAGCAGGCATGAATTAAAGACATATGGAACAAATACATTGAGTAAGTCGTTAACATTTTTATACCACCATCTTTTATAGCATTGGACTCCAGTGGAATTGAAACTGCTCACACCAGCAGCAAATCTGGCCAGGTGTATCTACAGCTGACCAGAACTACACTTTAAAATTCTGTGAACTTCCAGTGACATCTTAAACAAGAAACAGAGCATCAGGCATCATTTGACTGTTATGTGAAAACCCAGAGTAAACATTTGACATACACTAGATCAGCTCATTCATCCTGGAACAACACATTGCTTATTGTTCCTTAAACAAGTTCTTCTGTGTTTCATTTGCCTGACATTTCAATTGGGGTTCTAATTTGCTTTGGTGACACCATGCCCTCCGGCTGCATTCTTTGGGCATTTTTGATACTGGTGCATTGTAGCAGCAGGATGCTGCCAGCCAAGTGACTTGGTTACATCATTGTGCATCTGAAGCATCAAACCCATGCGATGCAGACCTCTCATTTGTGTCTGTATCAGACAGCAGACCTGCCGTCGCCAAGCTGTGACAGCCTGCCGCCAGACTGCATAAGCGTGGGCAAAGTCCAAAGAGGTACTAAGGCCTTGCTGGCCCTGGGAAAGAAATGCCCACAAGTTTGAATATGATTAGCAACCTCAGGCTGGCAGGGCATACATGGCATTTATTGTTCGAGGGCACAAGAACCCTTTAGAAAAAAGTTGCATGGAGAGCTCTCATTTAGAGATTAAACTATTTCCCTTCATAGCTATTATGCACTGAGATAAAACCGGCGACAGCAGTGGATAAAGGGTCTGACGCAGCCTTTGTACATGCCACAGCCTCTTCTGTTTCAAGCTGTTCCCAATGGGGAAAACAACCCCAGAATTTAAGAGGGACATTCTCCAGATATTTGTTTGCCTCCTGTAAAGTTAGAGGAGACAGTTGCTTTGTTGATTCTCTTTTGTTGTGAGCAGTGAAACCTTAAGCCTGGGTTCATCCAGGGGAGGTAGTTAGGAAAAAGATTCCTAGAGTTGGTCCATCTGCTCTTTTCACCCGTTTCTGAAGCATTTTGAAAAAGTGCTTTATGGGCTGTCCAGGAGCTGGTCTAGATGGCTCCAAACAAACTCATTCACTGTCACTATGCCCTTGATCATTAGTCTTGCAACACAGAGTGAGATCCTGCTTCAGGGTGATTGAGGCCAATATTGGAGATAAGGCTTCTTAGCCGCAAGGCTCTAATCAACGAGCACTTTTCCAAGTAACCCTTTCACCTGCAGACACCACCAGCCTGAATGGCAATGCCCTCCTGCTGCTGATTTGGAGCCTTGGCACTTCAGAGAGGGGTGATCACACAGGACAACTGTACTCTTGCCTGGCAGGGCAAGTGCTGCCTTGTTCAGATAACTCTGGATTATACATAGAATCAGCAGCCATTTATTTTGGATTTTTATTTTCTTGAATGGGTCAGTGACTCAGGAACCTCAAAACTGAAGCATCGCTGGGCTGCGGTAAAACCCTCCCTGCAGCAAAAGGGCGGAGCCTGCGAGGTGCCAAGCACCTAATTAGGCTGGATTGGATGGATGGGGCTTGCACTAATCACCACATTGATTTGTAGGCACTTGCCACACAGCAACGATTTGAATCCGAGACACATTCACAGAAGTGCAAGTTCAGGCCATCTCTGGGAGAGCTCGTGACACCAAAAGAATGGGAAATGTGCCAGTGAAAACTCCTTCCCAGCAACAGACACGCTAGGCATTGCTGAACCATTCTGGCTCTATGAGCCTGATCTAAATGTCAGCAGACTCCGGACCAGACTACTTCCCCCTCTCCATTGCACCGGTGTCACATTTGGTTTTCCCCTGTAGTTGTGTTATTCTCTTTTGCCTTCTTTGTCATCTGGTGTTGCATTATCTGAATCTTGGGGCAGGCTCTCATCTTCCCTGCTCTGTGCAGTGGAGCAAAACCTCATGGCATCAGGAAGAAGTGACGGATTTTGACACTGAGGATGGAAGCCTTTCAAGAGAGACTATATGGATTGAAAGCATTCGGCAGTCAGTGCTATACAAGGTCCACGTTTTGCTCTAACTAGCTTCTCTCCTGGTTTTAGGACTAAAGCCATTAATTGTTGTCCAACCACATTTGCATGATCTAAAAGTGCAATTCATCCTAACATTAAATGGGGGAGTAATTGTTACATTAGAAAATGATCCAGAACACAAATTTCCTGGTATTTTTCCTGTATCTTACAAACAGACTGGGACAAAGATGCTAAGTCGGGTATTTAAAGAAAAGAACAAACACTGCAGAACTATTCTAGCCTATCTTTAATCAAAGCTCTGATGACTGACAGATACAGTCTCAAATGCAGTAATTATTGCCATCTTTGAAGCATAACATGAGTGCAGAGTGCGCTTTCCACACCTATTTCAGTCTCACAATATTTACCTCATCCTCAGTGTACTCTTATGCAGCAACTCCTTTGTAGTTGGTGCCAGGGAAACTCATTGCTGTTCTCCAACATAGTTACTTTTTGGAACAAGAGACAGTAACTTTATGCAGGAGAGAACATCAATCAAACCAAGTAACAGTGGACGACAGCTCACATCGTGAGAAAGTCACGGCGTTTATCTGTAACCCCTTGATGAGGAAAAATTAAGTGATTGAGTTTCCAAATAAAAATATCTGGTGTGCACATCTGATGCACGTTTCTGACCCCACCTGGTCCCCTGCCTCCAAACCTCTTGAATGAAATTCTCATCTTTGGTGCCTCCTTTCACAGAGACAAGATTAGCACGTCTTGTCAATGGAGCTCTGCACAAGTTCAGTAAAAGGTCCCTTGGTGGAGATCAGACCAGCTACAGTTTTAGCGTGGGAATGTTGGATTGAGGGCAGCGGAAGAAGAATGAAAATCTAACCAAATGATTTGTTTGTCCTAATTTAAGCTTATGGGCTGAACAGAGATTCTGAAATATATTCATCAGGCACAAAGCTACAGATATTGCTGTGAGTATTCCAGTAGGAAAGCATCATCCTGGAAGGTCATGGGTCTCCTGGTGGCATCTTTGACTTGCCATGCCAATATGTTCTCCATCGTGGTTATTCCCACTTAATCAGCATAATAAGAGAAGAACTCCTTGATCAACGCCCAGACAGGACTCAAATGTAACTGCTTGTTCATGATGCTGGCACCCATCCATTAAGAGGTAGCACAACTGATACTCATGCACGGTGTTGTCCTTCCTTTGTTCACGTGTACTTGATTGCAACCTGGGAAGAGCTAAAGCATCTATGTCTTGGATTTTTCACTAGGGCTCCCTTCAGATGTTTTCCACAAACTATATTTTCCCAAGGGAAGAATCTCTGTTTCTGGTGTATCGTTAGTGTGAGAAATAGGCTGAAAGTCATGTCTTCAGGATGTTCCTGGAGGAGTTTAAAGTAGCTGTTTGTCATCAGCATTTTAATTCATCTTTCTGGGAACAGGAAAACATACAAGGAGTATGGGGTGTGGATCCTGCAAGGATCTCATGAGAGAGGAAAGTCAGAAGGGGGGGGCGGGGGAAGAAAACTTGGTTTCTTACATGGTCCATTTCTACCGCCCTTTTCTCAGAGTAGCACCCTTACTCCCCAGTAAAAATCAGTGGGGCTACGGCTGGAGTGAAGTATTATTCAGTGGGAGTAAAGGTGGCAAAATCAGCTTCATAGTGTTGAGAAGACAGAGGCAGAGTCTAGCAGCCTCTGTGCAGGAATAAAAGCCTGTTTTAATCTTGGTTCTGACTCCCTCTATGACCTTGGCTAGTCAGTTCACCTCTCTAGCTCTGATTGAGAAAGGGGGATAATTGACACGTGCACCCAAAACCATAGATAACAAATGACTTGAAGGAAACTTAAGGTGTGCTAGGAATGAACGATAAGCCACAATTCTTGGCTGCCCTGAGGCTTACACAACCACCTATTCTTCCTGTATTGGTAGCACACCAACCCGAAATGCTTAAAAATCTATTTTAAAAGGGAAAGAAAATGTTACTTTTGGCGATATGGTTGCACTGCCAACGTGGGCCATAGATCCAGCCTTCTCCCGTTTCAGTGTTTGAGCTGTTCTGATCCAGAGATCTGGGCCAGTCCATTGTATTTATTTAATTATGGCCAGCTATGAAATTGACTTGGATTTGGATTCCGAACCCCTTCAAAATTTGACAATGTTTGGATCCGGAGTTCAGGTCTGAGCCCATTTCTAGCTCCCACAGCAACACAAAGGCTGATTCTTAGGCCGTGTTTACACTACCCCTTATGTCACAAAACTTCTGTTGCTCAGAGATGTGAAAAAACAAACCCACCCACAAAGCTCAAGCAATACAAGGTTTGCCGGCATAAGCACCCATGTGCACAGTGGTATTTCAGCAGGAGATGCTCTCCTGCAGATATAGTTACCATGGCTACATGAGCCATCTTATAGTGGCACAGCTGTATCGGTACAGGTATGCCACTGTAAGGTCACTAGTGTAGACATGGCCTTAGTGTCTTTTGGTGTCTTGCAAGGGGGAAAACCAAAAATGCTCAGCAAGTGGGAAGAGGGTCAAGGGTCTGGAAAATAAAGCCCCTAATGCACATTTTTATTTATGGGATCACCAAAAGGAAACTAGCCATAAAAAGAGGTCACAGTGGCTATATTTCCGCGGCCCATAGACATTAAGGAATTTTTGCCGCACTTACTGACAAAAAACAATTTCCCATGAATCAAAAGTTAGCAATAAACTGCACCCAGGAAGGCAAGAGGCTAAAAGCGGACTTGCTGTCTCCCCACTTAACAGACCTGGCAGCCCAAGGCTGCTGCTGGAAAAACTCTTCCAGCAATTTGGCATCCGAGTCTGGCATTTGCCATCTGAAAGGAAAGGGAGTGTGGGTAAGGTGGCAACCGATTGAGACTTCTCTTGTGTAATTGTTAGAGAGAACAGGTAAAAAAAATTAAAATATGCTAATTTTCAAATATATTTTGTGCAAATATAATTGGATCATAGAGGAGGAAAAAAATATAGATGGAATGCAGAAGGGAGCTTTTACCAGCTGAAGGAATTGACACCCTTTGTAGCCCTTATACTTCATGAGTGTGGTCTAAAGATGAATGGTTATGGACATTTTGACACGTAACAGATGTTCTCTGTACAACATCTTTGCTCATGATATTTCAGTCAGCCAAGATGGGACTATGTCAGAATCACTGAGAAATCAAAAGGCTATTGTTTGGCCTTACAATATTGTCGCTACATCTCACCAGCTCAGGCAGCAGGTCAATTCGCAGTTATGCACATCAGACCGTTGACTTTTCATGAAACTTACAGGAGTTTAGGCACCCAAATCTCTCTGGAAAATGGGACTTTGGTGCTTTTGAAAATGCTACCCTTAGTCTCCCGGTGATGGTTTCCGTTATCAAAGAGATATTTGCCAAAGAGAAAGAACAGTTGTGTGTTGTAGCTAAGATCTTACCCCAGGCCGAGAGAAGAGATTTCATATTATAAAGCAGTTAAGAGAAATGGCAGAACTTTGAAAGGACAAAGACAGCCTGAGGCAATGAATAAGAAATAAAGCCATTTTAAAGGACTCCAGTATGTGCAACTGTGCACCTAATTTCCACCAGCAATCATCATGATTGCACACACATCTGGAAAGCATCCAGGCAAATACCCCTCTAGATACATTTCTGGGGACTTGCTTGTGCTGTTACACACCAACACAATTTTAAACACCAAATCCTGGATTAAATTAACATTGGCAACCCGGTATATGGATCGTGCTGTTCCGATAAAATTAGTTACCAAAATTTAAGAGGGGTAGCTAGTTGGTGGGATGGAAGAAGTGTTTTTTCAGGACTTGACTGAAGAAGTGTTTCTATTCAGCCTGGTGCTCCTGTCATGTTCATCTGATTAGGGATGAAGGAACTTCTTTATCTCAATAGTACCCTTCTCATACACAGTGGATTAAAATAAAAGATCAAGCAGCTAGTGGAGTTTGGGATGCTCTCACTGACAGCACCAGCACTTCCAGCATTCCCCTCCTCGGAATATTGGGGGGAGACAGGGATGGAGGCTAAAGATACTTCTAGTCTTCTCTTTTCACTAGTCCCAGTGAAGAGAAAGAGGAGACTGCCGTTCTGGGAAGCAGTCCCTTGAGCTCAGGAAAAGAGGATGACTCTCTCTAGCAACTCTCCCAAGAGGTCTGCTATGTCCAAAGATCCTGGCTGTTTCAGTACCCGCTCCTCTCACAACCACTCTTCCCCCTTTGACTCTTGTGTTCCTGTAGAGACTCAAGCTATCTGAGGTGGATTCACTATTCCAGTCAGGCAGTGAGTAGGCTCATGAGATCCATTATGGAGCATTTGAGGCAGTTCAAAGGCATTAACATGTAAGAGAGAAGAACTCTTTCACATGGGGGCAAAGATTCCAGAGACCCAACAAGGAACCAAAACATCTCGATTAACGTATGAATGTTATTGAGAACGCGGAGCCTGGCACAGAGCCCAGCCGTGTGCAGTAAGCTGTCTGTGTTTTCATTTCTGTGGTGTTAAAGCTGTGAGATTTTACAGGAGTGTTGGCATACCATAAAAAAGAAGGAGGCTTTTAACACCAGAGCATGGATATTCTTCTCTATGTTTATATCTCCACTGAGCTTAACACCGGTGTCATGCTTTGCATGCTGCATTCCCCAAGAGAGGAGTTATATCTGGCTGTTGTATTTATGGTAGATCTGGAAAGCTGGGAACTGAATCCATCCAACGGAGCGTAAGTGATTCCAATTGAGACATGCCCTGAGGAAAGAAGCTGACAGTTTGGTATGTAACATTACAGAGACAGGTTTCAGAGTAGTAGCCATGTTAGTCTGTTTCGGGGGGGGGGGGGGGGGGGGGGGGAGGAGGAAGAGTACTTGTGGCACCTTAATTTGTTAGTCTAAAGGTGCCACAAGTACTCCTTGTTTTTTTTTATTACGGAGACGGTACTTGGAGAAGTTTAACACATTTTAAAATACTTCAGACCATTCCTAACACTGAAGGAGCTCAACTGTACATATTGCAAAGATGCAGGTTAGCAAACCGTCCGGCAGTCTGTGTCACAAAGCATGCTCAACACCTAGGCCCCGATTCTGGAAAGCATCTGTATTTGGCTAACACGTACTTCCGTGCTTTCTTGAATTGGAGCCTTGGAGATTACCCGCATGCTGACTATGGTAGATTCCAAGTATGGGATGGAATTTTCAATGCCCAAACCCAGTATCATTGGGTTATAAAGCACTGCAAACACACAGGGCACTATTAAATAGATATGGTACCATACAGAAATTATCCAATTAATTTAGCCTCTGTGTGCATTGACTGACAAAAAAAAAAAAGATGTCCACAAATCTCTTCCTTATTCATGAGAAGGTGGGTGAGGTAATATCTTTTATTGGACCAACTTCTATTGGGGAGAGAAACTTTTGAGCCACACAGAGCTCTTCTTCAAACAAACCTGAAGTTGGTCTAATAAAAGATATTACCTCATCCACCTTGCATCTCCAATTTCCTGGGAGCAACAACTACACCACCACCGCTTCCTTATTCAAAATTGAAGATGTTTGTTAACGTTGGTAACTCCACTGATTAATTACAAGCAGCTCCTGTCGATAGTCCCTGCTCAAGCAGCGTTGGCTAGTTGTGATTAGTCAGATAAGTCACATGGCACTGTTTCTGTTCTGTGATTGGATGAAGCACTCCCAGCCTGAATAAGTGCACGTGCAAAAGTAAAATTCTGTTTTGACATGTGTTCTGGAAATTCACAAGTGTTGATCACACCACCATTCAGGAAAAGGGAACAGGAACATGTACCTGACTGAGACCTATGTATTTAAAAACCCGAGCATATATTGGTGGGAAATATCTTACTGTACTTAGCCATTTGTAATAAATAAATCATACTACTAACCACCAGCAACACAGACATGTTACCAGCTACAAGTCTCTTCCACATGGACTCTAGGGCAATAGACTCATCTCCAAGAACAGGGCACCTTTTCAGGTACAGTTTGAAATGAGAAGTCTCCTCCAATGCACAGGGCTACTCTGTTGAAGTACCTCTGCCTCTTCTCGAACCGGTCTCCTCATGCATCTCTTTACATTAAGACTTGGTCAGATTCTGCTCAGAACAATTAGATGTGGACGATCGAGAGCCCAATTTGGCCAATGTACAGCAAGACACACAAAACCTTCAAAGAGATTATTGCTCTCAAGAATCACTACTGAAAAGGGTTTGTGAATGTGATGATTCAAATTCCAGGTTTAGATCGACAGCCAGATACAGAGGCCCTGATATGCCCAGCAGGCAAAGGGGGGGGGGGGAAAAATCAGACCAGGGCTATTTTAGTGCTAATGATGTACCTTTCTAGCACACACAGTTCAGAGAGTTGAGAAAATTATCAGATATTTCAAGCCAGCTTGCGAGTAATGCTTCTGCTTGTCAAATACTAGTGGATATTGCTGCTGTGCATTGCAGGAATTATAAATCTGTGGACAATCTATTCCAATGCCTTTGGGAGTTTTCAGCCCATCAAACCTCTGGCCTCCTTGAAATACAGGGGAGCCAATTCCCTGTGAAATTTTGACTCGTGTCATAAAAATAAAGAGGTCAGCCAAGCGTCAATGTGCCTACTGCAGTTTACTTGTGAAATGCGTAAATGCAACGAGACAGTCATGTTTATGGAAAGCTGAAACCCAGGAATTCGCAAGGCTCAAATGCAGATAACATGATAACAGTTGTCATTTAATAGTCTCAAATACCAGAAAGTGAAACTGGGGGGAAACCCAAAAAGTCAATATTCAAAAAAGAGCCACCCCACGCAGATTCCTTTAGAAGGATAGAATATTAGGATTGGAAGAGACCTCAGGAAGTCATCTAGTCCAACCCCCTGCTCAAAGCAGGGCCAGCCCCAACTAAATCATCCCAGCCAGGGCTTTGTCAAGCCAGGACTTAAAAACCCTCTAAGGATGGAGATTCCACCACCTCCCTAGGGAATCCATTTAGTGCTTCACCACCCTCCTAGTAAAATAGTGTTTTCTAATATCCAACCTACACCTCCCCCACTGCAACTTGAGGCCATTGCTCCTTGTTTTGTCATCTGCCACCACTGAGAACAGCCGAGCTCCACCACCTTTGGAACCCCCCCTTCAGGTAGTTGAAGGCTGCTATCAAATCCCCCCCCCACACACTCTTCTCTTCTGCAGACTAAATAACCCCAGTTCCCTCAGCCTCTCCTCATAAATCATGTGCCCCAGCCCCCTAATCTTTTACTGATTTTTGTTGCCCTCTCCTGGACTCTCTCCAATTTGTCCACATGCTTTCTGTAGTGGGGTTGTACATTGGGGGTTTGAAAAGGCAGAGGTCATCAACCCATCATTTACAGCAGTGCTATGTGGTAATAGACCCAATACACCCTCGCACTCAGATTCTGAACATCTGTCCCCAGCATTAACAGCAGCCCTAGCAAGCTGAATTATCTGCAGCATCTGCTGATCCCTTGCTTTGGAGTACTTAGCTAACGAAGCACATCGAGATTTTCGCTGATTGTTTGTCTTTAAGGGGTTAATTTTTTTTTTTTTTAAATGTCCTCATCTCCCCACCCCCAAACTACATAAATATAAACCATGTCTTATCTTGAGGTGTTTTAATGTCAACAGAAGAAAAACAGCAACTTTGGCACAATTTTCCTCACTTATCTGATTTCAGTGACGTGCCTTCTACACAACCTTAGCCATCAAAAGTTGCCTTTGGCTGTTAAGCACAGAGGAGTTGAATCTTCTAAAGCACTAGTCCCCTCTGCCGTGAAGCTCTGTAGTCCATGTTATTTGCAAAAGCCTTTGGGGCATCTATCAATACAATTACCACCTTAACTACTGAGCATGAACAAGCAGCAATAGTGGGCCCTGTTAAAGCCAGTCAGGTCATTTATGAGGAAGGTATTTTACAGACTGGGCCAGACCTCTGACAAACAGACCTCATTTTCCTTGTGATCAAGGAAACCGGTATTTTTTAATACTTTGAAATCCAAAGTCTGAGTCGTTAAATGACGACAAATGTTTATTTTCTTGTCACATAGGAAAACTAAAACGTCACTGGTTTTCCAGTAGAGACTAATGTGACCTGACCGACCAGGCTATGGCCTCCCATGATTCACAGCAAATTCTGGACACTCAGGTGCCTTTCGTCTCAGGACGCTGTACAAAGCATTACGTGTTACCCCCACTGCGCCGGTGGGGGAAAATGAGCCATGCGTCAGTTTTCAAAGTAGCCTTCCCTGGATGCCAAAATGCAATTAATTTTGACAAGGTTGTGGTGTTTAAGAACAGGACTGCCTTTCTGTGGCAGGCTGGGTCAGCAACAGTATAAAATAGCCACGCAGCAGTAACGAGTGGAACAGCTCTGACTGTATAAACACAAAAATATCAGACCCCTCAGTTAAAACACACCTAGAAGCGGTTGTCTGGGCACAGCTTAGGAACAAAGGAAACACCAGACTGGATAGAGCAGCAGTCCATCCAGTCCAGTACTCCATTGTGCACAACTGCCAGTATCAGCTGCTTCAGAGAAGGTGCAAGGATGCCTGCAACAGGCAGCTATAGGCTAAAGTTTCCTCCTGACCTCATCAGCTGGCTGATGCCCCGAAGCAGGAGAGTTTATAGCCCTTCCCAGACTCTGGTTTTTAAATATTCTCTATTCTCTCTCCAGGTGTTCTCCGTATCTGAATGTCCAACTCCTCTGAAACCTGTTCAGCTCTTGGCTTCAGTATCTTGATGGTGATATTAGGCCACTTTGGTGCAATGACGGGCAAGCTGAGGATTGTAACTTCTGCCACCCAGCCTCCTCCTTTTCCCCAGGGAGCCACTTGCAATCTCTCTCACTTTCTCACACACAGCATTGGAAAGATTAGGCACAAGCGAGGTGTGCGGCTTCGGCAATGAAGGGGTTAAACAGTAGCCCTGCACTGCTAGGAGTGCCTCTGAATTCGTGACACTCTGGCATCCTTCCCATCTTCCCCCAGTAGGCTTCAGGTCATAAATATGGGTTTTCAAAAAGGGAAAAAACAGACTTGCCCAGTTCAATCCATAGCGTGATGTCAGGCACAGAACATACTGTATTTGCAGATACTATGGACCAGTTTATACACTAATACTCGACACTGTTTCCTCTGCTCGCAGAAGGCTCGGGACTGGAAGAGCAACAGTGGCAGGTCAAGAAGAGTGAGGTGCTTTAGCAGAGCTGGCTTGGAAGTTCCAGGACTAGAAAAGCAAAAGCGGTGCAGATCAGGGTGAGGAAATCCTGTCCAGCATTTGGCTGATCTGGGCACGGCTCCCAGCACTGCGGTAATTGTCCTGCTTGTCAGGAAAACTATGTTCACCCGCACAGGTAAAGATCCAGAGCAATTGTTGTAAAAGTCACAGAACATTGCCGAAATGTCATGGACTCCGCTGGCCGGCAGCGTAGCAAGGCACTGGCTCAGTTCCAAAGACACGTTCCCACGCAGAACACACAGTTCTCCTGCTCGGCTCGCATGCCCACCCTATTGTTGTGAGGAAGCAGGGGACTGAAATGCACAAGACTGACAGCAAGATGATGCTTGTACATTTCAATCCCCTGCCAGCTCTCAAGCGTGACAGCAGGGAGACAACGCAGCGCGAGCGCATCCTCGTGCAAACGGGGTTGGGATGGGTCTAATGCGAGACACAGCGGGCTTTGAATTGATTATTGTCTTTGACATAGGGATATAGCCTGCACCTACCCCAGAGCATCACTTGAACTGCAAAAAGAGTGAGTTAGCTTTAAAAAACGAGAAGGACAGGTACTAAGAAGCCCGGACCATCCCAAAGAAACTGAAAATTGCTTTATTAAGGAGGGGCTATGGATTAGCAAATTTCTCTTGACACTTGTGGGGAGAACAGTCATCTGATCCCAATGTTACTTGAGATGGAAGAGGGGGAATTATTCAGACTCTGACTGGAGATTAGCATAGCCACACATGTGAGTATCAAGTTTAGTGGGTGTCCTCGTTGGTTTGAGTGTGGTTTGGCACAACTCCTGCCCATACTCCACTGACACGAATATGCCGTTTGGTTTAATAATGTGGGCCAGCAAATCGGGCAAGGTTTGATTTGCTGGACTTGCGCCATTTCCCATTCAAGGTAAACATCCAGTGGGAAGGAGCTTAGCTGGGGACTTGGGAGACCTTGGTTCAGTTCCTTGCTCTGCCAGACTGCCTTAATGAAAGTCACTTTCTCTGTACCTTAGTTGCCCAGCTGCTCAATGGGGATAATAGCATTGCCTTGTCCTCACAGCAGCCCTGGGAAGGGCAGTATTAAAGATGGCAAAGTGCTCAGATCCTACTGAAGTGGAAGCCATATAGGTACCCACAGAGGAAGAAAAACCTTGGCAGAAAAATTTGATTTATATCCTGGAGAGCCCCAGGGTGCTGGGGAGGAGGGAGAAGGAGGTTGCTGGGATGGATCAAGCGGCCGTCAGGGAAGAGAAGGGAGCAGATAGATCCCCTGGGAAGCCACTGCAGGAGGGAGAAGCTGGCAGAGAAGGGGAGGTGCTGCAGCAGGAGCAGCACAGAGAGGCCAGGGAAGACAGGCACTGGGTGTTTGGAGACAGAGGAGGGCTCTGAGCAGTGGAGAGGAGAATGCACCCTCTGTCTTTTGAATATGGAGCATTTTCTCCCAGCAGCAGGAAGGCAGAGCAGGATGTGGGCCTTAGCACCTCAAAAGCAACCTGGCACCAATGCTTTGGAACTAAGCAGCCCTGCTCACATGTTGAGCCCCTGAGTAATGAAGAGCCAGATTGTGAGAGGCCCCTACGTAGGTGCACAGGCATGGGGCCGGGGAGGAGGTAAAAAAATAAATTAAAAAAATCACATGGGAGTTCCCCCCACTTTGCACACACTGCTTAAGGGCTTGACACTGGTATTCTTCACACTGCCCAGGCAAGATCCTGCCCAATTGGGGGTTGGAAGAGGTGGGGCAATGGCTGTAACCCTCCCTCAGCCCATGGAGCAAGCCTGGCACAGTGACCAAGCTAGCTACAGTCGCCGTAGGTTGTAGCAGCAGGTGTACATGTCCCCCAATTTCCCCCCTTGGGCTGGGGGGGCTTTGCTCCTCCTTTTGGCTTCTATGACTGGCAGCCAAAGGAAAGGAGGTGATTCTTTGGGGCAACCTGTGCCCAGTCTCACTTGGCCCATTCCAAAAGTGAAAATGTGGAGAGGCGATCTCAGAACTCCTGTTACAGGTGAGCAAGCTGCATACTGATGCTGGGTCTGTATTTATTACACACAAAATAACCAATAGTTTTAGAAAAAAATTAAGATTTTATTCATGTTCAACCAAACCCAATGTCCTGTACTCTGGTTTTAAAGTCCTTGCTTGGGCAAGACTGCCATTATCTTTAATGGAAATTTTGCTTGAGTAAAGTCTTGAGGATTTGGGCTTTTAACTCGAGGGTGCAAGTTGGGTGAGCAGCTCTCCTGTTCCCCTGTCCAAATGCAGACTGGGTATACACAAAAGTGGATGCTCAAGGTCTGTCTCCACTCATTGTTGACACTTCGATTACAAGCTCTTGGGGCAGTTCTTGTTTATGCAGCGCCGAGCAAAATGGGGTCTTGATCAGTGACTGAGGCTCCTGCAGTCTATTGCAATACAACAAGAGAATGGCTTGTGGCTGCCAAATACCTTGGCCCAGTTAATGAGATGTATTCCCATTTGGACTAGGCTGGCCTGGATAGGGGATGGCACTTGGAAAGATGGCAGCCATCTATTCCATCAGGGCTTTCCATGAAGTGTTACGCAGTCACAATTTAGCTTTCAGCCTTTGCTTAATTTCCCCCCCACGCCCCCCCATCTTAGAATTATAACCTTTTATCTCCACTCAGAAATGTTTTTGCCATTCGTTAACTAGTTGCAAAGCCAGCCTGTAAGGAGGATTGCTATTGTATTTCTAGAGGATACTCACTGTGTAGCTGGTCAGTATCCTACACTGAAACTCCAAGCAACTGTCAAGAAAAAACACTGTCAATGAGTTTCTTTTCCCAGTCATTGCTACTTAGTGTTGGACTAAAGGACAACAAATGCACGGGGCTTGCATTATTCCCTAACATAGTTCCTACCCTCATTGCCAAGGGCTAAGTCCAAGGTAAATTCTTTTCAAATGTTACAGTAGAACATGGTTGAATCTTATTGACTCCATCAAACCTGACAGACAACCTCATCTTACCCAAATCCACTTAAAGGGGAAATAAAAAGTGGAACATTGCTTCAGGCTCAAATATTTGTTAGTCTAAAAGCCTGCAAGCTTCAACCATAACCTTGCAATTTCCCTTGTATGTATTTATACTGATAAGTCCTGGACAGGAATTACTGGGCTTGTAACTACAAGCCAGTATCAGCTCCAAGGGCCAAAGGCCAGAATGAACGACAGCGAGGGGTATATAGGAAAACTGGTGGCTTACTGTTACTGAAGTATCCACAAGAAAATCTTTTTATTCTTAAATCAAGACTAAGCGGGAGAAAAGCTGCTTGAAAATCAGGCAGTAAAACATTGTATAAATATAATCTTGACATCAATAGATCATTTTGCGCCTTTCAATTCAACTGACACAGGTCCACTCCCTGCAGTGGACTCAAGAAGTGTCATTCCAGTCATTCTGATTTATTCTTTCCAAACACCCCATATTCCAGCCAGCCTCCACCCTTGCATAGCTATCCACACAATAGGGATTAATGTCCAGTCTGTGTAGCTGAGACTCCTGTTTGTCTGTGCACGTGGCTGTTTACACATGCAAAACAGGTGCAGGTGCACTACTGCAGGTGCACTTAGTTTGTGTCAAGCAGCAGATGCACAGACACAAATTAAAGGCTATCCCAGGTCAAATACTCTAGATTTTCATTATGAATATCAGGGTTGGGGAGGACAAGGGAAATACTTGAAAACCATAAGATGACCACTTGAAAATACTACCACTTAATACCCTTTTATAATGCGTATCTGTCCGAGTAGAATTGCCAATTAAGAGAAGATAGGAAAAAATAACTATAAATTACAAGTAAAAGACTTCATCTTACTTCATCGAAACAAACTTGCGTAAAAAAGGGAAAAAATGAAGGAAAAAAGTATTTTTACTTGTTTGTGGGGTTGTTAGTGCCTTTGTTCTAGTTACTTGAGCATCCAGTTGTTTAGTATTTATCTTGAAGTAGCACCTAGGAGCCAGTCATGGACTGTTGTGCTAGGTGCTCTGCAAACCCTGACAAAGAGCTGGTCCTTGCCCCTAGGAGTTTCCCAAGTATTCCACTTCACAGACCAGATGGAGGCATGTGAGAACAGCCTTGTATTCCTCCAGATTAACTGCACCCTGCAGTACATGTGGGATTAGATTTTGCTCCTTTCTGCCGATGCTAGGAGTGGAGCAGAGGAGACTGAATAGGGGGCCTTTTCTTCATGCCCAGTGCAAATGAAATTCCTAATGGAACCACTGATGTACACATGAACAGCAGAAGAGTTCACAATGATCCGTATCCTCACATGGTGTCATTCTCCCATCAGCCCTCCCAGGGGCTGCAAAGCTGCAGGGGAAGGCAGCTGCGGAGCAGACATGCAGCAGATACCACACCCCCGCATGCAATACAGCTGGGCTCCACACCAGCGTTGCATGTGCTACCATGGAGAGGTGGGGCACAGATCCATTTGGCCATGACTCCAAGAGATGCAGCAGGGAATGCGATATTCACTACTGATCTTTCCTAGGCCAGTCGGATGGAGATTGAGACCACACTCTTTTGACCTCCATGTCCCATAAAGCCTATTTACTGGGGCCTTATATGTGGGGGGGGGGGGAGCAGCAGGAGGAGGAGGATGGTGAATTTAATCTGCAATGAATACCCAGAGGGAGCAAGAACAATTGCCTATTCATTATTATATTGCACAGTAAAGTGTCGTATGTTGAGTCCCACTCCAAGCTTTGATGAAGCATGGATGGTCCATCTGGACAATGAGCACTCTAGCAAAGAGTCTGCTGCTACCGCCCTTACTCATCTCAGTATTACTTTGGAGTCAATTGGGCTATTCATGTGAGCATGTGTTACGTTAGGAAGATTTGCAGAATCAGGGACCTAAACTGTTTTGTTCACTTGTGCAACTTTGGATGACATGACCTCCTCAGGCGGACGTTAATAGTGTCACCTCCTCTAGCTGGCACCTTCATACATACTAAAGGTCAGAAGGGACCATTATGATCATCTAGTCTGACCTCCTGCACAACGCAGGCCACAATCTCACCCACCTACTCCTACAAAAAACCTCTCACCTATGTCTGAGCTCAAATCGTGGTTTAAAGACTTCAAGGAGCAGAGAATCCTCCAGCAAGTGACCTGTGCCCCATGCTACAGAGGAAGGTGAAAATCTTCCAATCTGCCCTGGAGGAAAATTCCTTCCCATCCACAAATATGGCGATCAGCCAAACCCTGAGCATGTGGGCAAGATTTACCAGCCAGATACCCAGGAAAGAATTTTCTGTAGTAACTCAGATCCCAATCCATCTAACATCCCATCACAGGCCATTGGGCCTATTTACCATGAATATTTAAAGATCAATTACCAAAATCATCTCCTCCATAAACTTATCAAGTTTAATCTTGAAGCCAGATAGATCTTTTGGCCCCACTGCTTCCCTTGGAAGGCTATTCCAAAACTTCACTCCTCTGATGGTTAGAAACCTTCGTCTAATTTCAAGTCTCAACTTCCCAATGACCAGTTTATATCCATTTGTTCTTGTGTCCACGTTGGTACTGAGCTTAAATAATTCCTCTCCCTCGCTGGTATTTATCCCTCTGATATATTCATAGAGAGCAATCATATCTCCCCTCAACCTTCTTTTAGTTAGGCTAAACAAGCCAAGCTCCTTGAGTCTTTCATAAGACAAATTTTCCATTCCCTGGATCATCCTAGTAGCCCTTCTCTGTACCTGTTCCAGTTTGAATTCATCCTTCTTAAACATGGGAGACCAGAACTGCACACAGTATTCCAGGTGAGGTCTCACCAGTGCCTTGGAGAACGGTACTAAAACCTCCTTATCTCTACTGGAAATACCTCGCCTGATGCATCCCAAGACCACATTAGCTTTTTTCCATGGCCATATCACATTGGCGGCTCAGTCATCCTATGATCAACCAATACTCCAAGGTCCTTCTCAGTTACTTCTAATTGATGCATCCCCAGCTTATAACTAAAATTCTTGTTATTAATCCCTAAAAGCATAACTTTACACTTCACTATTAAATTTCATCCTATTACTGTTATCTTCCATCCACTCCAACGGCTGTGATTTTGCACTGACAGGCCAGGCCAAGGAACACTAGCTACTAGCGCCAACTTTCAGATGCTCAATCAAATGGAACCTTCAGAACTTTCCAGATCCCACTTCAGTAGCAGAAACCCCATCTGTAGCTCCTCTGGATTGTTTAGTTCTTTGAACCCAGCTGTGGGAAGCTGAAACCCAGTTCTCAGCCAGCAGTTGGTGACTTGCCTAAGAACTGTGCCCAAAATTCCCAAGCCTTCTCAAGCTTATTCTTTACGCCCAATATTTCTTAAGGCGTTGTACACTTTACTGAAGTGGCATTGAATCTCTTTTCCCTTTCAAACCCATTTCTCCCTTCTGCTCCTTTTCTGCCCAGCTAGGCAAGCACTCAGAGTGGATCAGGCTGGGAAGGAAACTTGTTCACAAACAAAATTTGCAGTCATGGCTCTGATGTATATTTCAGAGAAAGCACAAAGATTTTTTTGCTTCCCAAGTGGGGAGACAGTGTCTGGAAACAGTCAAGTAATAACAGGGTTGGAGGAGTAAAATTAGATGATGCTGAGAAGACTGATCTAAGAAGCACTATCTGCCTAAGTTCAGCCAGGACTTTTTCCTGATGTAAATATATTGTTTGGGGGAATGTAAAGAAGCCATTCCTATTTCAAGAGAACTGGAATTTAATGAGTTGTCAGTTTCTCACAGTGATCAAGAGACAAGATTAGCTGTTATTAGTGCTTCACTGGGTTCAAGGGGAGCATCTCTTTCCCCTTAACCAATTCTAGCTCCCAAGGATCAGAGTCTAGCATGGGCTGGGAAGAGAACAGGAGATATCACATCTGATCACTGCTACTCTTTAGTAGCTCATGTAAGGTCACCTAAAAGGTTAAAGTAGCCATTCCAAATAGGCTGTAAAGATTTTTCTTTACTTTCTCACTATGGGCAGCTCAGAACAGCTCATTTCTCTTGTGATTGATTGCCTTAATTCGGTCTTAACTATTAACTTCTAGGCAAGAATTAAACATCAACATTCAGAATCAGAAGCAAAACTCTAGTTCAAGAGTCTCCCAAAACATATATATATTCATAGTGAAAGCCTACAAAACACCTTTTATCCGTAGATCTCAACTTACTCTCGAGTGGGGGGGTATCATCTCCATGTTAGAGACAGGGAAATGGAGGCACAGAAAAGTGAAGTGATTTGCCCAAAATCACCAATCAGGCAGTGACAGAGCTGCAAACAGAATTCCAGTCTCCTAAATCCCAGCCTAGTGCTATATCCACTAGGCCACATGCCTCCCCCTCAAAGAGAAGCCTAAGCCCATAAGGTGCTAAGCCCCATTGACTTCAAGGATCTGGCCCTAAGGGAGGAGGCTTGCAGGCAGAAAAAGCTCCAAGGGTTACTGTTCAAAATGCAGAATCAAATTCTGCCCTCTGACACAGCTCCCCTTGACTTCCGTGGCAGGGTGCGTCCATGTCTGAAGCCAGTCATTTCCATGAATTTGCTGTTTACTCAGTCCCTTTCCCATTATACATAGGCTTGGAAAGATTAGATTTTGTTGATTGTGTACAGTGTACACTGTACACAAACTGACAAATTTCTATTGATAACTGAAATTTACAGCTAGGCAAAGACACAATGGTGCTCAAGAAATTGTTAGAGCTTGATTTATTTTGTATATTCTGAAGTGCGACGTTGACAGTGTGTTTTAAGTTAAGTTTAAACTTCTGAATCTCAACAGAATACCGTCATTAAATAATTGTCTTACTCCCCCCTCATTGTCTGAGCCTTGAATAATTTCTCAACTGAAAATTTAAATAGATAATCAAAAAAGCTTAAAAATGATCAATTATCCACCAAAATCATAAATAAGCTAATTCTGCCAAGTCTAGTTATACATCAGCTTCTGTGCTTTGGAAGGAGAGATTTGAGAGATCAGCGACTGAAATGGGGTAAAATATGAGCAG
Source organism: Dermochelys coriacea (assembly GCF_009764565.3). Classification (NCBI taxonomy): domain Eukaryota; kingdom Metazoa; phylum Chordata; order Testudines; family Dermochelyidae; genus Dermochelys; species Dermochelys coriacea. The sequence goes on along the minus strand of NC_050077.1, from coordinate 81,099,890 downwards.
TCCCTTCTCCCTAGAGGTGGTCACTCCTAGGCAGAGCTGAGACACCCAGGTAGGCTGGTGGGGAAACCCGAAATGCTGCTTCCCACATTGTAAATGTGAGCAAAGAACATCAGTCCCCAGGGCTAACAATATAGCACTGAACTCCCAGATAGATGCGAAGGAAAGAGCTAGATGGGAACCTTGGAGCAGCTCACATTGTGTCCGAGTCCCCGCTAATCCAGATCACTGAACTCTCCAACTACCGAGTTTCTGAGAAGGTAGAGAAAGTGGGGGCGGGGAAATAGAACCATAAATGTAAAAGGAAACCTCATCCACTAAAAGCGACCTAATCTGCTCTGACAGCAACTCCAGACAATTGTGTTTAATCCCTTTCTGGCTGAGTGGCATTGAAATCTGAAAAGAGCATACAAGAGGGGAGCTGGCACAGCCCCTCAACAGATGGAGTTTACCATGTAGTAAGTGCAGTAATTGGAAGCAGCAATGGACAGATGAGAGCCCTGGCAAATTTAGGGCTAGAGTTTGAATTTAGGCCGAGTCCTGAGCAAAGAGCTGCATTGTCTGCATCACTCCAGGCGTGGTCCCAGAAAGTATAGGGACCCACTCCTGCCTGCTCCTTGCCACTGGTTTGTACCAAGAGGAAGTTACAATATTTCACCACACACCCCAGCTAAGCTGTGCTAGCCAGTAAATACAAGGCATGGAGTCATGGCTCCACCCACTCTTCACCTGCCCCACTGCTTTACTCTTACATACATGGAGACCTACTGTCTGGGTAGCCCATGTAACGGGGGATCTCACTCCCCCCTTGCTAGGACATGTAAATCCAGTCACCATCTAGGCCTCAGGAAGGGATCAGATTTTGAAAGACATGTTCACAAATTTTTCAGTTGGATTTGAGCCAACTCCTTGAAGTGCTCAGATTCAGAAAGCCCTTAAAATTCATGCACGTTGTCTCTGAAATCAGAGGGACCTGCAGGCGAGATCCATATGCTCCATTCTTTTGCTGTTATACCATCTTGTGATTTAGCTTGTAAATGCGTTAGGCATGAGGTACGTTGATTTCCTCCACTTCCCCTCCTTAAATCCTCCTTCCCCCTCCCCTTTTTTTATTGGTTAACAGCAAAACCACACATTCTAACCTGGGAAATTGGCTTACTGTCACGTAGGGTGAAAATTGACTGAAAGGAACAAAACGGCAGCTATAAATGGCCATAAAAATCCCACATCTCTGCAGTTTACTTCCTAGAGATTCAGAGTTACTGGAACCATTACCAATGAACATGAGCTGAGGATCCGCCTCTCGCTAGAATTACAGCTAGTAAGAAAAAAAATCCTCACCCCAGTGAATTTAATTCAAAACTGCTAAATAAGCAGATTTAATTCATTAGCCAGGAGGCTGAAGGTATCAGTGGTTCAGTGGGTTGAGAGGAAGGCTGGGCTAGTAGTGAGGGCACTATCTTGGGATTCAGGAGAGCTGGGATTAATTCCCTGCTCTTCAACAGACCTCCTGTGACATGGGCAAGTCAAATCCCAACCACCTGCTATGCAACAGTTCCAGTGATCCCAATGCATTCTCCTCCTCCACAGGAATACCAGGCCACTCTAGCTCTGTATCTCTCCCTGGGAAACTCAGTTTAAATGGGAAGGAAGGCTCATTCCTCTCCTCAGCCATGATAACTAGCATCATGTGTAACAGGATCAGTTTGAACTACACCCACCAGCCAGTGCTGCAAGCCTCCCACTCTTCTATTCTGTATTTTTGATGGAGATTTCTTGAAGCTGAAGCCACCATGTACAGACAGAGCTAGCCAGTGAGCCAGTTATCTTACATGGTCTCCAGTCAGTTTTGCATGCTTTGATGTTAAAGTGGTCATTCTCCTCAATTTTCCTTTGTGGCCCTCAGCACCCACAGTAGAACCATGATTCAAAACTAGTTACATTTCATGTCATTAGGGAACACCCAATCAGTAACGCTAATGCTGTGGATTCCTGGATTGGCCATCATGACACTAAGTCATATTGGAGGAAGTGGGAATAGGTGTGTTAGCATCCTAATGACTCCTGCCTACAGACATTGTGTTATTAGGAGGCAGCCAGACTGTTTCCAGCAATATGAATGTCAGCTTTGACAAGGGCTTGGACCACTCTCCACTTTAACCCAAGCTGGTTCAGACTTCTTGAAATGGGCCAGACTGTGTGAAGTGGTAGTCCATCTCTCTCCTCCTCTCTCCTGGCATGGAGGCTTAGACAGAGGTAGCTATTTGAGTAGCTGGTGGGGCAGATGTGACTGCATAATATACAGGTTTCAGAGTAGCAGCCGTGTTAGTCTGTATTCGCAAAAAGAAAAGGAGTACTTGTGGCACCTTAGAGACTAACAAATTTATTAGAGCATAAGCTGCATCCGATGAAGTGAGCTGTAGCTCTCGAAAGCTTATGCTCTAATAAATTTGTTAGTCTCTAAGGTGCCACAAGTACTCATAATATACAGGACTCTGCTCCTCTCTGCAGCCCAGCCCTGCTCCAGACTTTGCAAAGAGGCTACGCAGGGCGGCCTATGCCTATCCTACACTGGGCCTGCTGGCAAATGAGCTTTTTACAGCCCTCTCACCACTGCAGCAGCATAGAGGCCATAGCTGGCTGGAGAATCCCTCCCAGAGTCTATGCATTTCCTTTGGGGAAAATTCTGGTCTGGTTTTAGTGTTACACCCACACCATGCTTCTCTTATGGATTTCCTCAGTGGATAACATACCTGTGGCATAGTCCAACTTTGCTCGGACTATTTTGCCATTAGATGTTATAGCAACAAGATGAGACGATGCACTTAACCAAGAACTGGCACATAGGAAAATAAAAATCCAAACCTGAACTATGGTAGGTTTGTCTGTTCTTCCACCTCGGGTGCAATGCACTGGCTTTTCTCCTCTCTAGACAGCTCATTTGCTGAAGCTTTCAGCACACAGCTCAACGTGATCCATATCATCAGTTTGCCAACAGTTGCAAAGCAGTATCACATGTGGTCTTCTCAATCCCACTCCACAACATAACAGCACGAAGCCGCCTTACCCAGCCCGTCCCCACTGACTCAACAAGTTCTCCACATGCAGCAACCCCCATCCTTCCACCCCTCCCACATCCCCTTTCAGAAGCCACTTGCCCTTCTCAACAGGGATAAAAATGAAGCTGTGACCCAAATTGCAGAAGGACTGTGGGATATTGTGGGTGGTGGGCCAACATTTCAGCCATTTTGTGGGGCCCAGACCCAAGGTGCTCAAGGGAAGCACTGCCCCAGCGATAGCAATCTGCACTGCCATGCAGGAAGCCCAGGTGATTGCCAGTCCTGGCCAGCCAACTGGGGCTGAGAATGTCAGAGAAAAGTGCACTCAGGGCTCGATGGAAGGAGAGAAGGTTTCACATGGCCCAGTAGTAATGGCGATTAATTACAAACAAAAATCACAGTAATCATTGGTGCTCGGCTGTGAGGATAACTGGTGACTCACAAGGGAATCAGAAGAGGTCCAGCTTCCAGACTTTTATATTTGGCATCTGGGCAGACTAAAGGGTATAATTTTCTTTCTAGGCATAGAAATAGAGTCATTCTATTGCTCCTAGTTATATTAATGGGATTTGTGTCTCAAAATCACACACACACACACACACACACACACACACACACACACACTGAGGTGAGTACATATGCTTTATCTTTTGTCTGCCTCTTTTGCCTGATTAAACTCACTAGGTTACCATTTTTACTGTACTTTTGTCTTAGAAAATTTTCCATCTAAATCAGAGCAAAATTTGAGGAGTTTAATGAAAAACATTTTCTGTTTTGAACACGTTTAAGGAATGTTCTTAGTGATTTGGAATATGGCAAAGGGAAGCCAAACCTCATACTGCAGTTTTTGAAAGCAAGAGATTTGACAGTATTTCTTGAGCTGTCTCCTTTTCAGCTTCAAATGTGGAAAAGATTAGTGGCCAAATCCAGTTCTCACACATGCCCTTTCCTCCTAATTGTGTTTTTTCACCAAGTCCTAACATTTGGTACAGAAAGCTTCATCTGATTATATTTTTGTTTTGTTCCCTCCATTAGTATCACTTACACTAAGGAAATTAAAGTATCCTTTCATATAGTTGTCAAAACAAGGCATACAGCTATGTTTTTTCTATCCATTTATTATTATTTCACTTCTAAGTCTTTATTTTCCTTTTGGATTCACTTTCGATCTAATTCAGAGTCAGAGTACCTTAGACAAATCAAACCTATTCTACAGTTTCTTTTTCAATTGGTAACAAAAAGACACGGACTTCAGATAAGCCTGTAAGTGAACACTGTCTGCTTCAGTTATGAACACGGGGACTAACTGTTCTCATTTACACTGGTGCAATTTCTGACTTAAGCACAGATGTGTCTGTTTATGCCAATAGTGAACATCTCCCATAGTGTTCCTGTGTTACCAAGTAACAGAGCAGAATTCATCTGGTCACCCATCTCCTACCAGAGTTGTGGATAATGACACCCTAATTCATGATGTAGTATTAGACCCAAACAACTAGCATAGACAGTCCAGGAGATTCCAACAAACATGCTACTTGGAGACCACTCTGTATGTACCAAGCCCAGATCCAGCCAGTTAACTTTCCTGGGGTGGCCTCAAAGGCAAAGTCCACTTTACAGTAGAACCTCAATATTTTAAACACCAGAGTTATGAACTCACTGGTCAACCACACCCCTCATTTGGAACCGGAAGTACACAATCCGGCAGCAGCAGAGGGGCCCCCCCAAAGCAAATACAATACAGTAGTGTATTATATGTGAGCTACTAAAAATAAAGAGAAAGTTTAAAAAAGATTTGACAAGGTTAAGGAAACTGTTTTTGTGCTTGTTTCATTTAAATTAAGATGGTTAAAAGCAGCATTTTTCTTCTGCATAGTAAAGTTTCAAAGCTGTATTCAATCAATGTTCAGCTATAAACTTTTGAAAGAACCGTAATGTTTTGTTCAAAGTTACGAACATTTCAGTGTTACGAACAACCTCCATTCCTGATGTGTTCATAACTGAGGCTCTACTGTAACTAGAAATACAGATCTATACTGCTAGAGTGTAGCAAGTTTTGGTATGAAATAATCACACAAATAGGGACAGGGAGTGTCAAAGCTTTAGAGGAGAGAAGAGAAGTTTGAAAACAGAATATACTTTACTCTTCACTTCGACTCATGCCAAAATTTCTTCTCTCTTTATTTTAAGCCCTAGGGCTGGACCATTCTGGCCTCCCTAGTGGTTCTAATGTAATATTTACAGCACCGTATACTAAACAGGGTTCTACATGCAAGCATGGCCCTAGAAACAACTCTGCTCTTCGCTGTGCTTACTTCTGGCAAAAGCGAATTCATGGCTAGAGGGGAGCTACATTAGTTAATTCCTCTGTCTCTTATAAAGGCACAAGCTCACTTTCTGAGGTGCTAATTAGCTCATGAAGAATTCTGCACAACAGCAAGTTTCTCCAGTAGCAAAGATACATTGGCTGCACACATCTTTCACTACACCTCACTCATTAAAAGAAGCCAGGTTACCCACAGATATTGTTCATGTATTTGATTTAATTTGAAGCCTCTGGCTATTGCTGTACTATGTTATTTCTTCAATAGCAGTAAAAAGATTGGACATTTGTTGTTTTTCAACCCGAGTCTTTAGGCTGCTATTCTCTTAGTAAGTCTGGTTTCTCAAGTCAGTCAGCAGTGTCAAATGAAACTGCTGTTGCATTCACCCTACAGATAAAACGAACAACCCTCGTCTCCCAAAGGAAAAAAAAAATACCAGTTTTTGTAAAATCCTAGATTTTCCCTGCATAGCATCAATTTAAAAGATTAGTCTGAGTGGCTCACAGTTTAAAAGCCTTGCACACTGACAGCTGCTACAGGCTTCAGAATCCTGCTGGCTCCTACCGTCTGCAGTGTATCTATATTCAGAGTTTTAATCTTGTCCAGTTTTAAAAATAAGAATAATCTGTTAAACTAGTTGCAAAGTCAACAACTGTATGCTCCAGTGGCAAGTTCCTGGGAACAGATACCTTATCTAGAATGATTATGGTCTCAATAGAAGCAACGATACGTTCATTGTTTTGCATATTTGTGCATGGAAACAGAATTTTGCATATATGCATTTGTTTTCTCTCTTTTAATATTTATTTTGTGAGAGCACTGCCGTATCTAACAATCAGATCCACTACTGGGTGTGGTACACTACACAAATATACATGCCTCTTTCCACTTAGAGCTCTATCCATTATTTCATCTGTGAACCCTACAGTATACAGTCAGTGATTATACACCTGGAGAAATCCAGGCCTACATCTGGAAGAGTGACAAATAATTGCGGGTACCTCAATTTTTGGGTGTCCAACTTGAGACTTTTAAAAGGCATGATTTTCAGGAAGTATCGTCCAACTACGCCCTCTGAAAGTCAAGTCCCTTGGTGTTTCAAGCTGGGCACCCAAGAAATGAGCCATCCATATCAGTCTCTCGAAAATGTAGGCCTCATCTGTCCATGGGTCACTTGTCCACATGAGAAAGCTGCACTGCATTTAGTTGCGTTAGTGCAAACCCTCCCTTCCCCCACCGCATTTCTGCCCCAACTCTGAATTAGGTTTCACAGCACTTTGTTGATTTAGCCTAAGTGTATTCCCAATCAACATAAGATGCCCCTACCAAAAATCAGAGTGCTCATGCCAGGGGATTACACCCGTTTATACAGAACCAAAGCGCAATGGGATCCAGATCTATGACTAAAGCTTTTATACAGTATGGTGTAAAAAAAAACCAAACAAAACAAAAAACCCAACCCTAGTTTAATTAAATCAGTGCAACTCTCTTATGTAGAACGTCCTTGGGGATTTATTACTGGAAAAGAGAAGACAGCTGTAGGATGCCTTTTCAGTGAGGCTTCTAGTGTTTAAAAAATGCTCCCACTGTTGATACTATGTGGCATATGCACAGTGCATATCTTTTCATGGGCGCATGCATTTTCCCCCCCAAGGGTGAACATCACCCAGAATCCTTCTGGAGGTTTTTTTTTTTTTTTTTTTTTTTGGACTGCCTGGCCTTTGAAGATGCGAGCTATCAGTGCTGAGAGGAAGGGTACTTTGAGGAATTGTAACCTCATGGCACGGAGTTAAAATGCATTGAAAGCCATATCACATACAAAGTAAATGCCACTCCATTAGTCTCATAAGCCTCTAGTCCTGATCCTGCTTCCATTAAAGTTAATGAGCATTTGCCATTGCGTATTGGGATGAGGTTATCTAACCCATTCTAGGGGCTGTGACAGACTGTACCCCACATTACCCTCTGTACCAGAGCTCCTTCTCTGCCTCGGTGGGTTCTGTGCTTCCACTTAGCAGTGGGCCGGGGCATTTCTCTACCTCAGAATTTCCCCACGCATCTGGGCTTGCTGTCCATACCTTGTTTAAGCAGGGTTCCTCCTGGCCTCCCTGACGGGGGAGAGGGAGGGGAGCCTTAATCTCTGGTAGGCATGGTGGCAACAAACCAGGGACCCAGTTCAGTCTCTCCCCTCAGACCTCTGGGGCCTGGAAGGGCTGTTTGCCCTGTTGGGTAGGGTTTCCCCTATCCTTCACCTCTGTACCTGTGGGGTTTTCCCTCGTGGTGTGTGTCAGCATCTGCACTGCCCAGGTCTCCAATAGCGTGCTTTTCTCCCACAACTCCTATCACATACCCCTATCTGGCTGGGGGGAGGCTTTTTAACAGGTTCTGGCAGGCCCTTGATTGGCTCCAGGTATCCTGAGTAACCTCCATTCAGTTACCAAGGGAAAAGGGACCTGCTTATCCTCCAGCTAAAATACCTGCCTTCATTTAAAAAAAAAAAAAAGCACTCTTGTATCCATCTGGCCTGACCCTGTCACACCACATATTCACCACTGTTATGATAATGATGATAGGTTTTGTGTTGTACAAAGTATGCCTTGAGAACTATCATTTGAAAAGTTGAATTTGATGAACCTCATTATTCTGTTGAAATGCATGTAGCTGTGCCTATGAAGTTTTGCCATATGTTCATTATGGAAACATGCGAGTCTGGGAAACACCCACAGACTTGTCCCTCAGAGGACAAAACCTTGAAAACAGAGGTCACATACCAAGGCCATACCTAGAGGCCTCACATAGACAAAAGGTGTGAGCAAAAGTTTGCAATTCATAATCAAGGATGGTAAGCAGCTCACACACACCATGTGGGCTGCCTAACCCGATACAGCATGAATTTTTCCAGCACCTGGAGAAAAGTATCAGTGAGGGACAGTGATGTCACCAGGGGACCTGCCTCTTCCTTCTGATCTCTACACAAGGGAGCAAGAGAGTCTGGAAAACCAATCTCCATTGAGACTGTGGGAAGGGCTGGACCTAAGTAGAAGGTGTTCCAGTTAGCAGGAACGGCTGTGAAGTTTTGCTTTTAGAATTACTAGTCTGGTAACGTTCTGGATTTAGATTGCCATTTTCCTATTTTATTTCTTTTTGTAACCAATTCTAATCTTCTATGCCAATACCACTTAGTCTCTCTCTAGTAAATAGATTTGTTTTGATGTTTAATCTAAACCAATGAGTTTGTCTAAAGTGCTTATGGGATCTGCTCAGATTACAGAAACTGGGGCATGTCCACTACACTTTGAAGGAGTGGCGAACTAATTAATGATCTTGCATTGATCACAAAGAACTTGGAGAACAAGATGCATGTTTCTGGGTTGCAAGGCTGGAGGAATTTGCTGGGGTCTCCCTGTATGCAGTTCACAAGTGGCTAAGAGAGACTTCATGTAAGTTTGCTGGGTGTGCCTCTGTACGTGGATGGCTGAGTGAACAGAGCCTGGAGCGGTTTGCTGTTCACTAGCATAACAATGTAGAAGACAGCCTGGCAGGAGATTGAGAGAGGGCACAGGGGTTCCACAGTCCAGATTGTACCCTGGGGGATGTCATAGGGCACCTTCCCATCTGCCCCAGGATTGTTTCCTACACTTCATTTGTTTTGTAAATCCCAAGCAATAAAGTTAGTGTATCATATAAATCCTTCTTAGTCCACCGCAATTATGGTAATTTGAGATAATTGACTGTGCGTGTGCACTTGAAGGGGATTTCTGCACATAACCAATCACTGAAGTGACATGGCAATGGTCCCCAACACATCTATGCTCAGTGTTCAGTCTGCAAGCTCAAACTCTTCAAGAATCATTCACTGAGAAAATGTAACGTGAGTAGGCCCAGAAAACTGCATTTCTAAATAAAATCACCTCATTCCCCTTCCTCCCAGTTTCTGAAACAACATCCTGGAAAGGTTTCTAAAAAAAAAAAAAAAAAAAAAAAAAAAAACTGATTTGAGATAGAAGTAGGTGTTTAAAAAAAATCTGAGAATTTTATTTCAAATTCAATAAAGGAAGGTTGTTCCCCATGCACAAGGCCAATTTTCAGCTCAAAGTACAGTTTTTATGAGGAGTTACAAGCCTCTTGAAGAGAGATTTGGTCCTGGAAATGCTGACAAGTTGAACTCTAGTGGCATGATAGGGCACCACTGGAATCCTCTTAACTGCAAAGCTGCAAACCATTGTATATGGCAGGGTGGAGCGCAGGATAGTAAAAATGGAGGCTGTGATTTCATTCCTATCTGCCAAAAAAGTAAAATTGCTTTGCTAGTTGGCATGACAGTCTCTCTGTATAAACAAACCTTGGTTTAAATGTGCCATTTAAATGTTATGTAAACAGTTTCCAAGAGAAACAACATTTTCAATGCTGATTATCTTGGAGTCGCTTTGCATGTGTATGAGCTTGTAAAAACTAGAGAGTTGCGTGTTTAAAACATATACTGGCCCATATTTAGCAATTGCAACTCTATTGGTTTCAGTCGGCTTATTCCAGGGCTGAATTTAGTCCAAGACTAGAGCTTTTAGAAGGAACATTTTATAGCATGGCAATATCCAGCCCTTAACTGTGAACCTTACAAAAACCCAGGGTTAACCCTGAACATCAGCAAATCAAAAGTTCTCCACCAGCCAGCTCCTGGTCAAATCATGAGACCCAGCAAGGAAGTTCTACACTGACAGAGAAGAACTGGAAAACTTAGAACACATTGCCTACCTTAGCAGCCATCCCTCACAGAGGGCGGGCAGAGAGATGTCGAGATTCAGTGCAGAATTTGCTGCGCTAGCCTTGCCTTTGGCAGACTGTCTCAATGAGCATTCAACCACCACATTAGAAGACACTAGACTTTTCGTTTATAAAGCAGTGGTAATCCTAACACTCACTTATGGCTGGGAGACTTGGGTGACTTACAGACAACACCTGAAAAACCTGGAACGCCAGCACCAGCACTTTCTTTGGTAGATCCTCAACATAAAATGGGAGGATCGCCACTCTAATGTCAGTATCCTCACGGAGGCCAACACCTTCTGTACTGAGGCCCTGATTATCCAGCACCAACTGAGATAGAGTGGGCACTGTGTACGCATGTCCGATGCGCACCTATCAAAACAATTGCTGTACACCCAACTCAAAGGGGAAAGGAATCGGGGAGACCAAAAGAAGTGCTTTAAAGACACTCACAAGACAAACAAGAAATGTGGCATCGACACCACACTCTGGGAGACAGTAGCCCAGGAAAGGGCTAACTGGCAAAGACTTGGCAAAGGAACGACCACTTTGAGGGAAAATGGCATTGCCCTGGCTGCAGAAAAAAGCCAGAAAAGAAAAAAGGACAGAAAACTGTCATGCAGCAATCGTGGCCTAACCCTGCCTTCCAACATTGGTAGATGTTGTAGACAATGGGTTTGAGACTCAGATTAGACTCCTCGGTCACCAAAGGGTCCATAAAAAAAAATAAAGCCTGTGGAAGAGATCATCCTTTACCCCAAAGGATCAACGACAACGACCACCAGACAGACAGTCATTGGTTGTCAAGGACCAAGGTGTGCTACAAAAATTATAATTGCTTCAACTTTAATTAGAATTCAGAGTAGCAGCCGTGTTAGTCTGTATTCGCAAAAAGAAAAGGAGTACTTGTGGCACCTTAGAGACTAACAAATTTATTAGAGCATAAGCTTTCGTGAGCTACAGCTCACTTAGTAATGCATCCGATGAAGTGAGCTGTAGCTCACGAAAGCTTATGCTCTAATAAATTTGTTAGTCTCTAAGGTGCCACAAGTACTCCTTTTCTTTTTAATTAGAATGAATCAATTACAATCTTATTGCTCACCAGAGGGGGTTATAGTCTAACTAGCAACAAAAAGGCTTTACGATATCCATCATGGTCATGGATGGTACCCGATTTTCAACTAACAGTGATGGCTGATGTTGACTATATCAAAAGTTGATCGCATTAGATAGTTCCAGGTATGCTGTCTGAGGTTCCCAGCAGCTCTGTTAATGGATCTTCGACATAACCTATAATACCTTGCTACTCTAGTCCTGAGCAGACAAAAATCCTGAACTACATACACCTTGCCTGGCTTATGGTTTTGTTACAGACTTGAAACCCAGATTCTTCCAGAAGTGGTTGAACATTCAACTAATTTCAAATGCACCTAAACTCAGCCTTGGTTTGAGTTTGACTCATGTTCCCAGAAGACAGCCAGATTTTTCTTCAGGGTTAGACAAGCTTTTCTGGAGGTGCTGAAGCTGTTTGTTGGTACATTTAATGTCTCATCTATGGTGGCTTCCTAAAGTCACATGGAAGCAGTCATGCTCTCACTGGTTGGCTGAGCCCACTCTATGCTTTGCAAAGCTGGCAGAAGCAATATCACTTGATTGCTCAGAGATGCTGTGCTTTATGCTGAGCTCCCTAACCCAGGCTTAGAAAGAACATTTTATCCTAGCTATTGTGTTGGACTGGCCCCCTGCCACATAGGTTAGCTGGTATTTTTAATTCAGTCACTTAGTGGAAACCAACTGTTTTAATATTTAGCTTCATTGCAGCACATATTACTGTTGTGGCTTTTCAAATAAAGCCTTCCCTAGCTCTAAGTCCAGGCTCAGCCAGTGCCCCCAACCTCAGCAGCAACCAGACATTGTTATGGCTGTATATAGTAGGGGCAATTCATACCTACACAGCAATTCTTGTCAGCTGCATTGTCCTGGCACCCCAGGCCATGACTGCCCTGCCCATCCAACACCTCTGCATGGTGTTTAATTAGCACTTCCTTGGACCACCAGTCACCTTTTTGAGGAAGCAACTGCAGGTGACACTGCCCTCGGTACATCCTGCTGCAAAATGGTCCCAGAGCACAGAGAACAGCCAAGGCAGAGCTTTATCCTGGTGACCAACTGTACCAGGATATGCACTTGGCTGATCCTCTTTTCCATGCTCCCCATAACCTTCCAGCCTTCTCCTTCCACACTCCCCCTGCACCATTCCTCTCCTCCACTCCTAGCATTAAAGAGTGAGCCTAAAAAGCAAGCTTAGTTTGCTCTCTGCACTCTCTAAAATGGCTTCTCTTTCTTTACTAAACCTGCACAGCAACAGTTTCCCTGCCAGTCCTAGTGAATCCATGTGAGGAAGGCACACCTGAAGCTTGCATATAGGTTTGGCAAGTGAGATTTAGACATGGGGAAAAAAAAAAAAGTGTCTGAACCCCAACCTTCTTGATCTTTATAGTCATGGAAATGATTTTGACAGAAAATCCACTAGCCCATTTCAAACCAAACCTCATTGGCGACCTGCTGCTCTATTTAGAAACCTAGGTCTATTTGCAGTGTCATATTGAAGCCACAGTAAAGTGAATCCTTTGATATGAACTGTAGGTTCCATTAAAGAAGGGCCTGAGTCAGAAACTCTGGGTCTAGATATCTAGTGTTTCTGTGGGACTTCAGTCCAGGGGTTTGCTTTCATTTTGGGCTCATCTGTGTTTTCAACTGAGTTTCAACTTTGGGTTTTTGAAGTTTAGAACATCCAGGTTCCAGCCACCTGTAGTCATGAGCTGAGCCTCTCCCAGTCATATTGGATAGTTCAGGCTGTCACATGGGCTAGGAGGAAACATATTTCATTGGCTGCCAAATACAGATGTTTACCCAACCCTCTCAGAGATGAATGACTTGTGTTTTAAGTCAGTACTACTTCTGAGCTTCTACCAACTCCAGCAGGTTACCATTTAACTAAGGGGGAAAATCTGGCTAACGCACAGATAACTTTGGTTGCTTTTCCAATCACCTCTGCCAATTCTACATCTGCACCTCTTTTGTAAGCCAGTAAAGCATTTATATTTATGGAACAGATTGTGATGCTTAGCAGATACTATAGGATTATGCTTAGAAAGTGCACAAAGCAACGCTGGGACTCATTACACGCAGCACTTATGTTGCAGTTTTATGAAAAATTATGTGAGGAACGGTGTAAAAGGCCATGGCATGCTAATTTATACAGACATGTTCTGGTGGAAAAATAGGAATGGGGCCAGCAAAGCTGTGAAACAGTACTGTTGGCTCCTTGATATTTCAGTCGATCTACAAAATGCAGAGATGTCTTTCATGCTGAAGAGTCTTGATTAAGATCATGGGTCAAGTTGGGCCAGTTTACAGCAGCTCTAGGCCCTGGCTGTTTGACTGTTTTGTGATCCAGCATCTAAACTTTCACTTAGAGAAAATTTAATTCTCAAGCCTTTATTAAATTGTCAAGATTACATGTGAACCACGTTCTGCAGGGTAACGGAGGTAGAGATGTTTGCCTGAGTCATCAAGCAGCCTGAAAAAAATGGGGGCCTCTTCCCCCAATCACTTCAGCACACAATTTACATTCACCCGGTAGATGTGGCCACTTGGGAATTCGCTTTGTGTACTGAGTCACTCAGGTGTACATGGCCATCATACAAGTTTTACACCATACTCCTATCCAGCTGCCAGTGAAGGGGAGAAGTATTTTAGCCTCTTGCTGGGGAGGAAGGATCCTGTGATGAAAGAATACAGCTGGAAATCAGAAAACCTGGGTTTTATTCCTGGTTCTACCACATTGTGTCAGCTTAATTTCTCTGTGCCTACATCTCCTTATCTGTAAAATGGGTATAATACTTATCACAGGAGGACAGTGAAGCTTAATTCACTAATGTTGATAAAGCACTTTGAGATCTTCAGATGGAAGGGTGGAGTATCATTCTATTACTAGAGGACCAGACTGATACCCTTCCTTCAACTGTGTAGAACCTTACTCCAGGAATAGTCTGATTGAACTCAGACAATGAGAGGAGTCAAGTACCACCTCAGCCTTAGTCAGGGTACCAAACATCATGGTCGGCAGTTTAAAATTCCCCCAAACTGTTTCCTCAATTCTTACATTGATGGAGCAACCCTAGTTCAGTTTCCAAAGCCTATTCAATCTCTTCCTCTTCAGTTGAGCCTGCTAAAGGCAGCATCAGTAACAAAGGTGGTTTTCATGATGCGAAGGTTTCTGTTCAGTAGAAATATTGAGCTTCTTCCTTAGTGTCAACAGCTATTGAGAGAAAATTGAAAGGCGGCGAGCGGAAGGACAAAACCAAAGCTAAGCACAGATCAGATAAGCAATTGCTCACACAGGGCTGAGAGCTGTTGTGAAATGGGAACTTTTTCAGTTTCCAAACTATCTATATTTGCCTACTGAGCTAAACCACCATATCCTGTTTGTAAGCAGAAGGATCAACAGGATTTCAAGACAAGTGTTACCACAGTTCGAGAACCTTATCGCAGAATGGTATTCTTGTGTTTATTCTTGTGTATTCCTGCCTCTGATGAATACAATGCCCCTCTTAATGCTTAATTAACCGCTATCAGGGAAGACCACACAGCAAAGGTTATTAGCACAGCTGATTGTATGTTTCACAAACATTATTCCAAAAGGTACCACTTACCAGTCTGACTAAGGATTGTCTTCGTTCCCCTTTTTGGCTTAATCTTGGCATATTTTATATTCATTAACCACCTTTCATTTGGTAATCTATGTGCATCGGACAACATCCTTGGGCCCAATTTACCTGTAAGAATTAAATATTGAAATATGAATGTAACCCCATTGGATATGTAGCACTTGCCAGAAAATTGGTGTTTCAGATACTTTCTCAGTGGCTCAGTTCTTTTATAGCCTGCAGCATGTGCCATAGTTGAAAATCAGTAATCCATGACCTGACTCCTGTCAGCACTGGGTAGCACATTTAAATACTTGACATAACACAACATTTAGAGTACAAACAGATCTTGTTGGCCAAATTTAAAAGGTACTAATTTCACCTAAGATCATATTGGTAGGAAAGAGATCCACCATTGCTAAAGAGCTCTATTATAGGTTGGTAAGTGAAATTTGCAAGACATTCAGACAAATCAGGCAATGCATTTAATTATATATGAAAGTTACATAGCAAACACTGCAGAAAATAGATTTATCCTGAAAAGCAACCAAATGAGTCATAAAAGTTCAGTATTTAAAGGGCAACATTGGTGTCCAGTTCTATGCATGTAACTGATTGCACCTGCAGAAGTGGGTACATAAAGATTTTACACCTCAGCAAGCCATTTGCACACAGAAACTGGAGAGTTGTGTGCCCCAACTCCCAGCTTGCCTGTGCAAATGACCACAAAAGGTGTGCCCACCATCAGAGCCTGGGTTGAAATTTGGTTTCAATGTCTTTGTGATGGTACATGCGAGACAGTTGTCTCGCAGTCATTGGCCCTAACAAGGAGTTGCAGGTGTGGCACTAGGGACATGCTTTGCAACATATAGAATATATTTCACTATTTGCACAGAAATATTTATTGTTCAGCCATATCAATACAGTATGATAGTCTGCCCCACAGACAGCATTTATATTAGACTATTAAGCTAGTGATCGTGCATAACATGGAATTAAAGTACAAAAATATGTATTGGCCCATGATGCATGACATTCATAATAGCAGCATCCAAACTTTTCATCAGAGCATTTCCAGCAGCAAAGCTATAGTTAACGCAGGGGAGGGAAGGGCTGGTTTTGAAAACAGCAGCTATACAACATATTGCTTGGGGTGACAGAAAAATGACAAAGCGAGGATAATGCCTAAAGCCAAATGCTAAAGGCATTATTTCCCATTGGAGGAAACTTTACGATCTCAAGGCACAATCCACAGATACAAAGATGGAGAAAACAACAAGCCCAACTTGTTTTATTACAAGTTTCTGGGTGTTTTCTCAAATAAAACCCTGCAAAAGGCTTCACTTCTCATGTTTAAATGGCTATCTTGTCTGGCACAGAAAGTTATCACTACAGTTGTATAGGAGCTGGCTAGGTGGGCAGATGAGCAGCCAAGGAAGTCCAGGGAGACTGGGCAACCTGCCCACAGCCTGGCAAGAAACCAAACAGGCAGACTGGCCAGTCAGCTAGCCAGCCTGCCTTCCATTGAACATTTTGACAGAACAGACATTCCCGTGGAATGTGTTGATTCCATTGAATTAGAAGATTCTGATGGAAAGCTGGTCCATAAGAAACATTTTTGACCAGCTGTAATCATATTGTTTAGATGCCCCCGCAAACACATGAAAAACAGAAAAATATGCCTGCAGAGTGACTCACTACTGCATTTACCTTCTAATCAAGGACCCTCTTTGGGGAAAAGACCCACTCAATTACTTTACTCACCAGGCTTTTCTGGTGAACAGTAGCCACTGCCAGTAACGTAGACACCAACATAAGGCGGTTGTGATTTGCTAGCATGTGTTTGCTAGAGAAAGGATGCAAGTGTTTTAGCCTATTTTCTTCCTTCTGAAGTAGGACAGGAGAGATTGTGAGTCATAAGAACATATGAAGGTTAAAAGATTCAGGAATAAGTCACATCTGTAGAAGGTTTTCTGCAGAATGGTAAGCGGCTATATGGGCTTTTTTCAAACACCTCCAACAAACAGTCCTATGTAGCTTTCTGTGCCTTGTATTCAATGCGACAGCTGAACATGGGGCAGAATTATTGCCTATTGTGCCATTAGGGACAGGGGCTAGATGCTCCATATCCCTGGTAAATCTGCCTCATGTCACTCCTATAGCACAAAGCAGACAGACCTGGTTTAAGTAGTCTGCTGAGGGTTCCTGTGATGTAGGGGAATAATCCTCTAGTGCAGTGTCTCTCAAACTGGGGTCTGTGAGGGTACTCCAGGGGGTCTGCAGACCCCACGATCAACTCCTCTCCCCCAAGTGCTGGGAGGGAGAGGAGAAGGGGCAGGGGCAGGAAGAGGTGGGGTGGGGCTGAGCAGAGGGCTTGGGAGTCGGTGGCAAAATTTTAAATCAAAATGAGGGTCCTTGGGTTACTAAAGTTTGGAGAACCGCTGCTCTCGTGTTCCAGTGCCACCCTAGACAGCCCTACATTTCCTTTGCAGCCCTGGCCGAGGTAGCATATCAAGTGCATAACCAGAGCACTTCAGAGTCCCTGGCTGCAGAATAACCCCTTGTGCCACTGGGCCCTGGAGATTGCTCCAAGTTGCACCAAACTGGTCATAGGACCAAGGGCACAGGGGTAACTTCAAGCTTTTTTTTTTGGCCCCATCCTTTTCTGATCCCAAGCTGAGCAGAGCTGAGGCGCTAGCCCCTTTAAATACTGGTTTGCAAATCAATGCCATGACAATCCCTTCATGCACACATTCTCTATGGAGAGAAGGAGTCTAAGCACAGACAGGAGCAGCGCTAGGCATTTTTCTGGCCAGGGCAGACACTGCCCCTCCCGCCAAAACAGCCAAGACAAGAAGGTCAATAAGAAGAATGAAGCAAAAACCAGTTGAGTGGAACAGCACCCCCTAAAAGTTGGCACCCTGGGGCAACTGCCCTGCTTACCTGCCCCTAGAACTTGCTCTAAGAACAGGGCAAAGAGCAATACCTCAGACATTCTCAACCCTCTGTTTATGGTAGGGCTACATGATGTTATTCTGTATCAACTTGTGAACCACCATTATTTTAAAGCCTTAAATATTTATAGATAGCATTCCCAGGACTAATTCCAGGAGTTAAGAACAAGGCTTCTGCCCCCCCCCCCTTTTTAAAAAAAAAACTGGGAAGTTTCTGAAAGGTGAATAGAAAGAATCCCTTCATCCCAGGATCCTCCTGGAATGGGGAGGTTCAAAGGATGCTGCTCACTATAGCTTTCGCTCACTAAATCTGTTTAGAGCAAGTCACAGTGTACGGCCCCTGCACTTGCACATTGAGCAAACTGATGACTGGACCCACCTTCTGGCCTTTTTAGTGGTTTATTTATACTGCTTTTTGAAAATGGCCACATCAAGCCAACTCATTAGCTTGATTTTTATCTCCACTGAAGCACTTACTTCCACCCATAAATAAGCCACTATATGGAGGTTTGACCTTTGGACACAAAGATAAAGGATATTATTTCACCAGCAATGATCCTTAGCTGGTAGTTCCCCACTTGGGGAAAAAAAAAACAAAACAGTTTTGAGCCCCTAAACTCAAGCAAAACGCCCATCCCTGCCAACAAGAGAGCGTTGCCTTGTAAGTGCCTCAACACTTTGAACTAACTTTTCATCTTTGTTTTAACAATGTCCATGAAATAGCACAAGTTAAAAACCATCCCAAAGCAAAACACAATCTCGGCCATTGGCACCGAGCTACTATGAAGATGGTGCCCTGGAAATATCTAAGAACACCCTCAGACATTATGAAAGTTTGGATTCAGATCCTGATTAAAAATTTGCTGCTTGGGCCCTTTCTGAAGGATGTGTCTGCAAATCTTGTGCACTCCAGTGGGTAAACTCTTTCAGGTCACTTCTAGGAAGCTGGGAGTCACAAAAGGATCCCCCTGAGGGCACTGGTGAACTTCCAGCTCCTCTTCATAAAGGCTGCTTCCTCCAGCATTAACAGATCGTAATCTCTTACTAGACAAGCAATCTTAACACTGGATGGAGGAAAACCCGTTAATTGTATTGTGTACAACAGCAACAACAACTATAGGCTGATGCCAGGAGGCAGCCATTACACTTCCAAAGCAAAGAAGAGGAGATCTGTGCTGGTGAAAGGCAGGAATGGAGAAATCCCAGGGGGTTACCTGGCGGCAGTGAAAGTGCACAATCAATTGCGTATGGTCAACATCCATTGATTAATAGTTATTGAACGTGCAAGTAGTCTAGGGATGTCAGACCTTTCTGCTAAGCCATCTATCCACTGGCTCTAACTTCACATAACATAGTGCTAACCCCAGTGGGTTGCAGCTAGCCTGGGCACTTCTTCCTGGTCCATCTGAAAGCAATGCACAACTTTTAACTTGTCTGCATTTGTTAACTGGTACTCCAAGAGATCTTGATGCATTTACCCTCTGCATTACCAGCATGGAGCACCAAGTTTGCAGCTTTCATACGTCTCTAAACATGGAAAAAATACTTCATTATAACACCTTGATAAGTTCACAGTGGGGATGTTATAATGAGGTTGCCTATAATGGCATATGACCCATCTGCCACTGCTATTAGCAAATATCTCCAACTGCCAGAGATGGAACACTAGATGGGGAGCGTTCCAAGTTACTACAGAGAATTCTTTCCCACATGTCTAGCTGGTGGGTCTTGCCCACATGCTCAGGGTCTTACTGGTCACCATATTTGGGGTGGGTCAGACTGGCAGAGACCCTGAGATTTTTCACCTTTCTCTGCAGCATGGGGCATAAGTCACTTGCCGGTATGAACTAGAGTAAATGGTGTTTCACAGCAGTGTTTTTCACCCCTTTTTTTATCGCGTCTAAGTACTGTGGTGCCATAGATGTTGCTTTTGGTGTTGGAGCCATATGCACGCCAGGGAATTGTGCTGCTGTGTGTCTTGGTCTCTTGCAAGCATGCAACATCCATCCTACATGTAAGATAGAACATCAACCCTCTCTGCAGAGAGCCCCTCACCATTAAAACTGACAATGTCAAGTGCTATTTTAGGCTGAAAGGGGCAGTTTATGTTGACATTTATGACTGTCTTCTATTGCAGTCTCAGTGTGTACAGTCATCTTTGGTCTCTCCCATAGTTAATTGCAATGGGAGATTAACTGGTGTGACAACAGAAACCAACCCCTGAATATCAGTCTTGCATCATGGTCACAGAGCAAGCTAGTGACAGAACCAGCCAGGTAAGTTACCTAGCCCCAGGGGTGTTGTACAAATTAATTAACTGACATTGTGCAATCATTTATAATCAAGACAAAGGTTGCTATACAATTATTGTACATGCAATTTACTAGATTTCTCCTTAATCTAGAATGACTAATTTATTTAATTGTGCCTACTTTCACTATGATTTAATCACAGTGGCTCTGATATACATTGGGCTAACCCTTACGGCTGTTGGTGAGCCCTTGAACAATCCTCCGATGGATCAGTAAATGTTCAAACTGAGTTCAGGTTTCACAATCTAGTTCATGCTGAATAACTGATCTATTTGGAAGACAGAGCTAAGGGTAAAACGCAAGAATGAAAGGCTGCATGTGCAGTACTGCACCAACAACATATCCATGAGCCCTGCACCGATGCCATCCTGAAGCACAAACTCCTTGGCACCTTCTCAGCCCAGAGCCAAGACACAGGCCCTGGTTAACATAAGAACATAAAAATGGCCATACAAGGTCAGCCTCCAGGTCCATTTAGCCCAGTATCCTGTCTTTCCACAATGGCTGGCGCCAGGTGCTTCACAGGGAATGAACAGAACAGGGCAATTATCGAGTCGTCCAGGTCTAGCTTCTGACAGCCAGAGGTTTAGGGACACCTAGAGCATGGTGCTGCTTGCCAACCATCTTGGCTAATAGCCACTGATGGACCTATGCTCCATGGATTTATCTAATTCTTTTTAAAACCCAGTTATAATTTTAGCCTTCACAACATCCTCGGCAACAAGTTTCACGGGTGGACTGTGCATCATGTGAAGTACTTCCTTAAGTTTGTTTTAAACCTGCTGTCTGTTACATTTCATTGGGTGACTCCTGCTTCTTATGTCATGGGGTAAGGGATAAACACTTCCCTATTTACTTTCTCCACACCATGCATGATTTTATAGACCATCATTCCCTGTCCCCGTCACCTTTTCCAAGATAAACAGTGCCAGTCTCCTCCTGTGGAAGCTGTTCCATCCCCTTCCTCATTTTTTGTTGCCCTCCTCTGTACTTTTTCTAGTTCTCATGTCTTTTGAAACGGGGCGACCAGAACTGCATACAGTGTTCAAGGTATTGGTGTACCATGGATTTATATAGTGGGATTATGTTATTTTCAGTTTTATTATCTATCCCTTTCCTTATGGTTTTAAACACTTAGCTTTTTTGATGGACTATGCACATTGAGAAGGTGTTTTCAGAGAACTATCCACAAAGATGCTACGATCTCTTCCTTGAGTAGTATCAGTTAATTAGACCCCATCACTTTGCAACACATAATCCCAACTATATATACACACGTGCATTACTATGTACTTAACATTGAACAACTCATTTTGTTGCCCAGTCTCCATTTTGAGAGATCCCTTGGGAAATCTACCCAGTCAGCTTTGGACTTAACTATTGAGTAATTTTTGTCTGTACATTTTGCCACATCACTCTCTTTTCCAGATCATTTAGGAGTATGTCAAACAGTATGGGTCCCAGTAGAGATCCTGGTTCTGGTCTAGTATAAATCAGCAGTAATTCCAAAGCCATTGGACTCTCATCCTTATAAAAACCTGTGGAGTTAGATTGGATCCAGGTCCAAGGCCTGAAAAATTGAATCCAGCCTTGACACAGTTTGGTTCCAAAAATGTCAAGGTATAGTTGAGTTATTCTGACTGCTGGGGAGCTGCTGACTCTGCTGAAGCATTAACCTGCTAGGCCATGGAGACCAGCCAGTTAAGCCCTCTGCACAGGTAACTTCATGCATCTTCTGTTGGTAGCCTACAGATTGAGTACAAGCCATTTGTTATATGCTGGAAAGTGCTAGATAGATAGAGGTGAATGGAATGCTGGCTTAGCTCATATGCAGAGCACTTCTCATTTAACATCACTGAGGAGAAGGTTCCGCAGATTAATATCTAATTATTCTTCACATTGCTCTTAATATGTTCATTTTAGGTTTCCATAAATGCAGTAGCGCCAGTTTTTCCAGCATGAGAACTTTGCCATGTAACATACATTTCATTTCAACAGCATGCTAAATAAGTGCAAAGGGTCACAGGAGCTTAAAAGAGGACATCATTCACTTTACCATTAATCCGGTGTTGAATATTATCCAGGAGAGAGTAATTTTTAAATGAGGCCCTGGTTTGTCTTGTTTAAACTTGCACATGCCTGAGCTGCTTTTAGGCCTGAACCCACAGAAAAGAAAATACAACTTGGCTTGAGTGCAAAAGAGAGAAGTGCTAAGAGTACTAAATCCACCTTTTTATCTTTGCGTTTGCTCAGTAGTACAGAGTAAATATAAGAAAATGGAGATTGTTACATTAAGGCACACCTAATAATAGTACAACATTCTTAGTGCCAATTAACTCAACCATTTCAACATTGCAAATCATTCGTAGTGCTCTTCAGATAATACAACTGATGGCAGCAGTAAAAAAAGTACAATGCAATCAAGAGTTATAAGTTCGATCAATTTCAACAAGTGGTACTAGCAGAGAGTTTATAATAGCAACACACAGCACCTTTGTTCTGAGGATCTTTGGGGGGTTGGGGGGGAAGAGGGGTTTACCAATAATTAAACAAGCCTCAACACCCAAGTGAGGGTATTAAATATTGTGGCCACAAATGTGGGTTCTTAAGATTAAGCCCGCCAGTCCATATTTAGGAATCTAAAATATAAATTTTGGAGTCTTACTTTAGGTTCTCAGATTTTAAACTTTTGGTCTGTTTTACAAAGAGAGAAGAACAAGACACCGGGGAATGAAATGCTTGGCCTAAGTTTGCACAACAAATTAATGGAAGAGGCAGAAGTCCCGAGCCCATTTCCTCTCCAGGTGCATTTCAAGACATCTGCATTAACCTAGAGCTTACTCATGCAAGCAGTCCCATTCATTTCAGTGACTACTCACACGAGTGACAACTACTCATGTGAGCCAAGGATTGGAATCAGGCCCATAGAAAGGATAAATTCATGAACACTTGCAGTTTGCAGAGGAGTACACATTTTTCTACTGTACTGGGAACGGATGGTTTGTTGGCAGGTGGAGAGGCTTGGGCTAGTACAAGTCTCTAACCTATTTATGAGCAAACATTTAGGGCTGTTATACAGTGATGTCCAGGTGATGTTTACAGAAAAGAATTGCACATTAAAGTGATCAGAAAAGGTGGTGAGGTACTTTGGTATTGTTTTCCAGAGCCTTCCAGCGGACTGCTAGAAACACTACAGTCTTTCCAGTAAGGTTCTAAAGTTCCTGATGGACCTTTTAAAAGTTGGAATGTGGTTTTCTGACTACATAGGTAGATAATTTAAAAAAAAAAATCTTATGAGCCTATCCTAAGAAATGGAGCCTAGAAAAACGGAGTGTTTGATTAGGGAATTTCTCGGGCGGTTTACAGTGTGTGAGCCCCACATTTCTGCAGTGCGATGCAGGAATAGGTTACAATTATTTTTAAACCTTTATCTGAGGGCAGCTTCTAGAAACCTCAACCACATTGTTCTAGGCACTGCACAAACACAAAATGACTATCCCCTCCCCATAGAACTTGTCTCAGAGACAAGAAACAAGAGGTGAATGAGAAACAGTTGAGCTGGGGAGGGAAGAACGGATGAGGTAAAAACAGGGCACTTTAGGACACAGTATGTGCAGTTCTTAACTGATGAGCAGCAGTGATCAAATACTGGGCCCAATTCTGCAAACTTACTAATGTTAAATTCATGGGGTAACGCCTGGCGGTAAGCAGTAGGCAGAGCAGTAAGCGCTTGCAGGATCATGTCCAATGCAAGCAAGGCCTGATCCAAAGCCCACTGAAGTCATCAACTTCAGTACCCTTTGGATCAGGAACCTTCCGAGTTCTGACATTTCACTAGTATTGAGTGTTTAACATGCTCACAGCACTTAATCGCTCATTAATACTAAACAGCCTTCCTCCTGCAGTGCTTGTGAGGATTATCCCCTTTGCACAAATGGGGGAAATGAACCAGAAGGGTCAAGTGACTTGCCCAACACCACACAGCTCTCCAAACCATGTTGCCTCTTAGAGGAAGTGCAGCCACTGCCCAGCCTGACATCTTCCTGATGTGGGGTAGTTCTTACCTCCAATAACCTTCTCGAGTTCAATGAGGCTACTCAGGGGTAAGCACTAAGCCTTGCCTTAGACTGTCTGCATGCAGGCTATGATTTACTGGAATGTATTTGTTATATGGAATTATTCACCTGTAAACAATTCTTGCTCCATAGATTGGGTGTGAGCAGTTTGTGGTGAGTATTCCAGGCCACGTTGGTCAGCTTTGCCAGGACGCACAAGTCACAGACTATTGTTTCCACTCATTGATTGGATAAGAGTTCGCTCAAAGAATCTGGTAGCCAGGGTGAAACTGACAAATTCAAAATGTGCTTTTTCTGAACAGGCTAAACATTCCTGACAGTGGGCTCATGCACTAGAAAGTTTGAAGAATGAATATACCAAATGGTGCAGGCTCAGCTGAAGTGAATTAAATTTTTTATTCTAGTAAATATTTGCTGAAAACTGTTTTGGAGATATTTGCCCAGTAAGGATGGAGAAAACTTCAGGATTAGACCTTTAGACAATTTCACTCCCTCAGAGCGCACACAGCCATTCAGACATGCAAATTTAGCACCACAAATGCAGAGACATCACTGATCTCTGAAGTTTGCAACATTCCAATAGATTAATTTTTGCATCCCAAGATATAACCTTCTGGCAGGTTTCCCAGACTCTGAGAAAACGATAGAAAAGGCATGGTAACCCCACAGTTGATAAGTGAATAGCCCCCAGAGACTGAATAGATTGCAACATGGGACAAAATTGAAAAAGTGAGCTTTTAAGTTTCATGGTCTAAAGTTAAGTCATCAGGTTTAATTATTTCAGAGATGGAAGGTATGATCTTCATTTCTAAATATATGCACTGAGGCCTGTCTGGGGGTGGGGGAAACTCAGAGCTGCAGAATCAATAGGCAATTCTGTTTTCAGGGAAAGAAAAGCCCTAGACACCTCTAAAACTGTTTGAAAATTCTTTACGGCAGGGATGGGAGGCTTTGTAGAAATTATGACTTGTATAAGCGTAAATTTCAGCTCTGACCCTAAATGCAAAAACTTTCAAGATGAAGAATAAATTTACAAGTAAAATAGGACTTCAGTCCAAGCAACCCATTGAGAGAGTTCTTTATTCATAAACTCATTAATATTAATGGAGCAATGCACAAAAGAGTAAGCAAACATGTGATATTAGCTCTATATTTGTTGGATCATTTTATGTGTTTGATTGAAGATGATTTGGCTTGTGGTCTTACTTTTAAACCTCAATACAACAGGACATCCTCATTAGCTGTCCAAGGGACCGATACTGTTCCCATTGTAGAAAGTGGCAAAATCACCAATGACTTCAATGGGAGTAGGATCAAGGCCTAATGTAGGGGCCAGAAGCTTTGCCGGCTAGTGTAAATCAATGTAGGGCCATTGAAGTCAAATGAAGCCAAGATTATAATTTGATTGATTAAATGCTGGAAGGTACTGGACAGATAGGAATGACATTTTTTCCATTGAATTGCTTTTGGATTAGTGTGTGTGAAAATTTCCATTTTTATCAAAACATTGGAATTTCCACTGAAAAATTCAAAAAGCTAAGCTTTTGGGGGGGGGGGGGTTGGATTTTTCAGTGGAAACAATTTCAAAGAAAAGCAACAATCACTACTGTTTTCCATTTTTGTTGAAGATTTTCCAAGGGAAAAAATTTCATTTCCCAGCTGTCCAGGGCACTGAATCAGGTTAGGCTGAGTGTTGGCTTAAGTTTAAAATGATTTTTTAAAAAGTTTGATAGCTTAGATATTTAAAAAACTTGAATACAATTTAGAAAACCCATATTATGGATTAAACCCCCAAATCTGATGTAAAAAAGAAGCCATTGTTCAGATAGAAAGATAAAACTTCTGAACAGTTACACATTTTTACACTGCTACTCACATAACTAAACCAGGAGATTTGTGCCAAATAGTTGCTTTTGTTAATGCATAGCATATTCTCTCTACAGCATAGCACACATGCATCAGTTTCACCCTGAAGTTAATGTTCACAGCCTAGTTATAAATCCTTGGAAATGCAAGTTTATAATTCTAAGGGTTGCAGATCTGTTCTTGGAGCAATGCACATGTTGTCCATGTGGTGATCTATGGCCTGATGACCTACAGACAATACAAATGGGTTTATCTGGAATAGCACTTAGGGGACTTTTTGCTAATAAAACATTTGAATAAGTGTCAAGAAGTTTGCAATAAAGTCAAAGTCAATCTGGGTCATTTAAAAAAAACCCCACTTTCCTGGTGCAAAAACAGTCTTGCTAATGTTCATCTTCAGTAAGAACCTACCAATTGCTGTTCAGTTTAAACATGTAATTTATGCCAATGTAACAGTCATTCTTTCCAATAGCATGTTATCTGCATCCCTCAGCAAGATGATTAGAACTGCCACAATCTCATTGATAACAGGTTTCAGAGTAGCAGCCGTGTTAGTCTGTATTCGCAAAAAGAAAAGGAGTACTTGTGGCACCTTAGAAACTAACAAATTTATTTGAGCATAAGCTTTCGTGAGCTACAGCCCACTTCATCGGATGCATCCTTTTCTTTTATTGATAACAGGTGAACTCACATGGTACTGAATGGCTATTACTAAGGCAGCGAGTCTATCACCGAGGTCACGGATTCCATGACTTCCATAGCAGCCCATGCGGCCAGCGTGGGACTGTCCGCGGTGCCCCTGGGCTGCACCCCACCCCAGAGCATCCAAGATTTAGTCAGGGGTATATAGTACAAGTCATGGACAGGTCACGGGCCATGAATTTTTGTTTACTTCCCATGACCTGTCCATGACTTTTACTAAAAATACCAGTGACTAAAATGTAGCCTTAACAATTTTTTAACATTTATATTAGAATCACCCCTAGGAATTCCAATTGGGATTGGGGTTTTGTTGTCCTGAGGACTGCGTAGGACACATGAAGGAAGATATTGTCCCTCTCCCAAATAGCTTGCAATCAAAGACATCAATTACATCTTCATTGTACAGAAATGACAGGGCTGGAAGTGTTTAGAATAAAAAAATATGTTTGCTTATATCGATAGCATCAGCCAACCAGGTTTATGGAGGACAGTTTTTTCCAGGCATTATAAATGTATAGCTGCCCATGCAGGTGTCGATGTGTTCACCCAGGGTTGAGGGTTTTGTTACTAGTACTTTAGAGTGTGTATCTTTGCCTAAGTATCCCTTTACTTGTACACAGAACACATTTGGCTCTGGTATAAACTAGCCCAATTGCCCATGACTCCATTGAAAATTGGACTTGTTAACTCCAGGGATGATTTTGACCTGTGCATTGTAAGTAACATATACCCTATGCTTATGTTATGTACATCTCTCATAACAGTTCATAAGTCTTTATACTGTAAATATGCCAAAATGACATTTCTGCATTTTGTGGGTAGAATTTAAGTTTACAATTGAAAATAGGTCTTAAAATGAAATTCCACACTGGGTCAGATACATATAGGACAAACTACACAGTTAATTCAGGAAAAAGAAAAGGAGTACTTGTGGCACCTTAGAGACTAACCAAATTATTTGAGCATAAGCTTTCGTGA
Source organism: Dermochelys coriacea (assembly GCF_009764565.3). Taxonomy (NCBI): domain Eukaryota; kingdom Metazoa; phylum Chordata; order Testudines; family Dermochelyidae; genus Dermochelys; species Dermochelys coriacea. The sequence continues at coordinate 81,072,146 of NC_050077.1, read as the reverse complement.
GCTACAGCTCACTTCATCGGATGTGAAGTGAGTCTCATCATTGGAGTCTCTAAGGTGCCACAAGTCCTCCTTTTCCTTTTGCGAATACAGACTAACACGGCTGCTACTCTGAAACCAGTTAATTCAGGGTCACCTCACTTAATTTGTATGCAATTTATAACCTGAGAAAACAGCCACGTGAATACGCTTAAAGATTAATGGATGCCGCATGGGAGAAGTAGCAGCCATCATGTTAGTACAGTAGAAAAAAATATAGTCAGAGCTTTTCATCTAAAAAGATATACTTTAGAGTAATTTGTTACTTCATATAAGTGATAGTAACTGCACAAATTAACTGAAGCACCTCTGTGGGTATCGTTTTACTAAACGATGAGTTACTAGAACAAGTCTTGTACATACATGACCTGACAGACAGCAAAGACAGAGCTTTTCTGATTGCAATCTTTCCTTTGGTAATCAGAACCAGCCCTATTTAGCTGAAACACAAAATTAAAAGCCTGTCCCATGGCTGCTTAGTTGAAAAAAAGTGAAACCAATGAATAGGTTTAAAGTTATGTCTTCTTTCCTATCAGATATGATCTGGTTAGTCATGAAACAGTAATACCAGAAAGATTCTAGAAGGAAAATGTTGCTTCAATTAGTCAGATCCAGTTGGCAAGAAAACAGAAATTTTGACCTTTCAGTTTGTTTTTTGCATCTTCAGTTGTGTTGGTCAGATGCGATAGGCGTTCCCTTGGCTTAGATACCCGATAGTCAGATATAGTCAGCCACAGTTTTCTGTGCTAGATTTCCAGAGGCTCCTTTTCTGTGTTAAACACCATATTAATTGCAATCACCTCTTCAACACTGCAGCAGGGCTACAATTTTGAACGAACTTTTTAGTGGTGGAGCTAGGTTGACTACAACTGCAGTTCCCTGGCTCTGAAAATCATGCCTAATCTGGGAACTGAAGATGGAGAAAACATCTATTCGAGTCCTGGGAAGGTGGGCGGGTACAAGTCCATCCACAGCAGAAGGCCCCTTTCCCCGCAAAAGGGAAGGAGCTACTGAACTCAAGGCTCAAAATTTTGGGGGGGGACAACAAATGAAAATCAGATGGAGAAAAACAAATGAGCAGGGAAAAAAATCCTGTTTCACTCTCTCTTGGAAATGATGGGATTCCCTGAGATTGTTTGCCACAAAACCTAAGGGAGGGAAAAGGAAAAAGATTGACGGTGCTGAACAGCTCAATGGGCCCCATGCTGACTGAGGCAGGTATGCAGCTTGCAGAACTGAAGGAAGCATGACAAGCCCACCAGATAGCCACAATTTTCTCCAGCCGAGGTCTTACCTCTATTGGAGGAACCTATAGTTCTGGTGGCATGGGCAAAGAGTGAGTGCTGCATTCAGAGATGAGCATATTGGTGTAAATTATCTATCATGCTACATCACTCTTCTCACCCATCTTAGACTTCCTTACATTGAGTTGGCCAAATTCAGAGGTAACGTCCAACGGGTCATTTAGAAGGGAATCTAAATTAGTGTCAGAATACGGAGGGGGACCAGATGAAGGTGCAAGTTACACCAACTTCTGAATTTGGACCAGGTGCTGCACCACAGAGCTTCAAGGCAACATTGACTCCACTGTCTCAGAATAAATGCCCAAGACACGGTGAACCTCCAAAAAGTCTCAGAGATGAAGAGTGGATGTGGGTTCACAAACATTCCCATATATAGATGGTAAATTCACCTCAGCTACCCAGACCTCATGAGTAAAATTGGACTGGAAATACTGTATCACCACAGACTCCTTTGGGAGATTCACACTTCTTCCTGCTTCTAGTAAGGCTTGGAGTTTCACCAAGAGCAGCTGTTCTGCGGGAATTTTAGAACTTCTGCTTTTGGTCAGAGGCAGAACCAGACTTGGTGGTTTAGGTCCATTTCCAGCGTGAGGGACAAACTCAGGGCAGCTCTTATGTTAACCACCACCTCCAATAATTCTAATCAATGCACCTGCACAGCTCCTGCCACCTTCTATTTTAAATATTTAACTAGCGAATCTTAAGAATTATCCCTATTTCACATTCAGAGAGGAAGTGCCTGGGCCAAAGCCAGTAGCAGAGTCAATAGAAGAATACGGGCAAGGTTCGATAACAGAAATCCTGGCTCTCACTCCATTCAATTAAGACCCAGTACCTCACCTCCCAGTTTGTTTTCTCCAGGTTTCCTATCAGTAAACATTGTTTCCAGACTTTCAGTAAAATTTGTGTTATGTGCATTTATCTGGCTGCTAAAACTAGAAACTCCAAGAGGAGGGAGTTTATGAAATGAGAAACAAGCTCTGTAAAATAAAGTATCCATGCTGCAGGAGTAATACCATGTGATCATCCATATAGAACTTCTGATGTTCATATCGTACCAACCACTGCGTATTTAATAGAAGTGGTCTTCAGTGGCCACACAGGGATCCCGGGGGGGGCAGGTTCCTAGGTGTACACGGTTGCCAGTGCACCTCCCTGGGCCAGCTAGGTGATCAAAATGAAATCCACCCCGGCAGACAGCCTAAGGATTCTCTTTTAGGATTACTGCTTGGGAGGCTCCATAGGAGCACCACCAGCAAAGACTGACCAAGGGAGGTACTGGAAACCAGGAATACTTTAAGATGGTAACAGATAACTGGAGGCTGCCTAGAGGAGGAGCAGGCAACCTTACTACAGGTTTTAAAGTGGTAACCAATTTCTCTGGGTGTACTTGTCAGAACGGGCACACTACATTTATGCACAAAAGACAAAGGACACTTTACTCCTGTGATGTCCATATGGGCTTTACATACAGCTACACTGAGACTGTTAGAGGTAAGCGCTCGGAGTTGGGATTCCTGGATCCTGTTCTCAGCTCTGCCACTGACTTGATGTGAGACCTTAGGAATGTCACTTACCCCCTCTGAAGCAGAGTTTTCTCCATCTGTCAAATGCGGTGGGGGGGGGGGTTAATATTTATTTGTTTTCAGATCATTGGAGAGATGCTGTACAAAGCAGAAGTATGAATAAGAGACAAATGAATCTCAAACAGTTTGGAGGTTCAGGTAAGCATCTAAAAGTTTTGATTTCTCAGCTAATCTATGATCTTATATCAGGTTCCCAAGTCTGAAAAGGGAGCTGGAAATCACAAGTTTAGGTGCTCTCACAGAAGGTTTAGGTTACCATCCTGCTCTGAGTTGGTCTGGAAATCCTGTGACTAGAACTACAGCCTCCCACAGTGTTTTAGCACTGCTACTTCCAATCCCTGCTGGACCTGGATTGGGAGTGCTGCACAAAACGCACCTGGGGGAAAAGTTAACTGACCTCTTTCTAACCCCAGGAAGAGTGCAAGGGGATTTCTTATTTTCTCCATTCCAGTTTGCCCATCCCTAATTAGTATCTCAGAAATCCATATCAGTATTTCATAACCTTATTAGAACAATGAGTCTTAGCCAGGAGTCTTGGTGTTCCAGAAATTTATAGTTTACTCTCCATCCCGTTTGAAACACCATCCTCAGGAGCCAAACTGCCTGGGTGTTCCAACGAGACAGGGCCAAACTCTGCTCTCCACATTTACGTTGCTATAACTCAGAGCACGGTTTGGCCCAATTGTGTCCTAAAAGGGCAGCTGAAATGGGGTCCTCTGGGAGCCAGACTGGGGTGACTCTAGATTACTTGCTGGAATACTGTAAAGTACTAGCTTGGCGTGTGAGTGAGGGCTGGCACACAAGGCAAATGAAGGAACTACTACTCCGAGCAGCTACAAGGGATTCCGTCTTAGCTGCAGCAGCAGAGGCCTATTTAAGAGCTGAAGGAGCCAAGTTTTAATAACCGTTTCCAACATGGGTGGAAGAGATTTGCCCAATAGTTGGCGCTGTCAGCTGCAGAGCCTGAATTTGCCACTATACAGCACAAGTAAAAACTTATGGATGTTCACCCACAACAAATGAGACAGGAGAGATGACAAATTTATGTTCTGACCAACACTGGGATGGAATTTGTTTGGGCTCTCACTGGTCTCAGTGCTGGAATCCTTGCTTGGGCAAACCTCCTATTAGACACTGTTTGAGTCCGCATTGCAGGGAGAAGCAAGCTGTGTGAATAAATACAATAGTGTTAGAGCATCTGGGCTTCTAATGGGCAGGCTCAAACACTTTGAACCCTGCAGCTCCAGGACTGAAGGGTAAATGTTTCCTCCTCTGTCCAGCTGTAGGCTAAATTCTCCATTTTATAGTCCTTACTCCAACAAAACTCCCACTGAAATTAGTGCAGGGTTTACTGGGATGTAAATTTTCAAACACTAGCTGACAACATGCTGGGGGCTCAACTGAATCTGTTTAGCTGCCATCCACACTTAGTATTGCAGTCATTTGGCCTGAACTGTTGAAGGGGCATTTTGAACACTTGCTCCAAGACAGTGCCATCACCCCGATGAAGCATTAGGAGTGTTGGAAGGTCTGCGGACACAGTGTTTAGAAAGCATTTCGGGTTCCTAAGCAGATACTGGCAAAGCTACAATCCTCCTAGCACCAGTCTCCTCACATTTCCTCTTCTCTGGTGTGGGCTCCCACAAGGGTAGAAAAGGTGCTAGCTTAGGGCAGCAAAATATTTAGTGACCGTCTTGCATGAGTGATGATGCACAGCAGGGTGGGAATATATTTCAGTTCACTAAGGAAGCAAACCCCTGCTCAAGGAATTGAAGTAATTAAAGCCTGAATAAGCATCTATACTTGGGAGCTTATCCAAACCAAAGCAAGCGTCCAGATCTTGTGTTTTACTTGCCTTTCTTCTGGATTTTGTTTTGATTGGTGCAACCATCTTCGGAAGTTTCAACAGCTCAATACCAGCCTAGCCCTGCTCCCATGGACGTTAGTGGGAGCTTTACTACTGACTGCAATGGGAGGAAGTTATGATGCCACCACTGAGTGCTTCCCAACATCCCAGACATGAAATAAATTAAAACCAAGTACCTGCTCTTAGTGGGAGGCATGGTCTACTGGTGGGAGCACATGATTAACACCCAGACACTCCTGAGTTCTAATCCCACCTCCAACCACATTTGCCTAGGACAAGGCAAACACTACTGTAGCTGCACCATCTGTAAAAATGGTAGTTCTAATACTTAGTTGGGATGTTTATAAAAGCTCTTTAAGAGGAAAGGAGCTGACCAGACCTAAAGTATTACCAACTTCCTGTCTAGCTATCTGTAACTCTTCAAGGTACCCGAGTGCCTCGACAGTTTATGGGAAATTCTGCCATCTTATTGGTTCCCAATAAAGTTATCCATGCTAAGCCCCTGGCAGTGTTAACTCCTATGTGTCTTAACAGAAGTGTCACAGAGCCTCTCTTACACAGATGAGGTTGAACCATCTGCAACCCACTCCATTTCAGAGAACCTGCTGTATGTAAGGTACCAAATTGATGACCAGGGAAAGCCTTCTTATAGAAGACAATCATCCTTGCAAGTGAACAGCTGTAGAGGTGAAAAGGGGAATTCCATTTAGAACAATTACTTGCAAGTATCTCAAGGAATAGAACTGGCTGGAGACTTCAAATGAATATTTACAAAGTGTTTCTTTAAAGTTTGTCACACTCCCTTTGGACATGCCAGATTATTCTCAGGAAGCAAGCGAGCTTCCTGGCAGGACTATTCACCCAAATAGCCAGTTTTAAGGTAGTCAATTACACAACACTGGCAGAAAAAAATAATCTAACTTTGAAATTCCAAGTGACCGCATTAGAAATCTGATCTTAAGAGTTACACTCACCCAATCAAGAAGTAGAAAGAATGCCATGTGATCTCTGTACTCAATCAAAAAAGTTTATCAAATACAAAGTGACTGGCTCACAGACAAGCTACAGGCTGAGAACCTATTTGCAGAAGTTTACACATTTTGAATAAGTTAATTCAAGAAAACCACCACAAGAGGCGGCAAAATTCACTGAATTATTCGTTACAAATCATTAGGCCAACTCTAATGTGTAACTTAATTTCAGATAGGCTAACGATTCTGGGCCAGATCCTCACCTGGTAGAAATCAGTATAATTCTATTGTCTAAAAACTTCCTGAAGTCTGCATAGACTTCAGTTGAGCTACACCAATTTACACCAGCTTAGAATCTGACCCACTGATACTTCCTCTGGAAGGAGGGAGCTTGAGGGATGTCCTTCAATGTGCACACAGAGCCCAAAGTGCTACCAAGAGCATATGGTACTCGGGTCATTTTTCCTTGAACAGCTAGCTGCTACTTCTAGCTCAAAGGAGTAGTCTCCAGGGGAGAGCTTTCATTTTAGCAAGAGAGACACCCTTCCTGATATGTTCCAGTTCCCTCTTCCCCACTAACATCTGGTGCAATTTATAGGTAGCTGATTTAGCCAAAGTGATGATTCCACATATGGTGCTATACTGTTGCCTCGCAACCTCTCAAACTTACTTCCCATATGTATTTGAGCTCCGACCCCTTTCTAGGTGTTGGTGGGCATCTTAAGTCCTCAGACATAAGCAGCCAATACAATAAAAGGACATGTAGGGAAGCTAGAGGAGAAAAGGAATGTAGCACTCTACTCAAAGTTTATAATGGCAGCTCTAGGAAACCTAGTGAAAGTTACCTAGTTTGTATAAGATATTATGAAACCCTGTGTCAATCCATCATGTTTTGTATTAAGCCCAGATGTAGATCATCTTCTCATCAAAAGAAGAGTGCTATAGTTGTTACAGTTTGCCAGCTGGTTTTAAACTCTTTTTCCCTACAGTGTAATATATCCACTGCTCATTGGAGCTCATGTCCCACAGAATAGGTTTGCAATTTGTAACCAGCACGCAATATGCTTCAGCTATAATTTCATAAATCATACTGGAGCCTCTGTTTAATAATAAATCTTCCAGTACTTCAGCATTGCAAGGGACAATGGAAAGGTCTGAAATGAGAGTTTGACTATATAAAGCAAAATAGATTTAAAGACTTTTGTAAAATCCACAAGGGGTCACTGTCTTGGCAGAAATAATACTCTAAAATTGACTTTAAAATGTATAAATGCTCTTATCTCAACTATTCTTTTAGTATGCTTGTGGCAAGAGGTTAAAGGGGCTTGGATTTTGCAGAGTCAGGTACATTTCTTGCAAGACAAAGAATAAAAAGAACAGACCGTTCAGTTTTAATGGAACAAAACCCCAACTTCTACATTCACAGTTAGAGGCACCTTGTGGAAAGTTACTCATAGAAAATATAGCAGTTAATCAGAAAGTTGAAGTGGGACACTGGTCTAAGTACAATACAAGTTTTTGTGACAGACTCCTATCTAGAAAGAAAGCAGGCTCATGGACATAAACTCTCTCCCCGAGAATTGCTCACATTTAGAAAATGTATGGCTTGAAGGTTTTTATTGTTTATTATTTGTATAACAGTGCCTAGAGAGACCCCAACAAGAATCAGGGCCCCAGTACACTGAGCTCTTGTACATACCCATAGTAAGAGAGGCCATCCCAGCCCCCAGGTCTCTCAAATTCCAGTCCAGAGCTACACCATGCCATCTCTTAAGAAAATAGATTGAACTTTTTTTCCCTTGCTATATTTTCAGTGTTATAAAATATCCCCCAATATGGTTTTATATAAAAATCAGCACCTTATATATGTTGCGCGCCCATGCGTGTATGTTATATATGTATATATAAAAATCCATCCATATACCTCCACTTCTACTCTAGCAATAGGTCCTACTTCAAAGTCCCGATCTTCTCCTTCCACAATATCTGTGGCATTGGCCACTGGCTTGTCATGCAATATTAAACTAAAGTACTGCCTCCATATATTTAATTATTGTGATGTCCTCTTTGTTAAGTTGTCATCTTGAACCAGGATTGCTGATATTTGTTTTTCCTCCTGACAGCAGTCTACTGCTGTACACTTTCTTCCCATCAGGTTGTTCTGCAGCTATCTGCCATTTTTAATTCATTTGCACAGCTTGCTTCTCCCTGCAACGCTGACTCAGGCAGTATCTAATGCAGGGTTGGGCAAACTTTTTGGCCCGAGGGTCACATCAGGGAATAGAAATTGTATGGTGGGCCATGAATGCTCACAATATTGGGGTTGGGTGCAGGGGGGTGGGCTCAGGGGTGGGACTGGGGATGAGGAGTTTGGGGTGTAGGAGGGTGCTCTGGGCTGGGACCAAAGGGTTTGAAGGGTGGGAGGGGGATCAGGACTGGGGAAGGGGTGCAGGAAGGGTTCCAGGTTCCAGCTGGGGCTCTGGGGTGGGGCTGGGGATGAGAGGTTTGGGGTGCAGGAGGATGCTCTGGGCTGGGATCAAAGGGTTTGGATAGCAGGTGGAGGATCAGGGCTGGGGCTGGGGGTTGGGTGGGGAGAGAGGCTCTGGGGTGCAGGCTCTGAGCAGCACTTACTTCAAGTGGCTTCCAGAAACAGTGGCATGTCCCTTCTCTGGCTCCTATGTGGAGGGATGGCCAGGGGGCTCTGCACACTGCCACATCTGCAGGCACTGCCTCCTGAAGCTCCAACTGGAGCACTGGAGGGGGCCATTGGAGCACATAGCAGCTGGAGCAGGGCCATGCCATGGCCCCTGTGCCTAAGGGCTGTAGTTTGCCCACTCCTGGTCTAATGGGAGGTTTGCCGGAGGAAGGATTCCAGGACCAATGGAAGCCCACACCAATTCCATCCCAGTGTTGATGTGAGCATGAATTAGTCATCTCATGTCTCATTTATTGTGGGTGAACCTCTAAGATTTTGCACATTCCACCTTTGGCTAAAGCTTGTGCTGTATAATGGAGTGTGACACATCCACATCCTGCAAGCGACAGCCGCAATTACCAGGCAAATCTCTTCCACCCATGTCGAGAACAGGGATTAAAACTCTGCTCCTTCAGCTCTTAAACAGACCTCTACCACTGCAGTTGAGAGAACTCCCTTGTAGCTGCTAAGAGTGGTAGTTCCTTCATCTGCCCTTTGGGCCAGCCCCTAGATGCAACAGCCTTCACCCACACACCAAGTTAGTACCTTACAGTATTCCAGATGGCAAGTCTGAAGTTGATCTAGAGCCAACCCAGTCTGGCTCCCAGAGGATCCCATTTCAGCTGCCCTTTTAGGACATAACTGGGCCAAACTGTGCTCTGAGTTATAGCAGTGTAAATGTGGAGAGCAGAGTTTGGCCCCGTCTCTGAAACACCCAGGCAGTTTGGCTCCTAAGGACAGTGTTCCAAACACCTTCACCACAGAGCACGGAGCTGCTCCCAAATTAAACCCAAATTTGTATCAGCGTAAGGATGTTTCAGGATGCATCTCAGTTAATTGCAGCACATTCGAGGCAGACTCAGCCACCTACAGCTCTAATATCAATGTATTTAGTTACTGCACAGCTCCCCGCTTTGCTGAGCCTCACTCTGAGAGTTCAAAAGATAAGCAAGCAGGTGTACACTGGAATTTTATTTCCAGAGAAAATACTGACTTACAGATGTCAGTCCTTAGTCTCTAATGTGTCACAAGTACTCCTTTTCTTTCAGCAAGATGCCACTCACCTGCAGGTGGCTAACAAATTTATTTGAGCATACTTTGAAGTGAGCTATAGCTCACAAAAGCTTATGCTCAAATAAATTTGTTAGTCTCTAAGGTGCCACAAGTACTCCTTTTCTTTTTGCAAATACAGACTAACATGGCTGCTACTTTGAAACTTTGCTGAAAGAGGAGACACTGAGGACCTCAGGGGGAGTATGCAGAACCACTAGCCCACCTGCTTTAGCCAGCAGAAGATCCCTACATCTATTTATAGCTAAACACAATGTATAATACACTTGGGATTTACCCCGCATGAAAGCGCAAGGAAGGTTGGTGATGAATTTCATACACACAGCTACCCATCACAAATAACGTCACTTGATTTTTATGCCAACCAGCTACCATTATGAGAAGATGCAGCAACATAATCATTAAAAGCTTTGGGTCCAGTCCTGAAATCCATATTTAAGCAATTCTTACTGGAGTCAGTGGGAAATTTTTCTTGAATATGGTCTTTATTTTAAATCCATTCCAGTGCAGTGGAGGACTTCTCATGGGTAGATTTCCATTAAGTCCACCTTAAAATCACATAGGTCAAGTATAGCAGCATGAGAGTGTATATGTGTGTTGCATACATACACTGTGGACTATAATGTAATAGCCACCAACAATCCTGTTTGGTATGTACATCGACTTCCACTGTTATTTGTGTACATTTGCACTGGGTTTTTAAGTGCCTCAGGCAGAAAGTAATGGGGCCAAAACAACACAATCCAACTAGCTATGTTTTTTGGGATGGTTTATTTTTTGCATCTGTCAGCACTTTGGCCCTGATCCTCCAAAGACAAAACACCAGAACAACTGTGTACATGAGCAGTTCCATTGACTTCAGTGTGACTATTCATCTAAATCACGTTATGCCCAAGTGTTAGTCTTTGTGCAATTGGGATATTTGTGTGGTAGTCTGTTTCCCCTGAGGTTTGTGCAAATCTTTCACTCTGAGCAATAGGGATTAAAAACATTTTATAATAGGAAAACGTGACAATTACAAAAACTGGACTTGGGGCAGATGAAATACCTGTTAAGTTGTCTGCATTCATTGAAATAAAAGCTAATGTGCATTTTGACATCTGATCAATTATCTCTGCCCTCTTTGCAATCTGTAAGAGCTTTACTTCGAAGACAGGAGAAACCATAAAAGAGCTAGCTGCTAACCACACTATAATAAATTTCAATCTGGAAGGCATACACAATGTGGTACATCCAAAAGAGAATGACAGAGATAGAGAGACCAGTCTACCTTGTACAAAAGCCCAGCATCTTAACACTATACAGTAGGTCAAAAAAAATTAAATGGGATAGCTGTGTTGGAAAATGCTGTTTTGTCAGTCAAAATGTTTCAGAGGAGCATGTTGATTTCTATACAATGACAAAAATTTCACAAATGTTTGAATCAAAATGGAATATTTCATTCCAACTTCCTCATTTTGTTCTGACAACTTTAACATTTAAGTTCATATTAAATAGCATGTCAATATTAAAATGAAATGTTTTGGTAAAATCATTTTGATGTTTCCAAAACAAAATTTTAGCATTTTGACATTTCCTCCTTAAGCAGTATGAAAGAAAATTTTGGAATTCCTCATAGGACATAGGAATTTCATTTCCTGACCAGCTCTACTTAACTTTTCTATGCGAGTTACATTTGTAGTGTCAGCTTGCAGGGTTTTAGCATAGGTTCCATGTTAAAGTAGGTCTTTCAGTGAACTACTACTACTACTACTACTACTAATCCATTGGGGCTTTACTTTAATTTGGAAAAGCTATGGGCTAGCATTAATGCAAAGAGCTTTCCACTGTCTCCAGGAAAGAAAGGTGTACATGACCGACGTATGGGTCAAGGGCACAGAGAAAGGAACTCTTCCTTCTGAGCTCATGGGCAGTGTTGTGGCAGAAGGGGAAACTGATACACAGCAAACCCAGGGTTAGGGAACAAAGTTATGTTGTCTCAGGAGAACACTTAGGGTGTCTTCAATGCAGAGTTAACCTATACTCTTTTCCTCTTGGATTCCCCAACCTCCCTCCCTCCCACACACAAAACCCTCTCACTCAAGTTTAGCGGTGCTTTAAGGCTATTGCTCAGGGGAATCTAACATGCAGGCTGGTAACCCGCCCATTTTGCAGCAAGGACTGAGGATAAAAGCTATACAACTCGAGTGCATGGTCCTCCAATGCTTTCCCATAATTGCCCCATGTGCCCAGGACAGTCTCACAAGTTTTCCCAAAATTCTCTGAGAAAGAATCAGATCAGCACAGCCTACAGCAGCACACAGGACCAGTGGATGGGCCTCCAGAAGTCCTAGCACCTGACCGAAGTGACTGCAGCCCCAGTGTGGACACAGCTGAGTGGACACATTCAAGTCTGGCTTTGCAGTGTGGCCTCTCACACCCATATGCTAATCACCTAAGATAACTATGCAGTGACAACATGCCTTCAGGGAGGTGGAGACTTCCTGTCCAGCCAATGGTTGACTAAAAGGAACTACATGGATTCTCAGAGGCACAGGGGCATGGTGTCTACACTGCAGCTGGGAACAAGTCTCCCAGGCCAGGTAGACAGACTCACACTAGCTCTGTTCAAGCTAGTGAGCTAAAAATAGCATGGACATCATGGCACTGGTGGCAGTTCGAGCTAGCCATCCAAGCTTGGACTGAGGGGATCAGGCAGGCTGGTAGCCCAAGCCACCTACTGCACCCCAAGGTCCACACAGCTATTTCTTTGCATGCTCGCTCAAGCAGAACTAGTGCAAGTGTGGCACAGTCCCAGCTGCAGCTTAGACACTCCCAGAGGGCACAGACTGGCCAGGCTCCAAGAAGAGAAACCACCTCGAGCTGGCTGGGAAACAGACAGGGAAGTGATCTGTAGAAAACTTATTTGAAAAAAAAAAAAAATGTGAAAGTTTCCAGCCAAAAAATTTTCAACTTTTGGTTTTCCAGTGAAAAAATTGCAAGTATTTGGGAGCAGCCAGGCACTTCCCACAAAAGTTTACTTTTCATCTAAACCCAATTTTGCATAATTTTTAAAATTATTTTGGTCAGCTCGACTGACACCCCAAAGAGACCTCCACTACACACTGAGAGGAGAGTAGGAGGGCTCAACAACCAAACACTACAAGGCAGTACAACTCCCCTTTTGTGCTCCTTCTGGCTCTTGGGGTTGGAGCAAAACCCAACCCTGGTGCAAACTCCTCTTTCAGATCACATTCAATAATTTCATCTAAAAATTAAACACTTGGTAGTTTCTAAAATAACGGTGGGTTAAAATAGCTTCAGTTAGTTGACGCTTAAGTGGCAACTCTAATATAATGTCAGTTCCTTAGATAGATGGGACTGTTCAACCCACATTATGCGATCTGGACCATCAGCTTGCTTATGAAGTGTTAAGAGGAAGAAAAACATGCTGAATTCCCTAGTATTTGAATCATTTAAGTGTTTGCCAAGAATGAGTCTTCCTCGTTACAGTTCCATAATTCTTCAGTCCTTTAACAGTTTAACTCGGACACATTATTTCAGTAATAATTAACTGTTAACTGCGCAAACTGAGTACTCAAGTCTTGTGTTCAAGCTTGGCATACAATAATGAAACTAATAGCATTTTGATGTTCAATCTGTTTCATTTGTTACACTATTTAGAAAAAAATAAATGGAAGGGAAGCAGTTTGCAGAAGTCTGATGGGTTTTTTCCTCCCCCCCTTTAGATTTGGAGGGTGAGCATTCCTTTCCCAGCAGATATCATGTATGTTCTTTGTAAACTGGCTTGTGTTTCAATTCTGTGCTCCAAAGCAGCATCCACTGAAGTGTCAAGTAACCCCACTGCCACAAAAAAAAAAAAAGACAGTGCATGCTCAGTGAAACCAGTTTCAGATGTTTTGCATTAACCAACAGAATCTCAGTTTTCACTTAGACCCTCAACCCTCATGAAGTGTTGGGAGTCGCTTTTCTCAACATTTACAAGAATGGGAGGAGAACTGGTAGGTCTGACTGATGCCTACTGATACACGTACTGTCAATCAGATTTGTAACAACTCACCACTCTGATGGTGGATTGCTAAGATCAACACCTTCCTTGAATATGTATTTATTTATTTTTTTAAAGACATTCACCAAAATGTAGAAGATAAAGATTTTGGAGAAAGGCCTAAAATAAACTAGGAATAATCATGGATGATTTACATTTGACAACAAGCAAAAGGAAGAAAACACCCCCCTCAACAAAACAGCTGGCCTACACAATTAGAACAGAAGGGATGGCCAATGGTTAGGGCACAAGCCTAGAATTTAGGAGACTTGGGCTCATGTCCCTGCTCAGCCATTCGTATCCTGCTTGGCCTAGGACAAGTAACTGTCTGTGCCTCTGATCCTGATCTATAAAATGGGAATAATAGCACTGCTGTACCTCACAGGGTTGATGTGAAGATAAAAATATTCAGTGCTCAGACTATGGTGATGGCATTTAAATTCCATGGATACAGAGAATTATAGTCTTCCAGTGCAAGAGCTTCTACCATTCGATGCTGTAAAACGGGATTAAAACCACCACCACACTCCAATTCTGCAAAAACAAGCACATGCTTCAGTTTCCACCAGGGTAATCCGACATGCTTGTCTTTGGGTTCAGCGTCTAAATTTCTTGGAACCTACAGGAGCTGCCCCCTTCCCCTGCCCCCATTTGCTTTTCCCTGTATGTCATAGCTGCACATTCTCTGCTCTGAAATGACAGATCAAAGGAATTGCCGTGGTGACAGAACATGCTTTTGCCTGGCATGGACAGCTTACTAATAACAAAACTGTACAGACCGCAATCAGTGCAAATAGTTATTGACGTTACATTCGCTCCCTCTAAGGCTCCATGGCTATGCTACCTGTGTGGGGGTTAAGAAACAACCTTGAACTGGAACTTCAGTTCCCAAGCTAAGAGGTCCCAGTGGCACCATAAGTCACATAGGTCCCAGTAGCATCAGGTTGCAGATCCCTCTATTTGGATTAAGAGTCCTTTTAGGAGTGCATTACCTATTCCATTATTAATAGAAAATGCCCCTCATGACTTGCTGGAGATACTAGTGCTGGATAGCTAGCTGCCAGAGAATCGCTATGTAATAACCTAAGAATACAGAGGTGTAATTGTTCTATTAACCCTGTAGGTGACCTGGTTCATGCTGGGCGCATTATTGTATGTTGTGTTATAGGACTTTCCCAGGTGATTATGTTGTTCTAGCTTAATAGGGGGCTGTAGGGAAAACAATCAGGGAAACAAACACTATGGGTCCAGATATATAACCTCCAAGACAAACACCTGGTGGCAATGACAAGACAGTGGGAGAGGCTCAGCTTTGAGGATCCAGATCCTGTCTCCAATGAAGATACAAGCCTCACTTTGCCAGGCTGGGAGCCAGAGATCATGGGTTAAAAAGCCCTTCTGAGGAGAGGAGGGCAGGAGTCAACCAACAGGGAGACAGGTTGATGAAGAGGTTCTCTACAGAGAACTGAACTACAGAGAATCTGAAAGGATGGGTGTTGCCCAAGGCTTATTGCTGCCTGGACACAGGGAAAGGAATGAGTAAAGGCAACACTGGTTTATATCTTTAAGATCTGTTTTTTATTAAATACTTTTGTTCTAAATTAACACCATACTCTAAGGTGGCTGTCTGGTCACTGGCTACCACCGTCATTGCTCCTGGAGGGAAAGGAAACAGCCACTGAAGTCAGCCCTGCTGAGGTAATCAGTTGATCCCAGGGGAATGTAACCCAGGACCAAGCCTAAGAGTGAGAAAGTCACATGATTCCACCTCAAGAGAGACCAAAGCCAGGTGTCTGGGAGTGGAGGAGAGAGGGCACCAAAGAGACCAAGAGGGGTCAGAGGTGCTGTTCACAGGGTAACTGACAGCTACCACCACCAAATAATTATGTTTTGTGCTATGGATTTCATTTTCAGTTTACCAAACAGTCAACTGCCTGTGAATGCAGCCCCACTGAATACAACTCTATAAATCCAGTGCAGATGTGATTTCAGAGACTGCATTATAAACGCTCTTGACTGTATGACAGTAGTGCCCAGAGGGATCTGTGAAACACTGTGTATACTTTCAGAAGAGTTCCATGAGGAGGCAGTCCCAAACACTGCTGCAATGACAGCTAACAGTATGCTGTGGCCCCTTCTTCCCAAGCCCTGATCTGCAGTGTTGAAATGTCTGGTTGAATGCATTTCTCAGACAGATACTATTGACCTATGTCGGTATCCCAATAAGAGAAATGCCACAGCTGTATAAATGAAACCATAGCTGTGTAGCACCAAGTGGACATCCCATGCTCCTGTATCCATGTCAATGTCCAGATTTTACAAGGATTCATTTCAGAGTAGCAGCCGTGTTAGTCTGTATTCGCAAAAAGAAAAGGAGTACTTGTGGCACCTTAGAGACTAACAAATTTATTAGAGCATAAGCTTTCGTGAGCTACAGCTCACTTCATCGGATGCATTTGGTGGAAAAAACAGAGCTCTGTTTTTTCCACCAAATGCATCCGATGAAGTGAGCTGTAGCTCACGAAAGCTTATGCTCTAATAAATTTGTTAGTCTCTAAGGTGCCACAAGTACTCCTTTTCTTTTTACAAGGATTCAGATGCAGAGACAGGAAAAGGACTGGAAAAAGCTTTCAGTGCATCAGGAATTCTGCAGCCTTCCCTCTTCTGTTTTCTATTTGTGGTTTGGAGTGGAAAAAGGGGTGGGTGTGGGGAAGAATGGGGGGAGAAAGAGCATGAAATATTCTTGACATTCCATGGAATAAAAAACCTTACAAGGGCCATCACCACCAGACTTGGGAGCGAGGCACTTCACTGCTGTTAACCAGTCCTCATTCATTAGCTCAGCCCACAGTAAGATGTATTTTAGGGAATAAATGTGGGAAGGGGTGGGATCTGCCATTTGAGAGGAAATTATGTAGTGGAAAAAAGTTAAATTTGACAGACACGTAGGAGAGGGAAGGGGTCGAAGCAAGATAGTCAAGCTCATGCAGACCAAGTCATGGAGCTCCTAATGCAGTGGTCATGTAATGAAGGCAATGTGGATTTCTCTGTTATACCCATTAGAGCTAGATATAGGCCCAAACCAAACACCTCAATTTGCTTTGGGGTTATTTAAAACCCCAGAATAAATTAGGACTGTGATCTATACATCATTAAAGAGACCTTCATAATGAGAAATTCCAAGTGCCTTAGCCACAAGAGCAACCTGAGCTTCAGGATATCAGAGTTCAATTTCAAGCTCAGTCAGAGACTCCCTGCGTGACCCTGGCCAAGTCACTTAGTCTGTCAATTCCCCATTTGTAAAAACAGGAACAACGAGAATCTTCCCCCCAACCCCTTCTTTGTAGTCTTGAGTATTCAGGCCTTGATCCTGAAGTTTATAATGCACAGATACAGGAATAAATGCCTCCACTCCTCTCAGATCTACCAGGTTGAACCCTGTCTGTCAGATAAAATAGTTACAATTATTTTTCTGCAATTGGTGGATAACCTATTTACAATTTTTTCATTCAGCCAGCTATGCTTACCAATAAACCTGGACTGACACCAAGATTAAATATATTTAAAACTTTGCCTGTGAAGAATATCAGAACTGATACAAGTTACCTGGTTATTATTAATACTCGCCACCTCCTAGGATCATTTTCAATTAACTCCTCAAAGCAAGACTCAATGTAATGGTGACAATGTTGCCCTACAGGCTAGAGACATTGCACTATTATCAAGCAGCATCTGGAGACACAGATGTGGCGACTTCTAAGCACACATGCACCAGTAGAGGCCATTGCACACCTCCGTACACAAACAGGCATGTACATAAAGGAATAGCTAGAAGAGGCATGCAGAAAATACCCACTACACACCAGGGCCTATGGTATATTCCCACAATTCCCTGGACAGCCATGTCAAAACACTGGTTGTGGTGTCATTTCCCAAAGTAGTGTTTATTCTCTGGAAGGCAGTAGTGCTTCGTATAAAGACATTTTAGAACCATGACTGGCAATGGAGCTGCCACATCACTGATGAAAGTACTGCTGTCCAGAACAGTGCTACAGGTGCAGTATTGGCAACAGCAGGCAAGAAAACACATCCGAAGCGCCAAACATCTATCTCTTCTGAGGATTGCTCTGTAATCCTCTAACACGTGTCTGCTACTTCTTTCTTGATGTATGATGAAAACAATGGTGGGACTGCAACCTGGCCAACTTCAGTGACTGAGAAAACCAAAGCAATTCCTCATTTAAGGGTTCTTCTGTGTAAAATAATCCTCTTATTTTAATGCATCCCTTTTCATTCCAAAGTGCACTAAAGCCAATGTGAAAAGCATTCTAAAGGATCACTTCATCTCTCATTGCTGGGTAAATGCCTCTGGGGAGAAGTGTGGTGTCCTAACCATATATTGCAACTCTCCATTACAGTTCAAGACAAGCAGCAAATACTTTATCAAAATAAAGTTGTACAATGACAAAGGAAGCCCTCTTATCTGAAAGATACCACCTCTGAGTGTAGTACCCCCAAGGTGCAAGACTCAGGTTCCCTGGGTCATGCTAGACCCAGATTGGAACTTTGAAACTTGGGCCTTTTTCTAGTTTTCTAAAAATTTAGTCTTCAGAAATTTTAAAGACATTTCAGGAACTTCGTGGGCACACATCCAGGATTCCCCTAGAGCCCCATCCTTCCTTCTTTCACTGCCCTCAAGTGCCCTGCTTTGTGGTGACTCTTCTGGACATGGAGAAATGAGAAGATACAAATGTTTTGCCATGGTATGGAACGGGAGAGTAGGAGAATCTGAACACTAGCTTTGCCTGGTGAAGAGCCAGTGTCAAATATTAATGGGGCAAGCTGGAATTCTGAAAATGCATCTAAGAGCAATGATGACTAACAAGTGTGAGCTTAAGAGTTGCAAAGATTCCATTCAGTTCATTAAAGAAATTAAATGTTTGGAGGCTCATCTGAATCTCATTGGTCTACAAATTGGGCTGGATATCACCCAAGGAAGCCTGTACTTGTGAGATATCCTGTATTCTTGGTCCTGGCTGAGAATACTATGGGAAAAGCTTTTCTCACAGAACTTTGGTGGCTCTACCTCTGGCCCTGACTGAAACCGGAAAACAGAGAGGCAGGAAAAATAATGAAGTAACATTTTTTCAAGCCTCACAAAGTTGTCTGGATTATTTTTGTTTTATCCAAACCTGTTTGCCCACTAAAGAGTAACATTTAGCAAGTTATTCTGAGCAGAGCTAAGGAAAGAATCTACCTACAAGACTGAAATTTGTGCATTAAGCCAGAAGGTTGTGATAGGAATGCATCTTCTCTATGCCGCGCACGCATGCACACACACAGAGTAAATGGGAATCCCGTGTGGGATTGTCACTAGGCAATTAATGGCCAACAAACAAAAACAAGAAGGGCCAGGAACCACTGAATTCTTGGCTTATAGACTGTCTCCATTCCCATAATTTCTCTTTCAGGCCTGTAAACATTCTTCAGACTCACTACCAGCGAACAAGTTCTCCGCCCCCTTCATTGGGCTATGTTTTTAGTCCTGTCATCTAATGCCTTATGGCTCCCTATGTTCAAGCTGATCTGCATCCACATTCCCAGAGATTTGTTTTTGACCTTCGTCTTCCGAGCCACCATTATCCACTGAGCTACGTTTTGCAGCAGAGTGAGCAAAGCAGTTGTTAGAGTGATTTAGTGAGTCATTTTTCCTCAAGAATTCCGGGAAATGCTTTTCTGCTTTTTAATGAGAAGGTTTTTCTGCTGACTTCCATAGCCAAGCTAATAAAAAATGGAAAGGAATAAGAAATTCCAGCAGAACAAAGAATGGGATAGGAGGAAGATGACTCTCTCGTGTTTGAATCTGTCCTAAATGGGAGAAGATTAACCACATCTAAAAAAAGCAACTGTGTATTCAATTTTTGGGAATGCACACTTCAAGAGTGCTCGCCAAAAAAGCTTGCTTTTATGAAAAAAATGGTTTCACAAAGGCACAACTGTAAGAAAGGTTGCAATTTGCCCAAATAAAATTTAATTTGATCCATGAAATAGCTGTGGTTTATTGTGTAATATATGTGCTATGTGTTTTAATTTAATAGATTTCAGTATAATTGTAAACCAGTTTAGTTGCAGAGCAACTTTGGGTTGTTCCCACAGTGTACATCATACAGATGCTACTTTGTGCCTGGTCATAAATCAGGAAAATAGAATAGAATTTCCAACATAGCAGCAAGCATTGAAGAGCAACATGATAAAGCATTCTAGGAAAGCAGGAATAAAACTACTTGGTATGAAAAAACCCTTCGTGATCAATGGTGATCAATTGCAGTGTCACCCTGAGACACTTTCCTAGATCTGATCATAAAGACCATAGGGCACTTGTATGGAAATTAGAACCTGAATACCACAAGGCATCTAAGCAGTTACCTTCAATCATTTACAGCGGGCATTTTGAAAGGCACTAAGGCAATTAGCTACCCAAGTCCCATAGAAAGTCAATGGGTGCCAGTTGGGAGCCTCACTGACCCCTTGTGCCTCTGAACATCTCCCCCTAAATACCCATAGGTCTCTGAAGGAGGATTTCTTACACCTCAACAGTAAGGCTGGTGCATAACACACTTGCCTGTCTTTCAAGAGCCAAGATAGGTGCAAATAGGTCCAGCCCTCCTATGATATGAAAGAAGGGATCAGGAAAGAAGGAAAGGAAAGGACAGAAAAGGAGCAATGAAGAAGTTCCATGCTACTCCTTGATTTTCCCTTTCCCCTTTACACTGAACTCCTCTTATCTTTTATTACTTTTAACTGTCCAGTTTTTCCTTACATACAGCATGTTAGGAGGGCTCTGAACAAGCTCCATAAAATGGCATGAAGCAACCACCTGAGACGTATTAGAACAATTACAGCCATTTGACTGGCATGCTCAGCTTTCTTGTGTGATTTCCATAAGCTCAGCAATTCAGTGCACCTAGTAGTCTCCAGAAAGGAGACTGGAGAAAGGTTTCTTCCTGGGTTATTTCAAATCCAAAATTACTTTTAAAGATTTGCATTAAAGTAGCAACTAGAAGCTACAATCGAGATCAGAGCCACATTAAACCAGATGCTGTACAGACACTTGAAGTCTGATCTATACTAGAAAATTAGGTTGGCATAACTACACCAGTCCCAAGTGTGAAAAATTACATCCCAAGCAGTGTAATTAAGCTGACCCAAGTCCTCATGTAGACATCACTAGCTGTCCCGTTGTCATGGGTAGTGTCTACAGTGAAATGCTAGGCATTTTAAGTGTAGACAAGCCCATAGTAAGAAACAGTCCTGCCCTGAAGAACCTACAACCTAACGAGAAAAGACAAATGGTAGGAGAGGAAAGAGTGGACTAGAAGGGAAGCGTCTTGCTCAAAGTCACACCTGCTCAGCTGCAGAGCTGAACCCACGTCTCCTGACTCACAGTTCAGCACCCTACCCTTAAAACGGCTTAGAGTAAAACAATTGAGGTAGCTAAGTAACAGTAGTGTCTTCACCAGCCCCATCTTTCACAGAACTCCCACGATGAACCATAATTACTCATTTTCTGGCTCCTATAAATTTGACACTGCCTATATAATAAACTCATTCTTGTCAAGTGTGTGTTAAAGGTTAAAGTATATTTAACCTTAACTCTGACCCACAAACTGGTCACTCAAATATATGGTACTAAAAGTTTTCTTTGAGAGGATGCTGTTAAGTGAAAACATATGATCAGTTAATATATTTTGTCAAACTGGTAGTTGGACATGTTTGGTAAAGTACTGTACTTACAACATTCTCAAAAAGAAAGCAGTTATGTGCGCCATATACTGGGAAGCAGTGCTGCCTAGTAGATAAGGCTCTGGAATAGGGGAGTCAGTAATGGAAATAAATAGCCAGGAGATCTTGGGGTTCTAGCCTTAGCTTTATTGCTGTTAAATATTTATATTCTAGTAACACTACCAAATCCCGACTGAGACCCCATTGCACCGGGTGCTGTGCAAACCCAGATCAAAGACTATTCCTGAACTGCATGGCTCACCAGCTGACACTGCTCTGCCATTGGCTTTGGGCAAGTCACTCTAGTGATCCGTGCCTTGATCTTCCCATTGGTTAAATGGGGATACTTGCCCTCCTTTGGGGAGGACTTTGAGATATACAGATCTATAAATACAGAGCTATATTCTGTGGAATTACGCACACCATTACCAATGGAAGGCAAAATCATGTATGTTTGTGGCCTTGAATTTGAGGCTGATCAATGCAGGTCAGTAACTAAGTAGTTGCCATTAGCAACCTTAACTGGGGGGTTTTTAATGAAGGGGAAGAGGGATGTTTTTGGAATTTCTTAATGTTTTCTTTTTCTATCTTATTTGTGGCTTTTGTATAGGTGCATGGGTACTGCACTGAGTTACTTTAAAAGACGACGAAGGCTCTGATCTATCCAACACATGGCCTAGCATAGACCCTGTGCTCACAGAGTCACCCTGAAGTCACCAAATCCAGCCACTTAATAGCAGGGACATGGTCCTGCAGATAAGGACAGAGCTCCTCACTACAGCATCCACATGCAGAACCTGAGCCTTATATTCTCCGCACCCCCCCCCCCCTTAATTTTTTAAAAAATATAGATACAGATGCAGGACCCAGACGCTCAGCCTTTCTTGCATCTGCTACATGCCACTCCAGGAAGCGTAAAGCAGACTTTAAGGTGACTTAAGTGGTTAATTAAGGATTCCCTTTGCACTAGGAAATTCTCCAGCAACACACAGCTGGCCTTGCTGGATCTATGCCACCACCCATTGCAACCCCAAAGGAAACGCGTCCTGGCCAAAGCAAAGGGGGAACAGCCAGAGGACTCTTGCACACCCCAGCTATTGAAATGGCTTCCTGGGGACTACTATGATTCGTTGGCTGAGGATAAAGGAGCAAAAATGATGGCAGATCAGTGCTGGGGTCAAGCCCACTATTTAAAACCCATTGAAGTTCTGGAACCAGATAAGTTAATGGGCACTACCTAAAGCTATAACATGCCATTTTGCTTTACTTTTTTTTTTAAATTTGTACAAAATAAAAAGTTATGAGCTGCGTTTCATTTTTTGAGAGAGGAAAAAAGGATGGCTATCATACATAAAGCTTTTAAAACAATAGCCCCTGTTTTTCTGTTACATTCAAATACAAAAGTGGCAAAGTGCATGGGGGAAGACGGCAAGGAATCCAGTGTGGTGGGCCAAGATTGGGTATTGTAAATTTCATCCTCTAGAAAATGTTTACTGCAGAGATATAACTCTGAAAATAGAGATTGTAGCGTAAAGAGTGACAGATCCTTAAGCGTTGTGGCAAAAATGGCACCACTCTGATTTGTACAAGATCTGATGTGGTACCTTAGCACTAATTTTTTTATATTCTTTGCTGTAAAAGGAAAGGTTATTTTCAAATCAAAAAAGAGTAACATGCATCAAAGGCAGGAACGACAGATGTTTTTCTCACTGCAGGTGTCTGCTTCTCCAACTGCCTCTGAAGGGGAAAACTTCCATTTTCTTCCCCAACAATTTGCTTTGCAGCAATTGGCTGATGCAAAATCAACATATTGAACAGATTTTTTTTTAAAAAGGCAGTTTTATTCCATTTAAAGGGATCCCCTCAAGTAACTACACTCTGCAAAGCAAAGCCTACAGGTTTTTGCTGAACTTCATACAAGTAGAAATATTAATTCAATATTTTTGATTCCACTGAAAACAGTTTTGTTCTTTAATTTGGACTTTCCACTGCAATATTGGAATTGGAGGACTGATTCTGCAGTCAGATACCCACTGGGGGATTCATGCCTGGGCAGATCTGACTGCAGGGCCCAAAGTACAACTTTGTGATAGTGCTTGAAAACCAGAAAGGGCTCCAAACTGCTTCCTCCCCATCTACACTGTCATTAAATTGTGTCAACCTTAGTTCAGTGGGCCCTGTTGCTGGCAGCCATTTACAATAGTGAGTAAGTCTTTCTAACAAGCTTCCATCTTAAAATTATAATTATTTCCCTGCACACTTTTACAGAAAAATGTGAATGATTTTAAAGTGGGTAGGTACAATCCAAGACTGTTTTACACCCAACTGTTCCATATGCTACATCAATCATCCCACATGGCACTGGACAAGAAATAGCTGGAGACCTTCATGCTGAGAAAAGTAACTTAGATGTAGCAAGTTGATTGATCACATCAGAGTTGCACAAAAACTTTTGGAGAACTGTGCTATGCTTAGTAAATACTTATTTTATCCTGGGCTCCTGAAAGTTGCTGGCCCTAGCATTCATCTTCTAACAAAAATGGCTAAAACAAACTGTTCTAGATGGAAATGGAAAAAAACCTGTGACAGCCTGACCAGAAGAAGCTACTGCTAGCTGCAAGCCAGGAATCTCACTTCAACCCAAGTCTGTGATAGGCTTTGGAGGTTAATTTTTCTGTATTAGAGGAGGGTCTCTACCGCCATAGAATAGACAGAACCCACTATAGCCTGGTCTTTCAGACTCACCTTTCAAAAGCACCCTCGATAAGAAAGAGTGAAGAGGGACAAATTCTGCTCTCATTTACAAGGGTGAAGCTCCCTTTGAAATGTAGGCAGGGGCATCTACCGAAGACTTTGAAGAGCAGTAAGATGGAGATGTAACTAGAAATAATGGAACAAAAAAGAAAACAGGCTGAATGTCAGGAGACCTGTCCTGTCAGTCAGGACTACCAGAATGCAAAACAGTCTCCCAAGAGAAAAGAGGGAAACCCCATCACTTGAGACATTTCTAGGACTGGACAGAGCACTAGAAAAATCAATACATGAACAATTCTGCATCCAGCCAGTTCCAGCCTGCCCCCCTCAATGCTGACTGCTTGGAAACCAGAGGCTGAGGGGCAGGAACACCAGAGTAAACAAGGTGCTAGAGGACATTAACATTTTACATGCTGCGTTACCGACACCTGCTTTGAACAAGGCAAACATGGCCCTTACATCAACTTCCTCCCTCAAATGCAAAGGAGGGGGTAGAAGAGAGAGAGAGTATTTACACCAAACCAGCCTGGAGCAAATTATTTGAAGCTGTACTTTGCATAACTGTACCATTTCTAGTGATGGGCCTGATCCAAACCCCTGAATCCAGCCAGCCACCAAACTTTGGGGGCATTTAGAGCGGACCTTTGCTCCTGTAGTTCATTTCTACTTATGTCTGGTTTCTTTGTTAGCACCCACTTTCAGGGCAAGATTTGGTTATTCACATTATATCCATTTAACTTGCACCAGCAGTCAGAGAACATCGTATTTGCTACTTAGACATATCTCAGGTTTTAGAAGACCATCCATTCCTCCCCATAGTACCACACTTTCCACACAAACACAAAGGTAATTATTTTCTTCCAGCAGAAGCAAACTTAACTATGCATTTGGTCTCTGATTCAGGAACAAACAAGAACAGAAAACCCCTTACTTACCTTGGGTAAGACAAAAACAATGTTGTCCCAACAGGGCCTGAAAGAAGCTAGGCTTGTATTGAGAAGAGACTAACACAACTGAAAATCTAGGTAACCCTATTACCTCCCTCAACTATTAAAAGCAGGTGGTGATTGTCTTCCCATTTATATAGGGGAGTGCATGAGGTGGAGCGAAAGGTAGTTCTCCACTTAAACTCCTGCAGCTGCCTGCATCAGGTTTCTGTGTGTCATATGCATTTAGGGAGAGAACTCAATATGTGATTGATTGAAAGCCTCTTCTCACCATGGGGGAGGAAGGCAGATTTACTGCTTAGCTGTGCTTCAAATGCATGTTTTGGCTTGACAGTCAGTGTCTGAATCTTTGAAAATAACTGAGCTGGTTTAGAAGGCATTGGTGTTGAGCAGTTGGGTAAGTGCAGTATTTGATGGCTTGCTCTGCTACAGAGCATAGAGTCAGTGTGAAAACAGGAGAATGGAAGATTTGGTGGGTTGGAAATGGGGTCCAGAGGAACTTGCTAGTTCAAATCCAACATGTTAGTAGTAAGCTCGTTTACCACTTGAGGGCTGCTTGGTCACCTATGTGAAATGTGTCTGTGACCTCACTCCCATTCCCAGAAAACAGGTGTCCAACTTACACAAAAACACCACTACAAGTGACCCTTGGGCGTAGCTCTAGCTGAGGAAATAAGAAAGTGAATAAACATGAAGACTGATCTATCCTCCTGCCCCGAAAGCTGGTGTCTCTGAGCTAGGATTGAGGCATGCTGGCATTGGCTAACTCACTACCAAACTAAATTAATACAGAAAAGGAATATTGGTGAAATAAAAGCAGCACGACCAAGAGACCAAGCTGAGGTTATTCTCAGAAAAGGCAAAATGAGCAGCTTATTCACCTTCTTCAGAGGCCAGAGGGAACATTCTTTTCTTTTTTATCTTCTGAAAACCATCTTGTTTAGGCTGCGTTTCTTGAGCTTACAAAGCATGACTCATGAAGTGACTAGAAGTGAGTTCTGGGTGGTCTGATTGCAAGGTCTTTTTAACAGGACACTGCTTGAAACCACAATGAGGGCTGTTGGCCGTGCTGATTTATAGTTACCAAACAACCATCAGGTTCAAAAGTAGTGCAGAGACTTGAGTTTACAGAAGATTTAACTTAAGCACAGTGAGGATCTAGAACAGGGTAAGGACTAAAAGGTCTTAGTTAAATATATTAAAGGACCCAACTTGGCAGTGAAAAACAAAAGTTGATGTCTTATTTCATAGCCCCTTCCTAAAACCTAAATTGCATTTCAAGAGTCGCTGTCAACTGAAATTAGCTTCTAGATTTATTCATGGAAAAGTGTACATGAAATTAAAAATACAAAAATCCTAAATGTAACCATTCCATTGCACGTTGGGAACCTGAACGCTACCACTGTGCTATTTCACGAGGACTTATAAGTGATACTGGCCAGGAATTGAGTTCACGGAAAAGTCACTAACATTGTTCAAGCTGAGTGAAGTGCAAAAATTAAACAGCAGAAACAGTGCAAAGTAAATGGGATGTCAGAAATTCATTCTCTTTTATAAAGCCAAGATGTTATTAGTATCACAGGTAATTACGTTATAAATAGATGGA
The DNA here is from genome assembly GCF_009764565.3 of Dermochelys coriacea. Classification (NCBI taxonomy): domain Eukaryota; kingdom Metazoa; phylum Chordata; order Testudines; family Dermochelyidae; genus Dermochelys; species Dermochelys coriacea. The sequence goes on along the minus strand of NC_050077.1, from coordinate 81,045,479 downwards.
ACCTGACTCTGCAGTGCTGTGTCTAGGAATTGATTTACACCTGTCGAAAACGGAGGTAAAGCTATCAAATCAGAATGGTACATGGGCGTCAAAGGTTGACAGCAGGGGCAGTGCAGTGGAGAATCAGGCCCATGGTTTCCATCGGGCCAGGGAGGGTGGGAGTACGTCCTATGGCATTCTACATGATGGCGACCTTCATCTTTATTACTGGGCAGTGGCCTGCACAGACTTTGGGTCCTGGGTACTTCAGTGATACAGAAGTGCATGCTGGGACTTGTAGTCTCCACAGGCAGAACCTGGTCCACATCAAAGGTGAGGGGTAGTACAAGCTGATCTATTTTATGGACGTTCTTTTGGGCTTCTGGTAAACGGCCATTTTGGACCCCCATGTAAGAAGATGTGGGTGCTCTGCTTAAAAGGAGACCCAGCTACTAAAGCCCTAAACACAAACATGATTAAAAAAAGAACAAGTTTCATACACTCTAACACTGCAATTGTTCTCATGACATGAAAGAGTAAATGAATAATGGGAACAGGAAGGGTTTGGGCTTGGGTTTTTTGTTGTTTGGATTTAAAATATCCCCCATACTGTTTTATCCAAACCCCAAGGAATTTGCCAGTACATGTGAATTAGAAAATGAAACAAACCACTCTCTTTTCATTGCTCAGACAGACTGAAATGCATGAAGACTGGAGTTTTTCAAAGGGACAGAGGCATTCAGTGTCCAACTCTCATTGAATTTTTCAGTGGGATTTGGACTTCTAACTATGAAGAAGTCAAAAAGAACTTTGAAAAAGGTAAATATCACAAATGGTGAATAGTAAATTAGACCCTTTTTTTTTGTGAAATTAAATAATCAAAGTTACTATCAGAAATGGAGTAAGGGAGAACTGTTCTTTTTTTAAGAAGTGACACAACATGAAAGTGTTCTTTTAAAATACTGCACATGACAGATGTAGCCTGTGATGTAGATGGTATGGTCTTATGCAATAAAACTAGGCAAAAAGAAAAAGATCAGTACACTATCTCAAGAGCTGGCTTTAAATGATGGTTACATGTTTTGACACCATTGTGACAATAATTGTTGTAAAATAAACAGAAAAATAATGAAGCACAATATAAATATTTATGCTGCATGACATTAACCAATCTGGTCCCAATTAAATGTCATTTAAAGTGTGATTATAGTTTGAAAAGTGACTGTGAAAATGGCACCGTGGCATTCCACGCTTGTGTCTCACTGACTTCCCAATCAAGTTTGCTTATTTTACAAGTGAGATTTTTTTTTCTAACTGCCCAAATATCATAACGCCACGATATAAATATGTGGTAAGCCCAGACCTTGATGCAATTCTGGCCAACTCGTAGGAAAAAAGATAGATTAGAATTTGAAAAAGTACAGCGAAAGGCAACAAAAATAATTAGGGGTATAGAACAGCTTGCCCCCGAGAGAGATTAGAAAGACTTGGACTGGTCATCTTAGAAAAGAGATGATTTAAGGAGGTCTGTAATATAATGGACTGGGGTGGAGGAAATGAATAAGGAAATGTTATGGACTCCTTCCCATAAAACATGAACCAGAGGTCATCCAATGAAATTAGTAGGCTGAAGGTTTAAAACAAACATAAGGAAGTCCTTCTTTGCACAATGGAGTCAACCTGTGGAACTCATTGCCAGGGGATGTTGTGAAGGCCAAAAGTATAACTGGATTTAAAAAAGAATTGGATAAGTTCACTGAGGATAGGTTCATCCGTAACTATTAGCTGAGATGCTCAGGGATGCAACTTCATGTTCTGGGTGACTCTAAACCTCTGGCTGTCAGAAGCTGGGACTAGACAATAGGGAATGGATCAGTCAATAAATGGGCTTGTTCTATTCGGTCCCTCTGAAGCACCGGCCACAGTTGGAAGGCAGGTTACTGGCCTAAATGGACCATTGATGTGGCCCAGTATGGCCGTTCTTATGTTGTTACGGCAGCCTTGTAAACTCACTCTGGTTTGAGAACTGAGCAGTACTGCACCTGGCTTGGGCATCCTCACTCATTATTGCTACAAAAAATAATGAATCAGGTCCCCCAAAATCATGACATTGACTTAAGTTCATAAGATTTTTTTTAAAAATAATAAATGTGGTGTTCTTATGATGTGCCTTCTAGTTCATTATTTTTTCAGGGTCACATTTTCAAGCTTTTCTCTGCATCTATGAGGGCTAGAAACTGACTATTTTAAATGAAAGCTGAAATTCTCACAATCACAGGACTTCAGAAACTGGGGATTTATGAAAACCAATATTGGGAGACTCAAAATAAAATGGCAAGAGGTAGCCACATTAGAAGTGAACAATGCAATTATCAACTGTACTGATAACAATGCAGGAGCCAGAAAACTCCCAACATTCTCCCATGGCTGGGTGGGCTTGGGGATGCTAACAGGAATAAAAAGTAGGAAAATCACATCTTTTATCAAAAAAAGTAAGCAGATTTTACCCTGAATTCACAAAGGGTGCAGATCTGCTAAGGCAGGAAGGGCCTTTTATTCAGTCACTTGTCTGATCACAACTGCACCTCGTAATCCAAATGTGATTACAAAACAATGCTCTGCAGTCTTAGCTGAGTGGCTGAGATATAGACTAGAAGAGTGGCAGTAAAAGCTTCCTGACACCATGGGGCCAAAATGCCTGAACAGTGTTTCAAAAGTGACTGGAGATCTTGGGTGCCTCCATTTTTGGGTGCCTGATCTGAGATACTTAAAAGGCATAAGATGTTCTCAAAAGGGTGCTCAAGTACTTTAAGAACCTAAGAACGGCCATACTGGGTCATACCAATGGTCCATGTAGCCCAATTTCCTGTCTTCCAACAGTGGCCAATGCCAGGTACCCCAGAGGGAATGAACAGAACAGGTAGTCATCAAGTGATCCACCCCCTGTCGCCCATTCCCAGCTTTCTGAAATTCAGGCTGCTTCAAGGTATATCCTCAGGTTGTGCATTCCAAAAATGGAGGCACCCAAAATTGCCAATCGCTTTTTAAAATCTTGGGCTTCTCCACTAAGAACTGAAGAGAGACTGAATAGCTACAAGGCCTTGATACTGCAAACTGATCCGAGTGGACTTAGTATTTCAGGATCAGGCCTCTGATTGTATTCTGTCCTTTTCATCAATCCTGTCACCCATTAATTTGCTAAATGTGTGTGTGTGTGTGTGTATGGCGTACACACATACACACTTCACTACATCTCAACCAGCATACTTGTTTTACCAACTGGAATACAGAGCAGCACACAAAACTACATTTTTAAACAGATTTTCTTTAATCCTTTTTTCCACCCCCTTGCTCTTGGCCTCCCTTCATGTATGAAGCACTGGAGACAACTGGAGCCCTCTAGTCAGAAAGGAGTTGATTTTTTTTAAGTGAATTGGCATGGATTTGAGCCTGCAATCTTCACTCTGGAAAATCTAAATTGACTCCAGAATGCCTGAGGAGAGACTGCTCAGAACTTTATTTAAAGACAGAAAAATAACTGTTCTTCCCTCTTTCGGGAACAAAAAAAAGACAATAAAAACCCCCTATAATGCGAATACTTTATTATCAATGAGTGACTGGTATTAGCTTTTTGTCTGGTATTAATAATATTTCAAAAAACCATACATCAAAATTAGGGCTTTTTCCTATTTTTGCTGTATAATTTTTTTAAATCTGTATTGTAAGAATTATATAAGCCAAAGTGCATTTTCCTTTTTTTGTCCATATACACATTGCACCATACATAAATAATTACATTGTAAAAATGACTCCATAATTACAAGTATAATATATATTTTCATATAATATATAAAACTTTATATTAAATCTAGGTAGATGATATTTGGGATAGTCTGTTTGTTTCTCTCTCTCTCTCTTTTTTCCCTTTCTTTCGGCAGAGGCTGATTGTTATCTACTGTTGCTGAGTAATATCTCCAACCAACAAGGACATGACGTGATGAACTGTCTCGAGTAACATGGCCCCCATCCTTTAGCAAAGCTTATCCGAACACTGTTTGGGTCATAGGGCCCATCTGCATAATCCAGATCCGTGGCGTGTTGTAAGAGGCAAGATTTCTCGTAATCAAATACCTTTATCGAATAGCCAGGCATCACTTTGCGTACTATTAAAGTCCTACAATTGGGAATGTCCAGTGTTGGGGAGTTGACGAAGATAGGATGCTCACTGCGATTGTAGGCCCACACACCATCAGGTTCTTTGCTAAGTAAAATCCCATAGCCAATTTTACTTCGAGTCCTTCTAACAGTCTCACTCCTATTTTCCAGGTTTAGCTGTCCGAGGCAGAAGCCATTTCCTTGAGGTAGGTCATAAAATATACTGACAGACTGTTCATACACTGTGTAGAGGCGTCCCACACGAGTCCGATGTTCCCAGTAGGCAACATTACACCAGTGGCTCTGCTTAATGGCATCAGGTGACATACTGGCATCTGTGGGGGGGGAAAAGCAAAGACACATTCAAGGTTGCTGATATAGCATTGGCCTATTTCAAGCCACACACGAATAAATAACCCTTTTAATAATTACCACTGCTTGAAAATAACACAAGGAAAGAAACCCCAAACTAAGTCAATCCCACAGCAAACCCTCTGTGCCTAGATCAGAGCCATCCAAACATGTTGGATGTGGGCAACTTGTCAGGATCCCACAGATCCCACCTATTACACTTCAACATTTGTATTGTGGTAGTGCCTGAAGGCCACAAGCAGGTTGGACCTTATTGGGCTAGGTGCTATACAGACATATAAACAATGGTCCCTGCCCCAAAGAATTTACAATCCAAAAGACAAGACTTAGCAGGAATATGATACAAACCAGGAAGGCCAGACTGGGTGGTGGGTCGGGAGAAACAAAATAAAAATGTAACAATAGGTGCAAACTCTTAGCTGGTTAGTAGCACTGATTACAACTTAAGAGGGCTGAACATGCAACACTGACTCAGGCGAGTCATATTAACTGACATGAGTAGTGAAATTAACAGCCCCTTAAATTTTCTGGAGGAAGGGGAAACCTAGCTGACTATAGAGCTCTTCCTCTTTAACATATGGGTAGGGGTCAAGGAAACCAAAAGTCTCAGCATGCAGTGCTCTGTCTTGGGACACAGAAGCCTGGGATCTATAGCCTCCATGGTTTGCTTTTCAATATTAAAGGTGAGGATGGTCACAGGTCTGACAGTTCTCATTGATCACAGCAAGTGACCCAACTGCATAGTTTCAGACTTTAGTATCCCACATATTATTTGCTGGCCAACTGCACTTTTCCTCAAGTACCAACAGAACCAAAGCAAGTTCCTTCATGTCCCACCTGATGTCAGGGGATGGAGAAAGTATTTTATCAGAATACCAGGGAATAAACTCCCATATTAACTTAAACATTAATATTCTCCTTTGACAATCTAGGAGACCAAAGGACACAAAATGTCAGTGAAATTTCTTCCAACTCACTTTTGAAAACAGAAGTTACTTCAGCCAGGCCTTTGCTATCATCGTCACGGAACATATAAAACAATGTACCTTGGTTTTCAAAGGCAAACTCATATTGACAAGTAATGCACAGATATACTCATGAACTGTTATTACCTATCAAGGTAAAGGATTTGAATGCAAGCATATTCTGGAAGATTTCTCCTAGCTAACAATCTTTGACACAAGCTCCGGTGTCCCTCTAGTGAGAACAAGAAATGCATCCGATGAAGTGAGCTGTAGCTCACGAAAGCTTATGCTCAAATAAATTTGTTAGTCTCTAAGCTGCCACAAGTACTCCTTTTCTTTTTGCGAATACAGACTAACACGGCTGCTACTCTGAAACAAGAAATGTGAGGCACCCTTTCGTGCCAAGGGTATAATATTTTCCATAAAACTATATAAATATTTGTATGTAACCTTGAATTACTGATCTTCCGGACCAACAGGAAGGCTTCTTCCTTCTCTGAACCACGTTCAATGAAGAATGGAGGTATTGGGACAGCTGGAGATGCCTTTAAAGTTCATGCTTATCACTATTTACAGTGCGTCTAGAAATTGTACAGGAATTTACATCTCTAAAAGGGGCCCTAAAAGGTGAAACAGGCTCTTTCCAAACACGTAATCCTGATGCTTACAGGCTATTTTCCAAAAATCCACTCTGTGATTTCAAGGATGACCGTATAATAAACAGAGACTCTTCATCCATATTCTCCATTCTATTCGAGTCAGTGGCATTTCAATTAGCTTTAAGTTAGATCTTCCAGCTACTAGTGATATACAGCATCAGAGTTCTCTCAGCATTCAAAATACTAATGAAGTGCACAGATTAAACCCAGCAGAAGAGTGAGCTATGCACACTTTCCTTCACCTATACAAAGCTCTTTTTTTTTTAAGGACATTAACTTTGGAGTTCGATTTTTTGGCTTTAGATTTATTTAGTGCTAAATGATTTACTTTGTAAATCAATAAATAAATAAGCAAACAAAAAATTAAAGAAAACAATTACTTCATTTGTTACTGCATGTAGGGACTGGTCTTTTCATAACCAATCTAAGTTGGCCACTTCTGTATAAAATACGCCTAACATTCTTGTTCTGGGCAAGGGTCCCAGAGCTATAAACCCGGCAAGGAGCTCTGCTTTGAGCCAGCCTTGTTCTATACCCTGCATTAAGCTCCCTGACAATATATCACAAGACTGTGGCCTGTTGACCTCTCTGCCTTCATGCCATCAAGTCTGATTAACTCACACACAGGGTGATGCCATTATTTTGCTTCAGAGACTCTATTAAGGCACCGGATTTAAAGCACAGGCCTACAGCCCCATTTCTTTTCATTCTCAAATTACACTGGAGTGGAATGGGCTTTCCTTCCCATTAACAGTCTTTGAATTAAGCTGCTTTGTTAGAGTTTAACTTGAGTTGTAGCTATACAACTTTAATGGGGGGGAAGCGGGAAGGAGGAGAAAAATGGTAGGTAATTGGGCTTTTCCACCTCTAAACACAGAACAGCCTGGCAAAAATCTGGCTGCAAGCAAGACAAGGACGGGGAATGTTTATTGTCGAGCACTAGCCCCTTTATGTTGACGCCCATGAGCTGTCACAGGCACAAACCTCAAAGGAAGTATGAGAACGGCTCTCCCCATCCCCCATACATCTGTGTATATAATCTCCAGGTGAACACACTCACACATCCAGGTGAATGGCTGCCAAGCAGAAGCTCCAGCCCTGTTTCTACAAAGTCCCCACCCGGAGGTTTGAAGGCATTTGCATCTGATGAAGTGAGCTGTAGCTCACGAAAGCTTATGTTCAAATAAATTTGTTAGTCTCTAAGGTGCCACAAGTACTCCTTTTCTTTATTGTGGCGAATGAGACCTGCTAGATGATTCCCTGCTGCTTAAGGTGGCTTAGACAAAGGAGCAAGCCAGTGCTCAGCGGCTATCAAAAATTTAGGGCAACATCCTGGACCCATTGAGGTAAAAGGGCAAAACTCCTGTTGACTTCAATGTGGCAAGGATTTCACCCTCAGAGCCTCCAGCTTTTGAAACCTGTTTTCCAACTTCCTCCATAAAAGGCTAGGCAGGGCTAAAAGCATCTTTTGGCTCCACAAATGCTCTGGTTGTAAACAGGATTTCTCAGAAATGCATGGTCAGTAGCGCTAAGACTTAAACAACGAAATTTATCGGACTGCCTTTGATAAACAGGCTACTAAAATTTTGGATGAAAGACAAGGTAGGATCCTGGGGCTGAAATTCCTCCTACATTACACAGGCAATGGACTTCAGATAAGATTCTTCTTCCCAGGATCTTAGAAACAGAAGATGCATAAGACCTATTAGTTAATCCAAATCCAACTCCCATGAATGTTCTCAATAGTACGTTTTCTACTCTAGTTTGTAAAGCCGCAAGCAATGGGGTTCCCTGGCACCCCCCAACCCCCCCCCCCCAGCGGAGATCACTACACACTCTAATTGAGCTGTCAGGAAGTTTTCCCTAATATTCAGCCTTAATTTCTCCCTTCTTACTTTTGCCCTGTTACTCCAAGTGATATTCCTTGTACCACCCTAAATACATTCTCTTTATCTCATTACCACCTTCACTACACTGTGAATCATTTCTGTGACCTAGTCTGTATCCCTAACAATTTCTGTTAGGGGTGCGATTCTCTACTCAAGTAGTTAAATTGGCACATCCCCAATGTGGACATAGTTATACTGGCATGAAGGTGCCTTACACCAATACAGTATATTCCCCTTCCCTTGCATCCACACTAGGGGGGTTATGTTGCTTTAACTATACTGTTAAAGGCTTACAGTTTGTGTGTACAGGCAAGCCCTTCGCCAATTTATACAGATGTAGCTCTTTTAGTCTTTTCCTAATGGGCTTTGTTTCAAAGATTTATTTGATTCTATCAGTGAGGCTTGGTGAATCTGCAAGGAAACAGAAGTCCCCAGCTCCACTCTGTACTACAGCCTGGCCAACAAAGGGAAAACAGAAAGGTTAATTCAAAAACAACTGCAGGTTATGTCTTACTCAGTTCATAGGTGAATTTTACATAAAATATACACGGATGTGCAGACAGGTATCACTTTCATACGCTGCAAGAACAAAAGAAAGTGGCAACATACATCTCCATCTCCTAATCCCAGCTCTGTGGCTAAAAATCCAAAACAATGAGACAAAGGATGTTGCTGTAGAAAGCTCAAAGTTGGTGTGCATTAGCGTAAGCGCTGTGTTTTTACATATACTGTGCGCAGGAGAACTCTGGCTTTCCTGGGAGTGAGGGTGAGGTGGGGATGGAGTTACATTTAGGCCAAGTGGGATGGGTGAGCAGTAAACACACAGTGGATTCACTGCAGCTTCCCCTTTCCCCTATCCAACGCCCATCCAGGAACACTCCAAATCTTTAAACCGGTGGTGGGAGGAAGGGGAGGGACAGGAGGGAAATACTTCCAATGGGAAGTTAATTTTGTTGGTATAGGGTATTATATATACAGAATATAAGACATTCATGGCTGAGTTTAGCAATAAATACACCACTTTCTCACTAACATGTTCTCCATTCCTGAGCTACTTTTGATATTTAGCTTCTGCATTCAGGAGCCCAAATTCCACCAAAATCTTTCTTTGTAACATATGGCATACCAAATCCAGCTCTGTTACACCTACATACACCAGTCACCGTAGCTTTCCTGAAGTCGACGGAGCTGTTCTGCTGTTACTGCTTGGGCAAGTCACTTCAGGGCCAATTTGTCAGGGTATTTCTACAGATAGGTGCCAAAATGCCTTTAAAAATCTGACCCTTTGTGCTTCCATCCCCCAATTGTGAAATGGGGATGTTAATACTTACATGGGGTTCTGAGCAGGAGTTCAGGACTCTTTGGGACTGGGTTACTATGGCAACAGATGCCTTAAAAATGCCAATAAATAAAATAAATGAGAGCATGTGCTAGTACTGATTCGGTTTTTATTTTTTTAGATCCATAATTAGCATAAGGGGAGATCAGGCTAGAAGTTAATGCAAGCCGCCATGATTTGCAGGCTGGCCCATTCCTTGTTGAAGCAATTAAAAGGGGAACGGGTATTAAAAGTGCTCTTCTGTTTGCACGGGAAATACCTTTTGGGCTTCCTGTTTGGAATGCCCTCTGTCCAGCCTGAGAAAATGAGTGCCCTGAAGAAAAAGGGCCTTTCTGAACTGAGCTTGATCTTCGGCACAATATACAATGCTTCTGCAGACATACAGATTACGGTGCCCTAATAACCAATGTAATGAGCACAGAATAGCACAGCTCTGAAAACAGCATCCAAGCACACTGAGCCTTCCTTTGTGTATAGCTTGACACAAGAGTCTTACAACAAACACTGAATTTCTATCTTACATATTTTTATGGGCCCCATTACCAAGGTATCTGAGCCCCTCCCAATCTTTAATGTATTTAGCCTCACAATAGAAGTTGGGGAAATACTATTACCCTCATTTCTTATAGCGGGGGAACTGGGCTGCAGAGAGGCTAAGCTCCCTGCCCAAACTCAGCCAGGAGATCTGTGGTAGGAGCTTAAACCCAGATCTCCCCATTAGTAGGCTACTCCTTAACCACTGACCCATCCCTTGGTGTGTGTGTCACCTCGCTTGTCAGTCTTTCAAAAGCCACTTAATTTAGACAGGAATTTAGCAGCAATCTGATTGAAAATTTAGTCCAACTTTACGGCACCCCTACTTTAAAAACAAGTACATCACCTATCATTACGAAAAGGTTTTGATCCAGCACTACTGTCACAATGAAAAAGACAATATAAGTTTAAATGACTGCTTGTTGATCTTTTTTCTTTTCACAATAAGAATCACTGTCAAAAGACAAACAGCTGCATGATGGAATAACTAGAGCAGGGGTCGGCAACCTGCCGCATGCGAGCTGATTTTTAGTGGCACTCTGCTGCCAGTCTGGGGTTCCGGCTGCCGGCCCCGGCACGTGAAACCTTAAAGTACAGTAAATAAATGAAGACTTTGCACACCACTTCTCAAAGGTTGCCAACACCTGAACTAGAGAGAGGTTAATGTTGGGGCTGCGGTTTTCAAAACAGCATCAGGGAGTTCGGTGCCCAAATCCCACAGAAACTGACTGGGAGTTAGTCACCTAAGTCACTTAGGTGCCTTTGAAAATCTAAGTCCGAATCCAGAAAATCAGCAAATTACATAGGCTGGACTGAGAAAATGGGAGTCTTTTGTTCTCCCATCAAAGTCATCCCCATGTTTTTCTTCTAAACATCACAGATGAAGTCTTTAAAACTGTATCCGCCACCATTCTTTACATGCACACACCCAAGAGATAGGAGAAAGATTTATTCAGCTCTTGACTAACTCACAGGCAGTCACAAGGTTAACCTTTCACCATCTCATAAACCCCAAACGGCATATTCCATCTTGGACTCTACCATTTTTAAATTCAACGTCAGAAATGTATAGGCCTAGCTATAAAAGATCTGCCACTTGCCTTCTGACACACTGAGCGTTAGTATGGAGAGGCTGTGTCAAACTGAATACAGTTAATTGTCAAACCTTTGGGCAGAAGTTAAAGTTCCTGTTCAACTAAGAAAATTATTCTAGGGAAGTAACATCCAGCACAATCACATAACTTAGCCCTTTGGCTCGACACATTGCATTGACCTACATAAACAAAAGCACCCTTACAACCTGTTTGCTTTGGGCTCCAAAGCAAAAAATGAATCCCAACTCCAGCAAATTTCCCTTCCATCTTCCTAAAGGGCTGGAAACAGCTCAGTGAGTCACTATATCATAAAGAGCCCTTCCAAGTTCTCCAGACTGTTCACAGCACAATGAATTTGTAAACACTGAAGATTTTTTTTCTTTAACCCTTTGACCAAAAGCCTTTATCTCCTTTACCATCTCGAAAGAACCTACAGCCCATGGCTTATGGGGGAGTTAAATGATCAGCATGCTTACTCTGGAAGAGCCATGACTTCATCCAAAGTTCCGTGATGACCATGTATCCTCCAAGCACATCAATAAATACTGTCAACTAGACTTTGCTCTTCCCAAAACATGTCAAGATGACTTGCCAGGCACTAGTCATGGGAACATACAGTTTTAGGAGAGTGAGTAAGGGAAGGAGATTCAAAGTTAATTTTGACTCATAAAAAGATCTGTTTAGATCCAAATATGACATAGCGAGTTCTTCAACCTCTCAAATCTCTAATCAGAATGAAGAACAGTAATTTTAAGACTTAGGGAACTGCTTAAAAAGAAGTTTCTGAATCTCTTTGCAGTATTACTGTAGTATTTGCAAAATTGCATTAATATAGTCAGTGATATTAACATAAATCTGTACTGACTGAAGTCTCAGTCAGTCAAGGATTTCCAAAACACTATCAGCCAAATCAAATTCTGTCCTCAGTTATGTCCGTACAACCTACTGAATTGAAGGAGTTTGGAATGAGTATAATCAACCTGGCCTTATATTACAATTTCCCCCTGTCTATTGCCATCCAATGAGAATACTATTTTGTTCCAGGTCTGCATGCCTATTTTCTTCTTTATAAAATACTAAAACATAACAGTTATATATTTCTATTGAAAAGCTTAAATTTTATGAGGAGAGCAGAGGATGACTAACAGACAGAACTATAGTAGAAAGAACAGAAATCAGGCACTGAGCAGCTGAATTTCATTTGTAATTAAATCTTCCATGGTGTACAGTGTAAACAAACATCATTTGCTGTGCAGAAAAATTGTATCTTTTTGCTAGCTTTCTAGATCACCTTTTCCCTAGAATATCATGTATCTGAGATGCCCAATGTACCCCCACACCAACTGTTAAGTTTTGTTGTTGTCCCACATTAAGTCTTAGTCAGACCAACAGACTGAGCTACAGTAAAGTCTGTGGCTTTTCATCTGTAAAGTCTGGAGCCTGCTAGCAATTACAGAGTTCTGCATCCGTTTAACCTCACAACCTTTGCAAAGCCCTGTTTGCCCATTAGGTAAGTAGTTTTTGTTATTATATTCTTCAGAAATTACCACTTAAAACCCTAAATTTCCCTACAAACTAAAGAGAGGATATCTTCAAAACTTGATTTTGCATTGAGTTAAAAGTAAAATTCTTTAGAACAGTCAGCATTAGACATTTTTAATAGGTGTTTTCAATTCTTTACTGCAAATCGCTCTGCCTTCTGTCCAATAAAACCAACGATGAAGGAATGCAGCATACTCTCTACATCAATTTCCAGCTCTAATAGCAGGCTGTTAGTGTCCCCAATAGTATGCATACTTTCCAAGAATATGCAATAATTTGATAGGAATTCCTCTTCCCTCTCTGAAGTAGTGAAAACAAGGGACTTTTTTTTTCAACTAGGATGTTCCTAATCAATCATTACATCACTGTTGATGAAGGCAGGAGATTAGGTGCCTTTATTAAAATAACTTCCAGACGAGACTTGAGAATCAATTACCCCCAAACTGGTGTGTACACACACATCCATCCACACACCCACTCAATATCTCTAATCCAAAAGAACCAGCCAACACACTTCATCTCTTTTTCCCCTCATTTCAGTTCCTTTCAAGGATATCCAAAAAGGAGGGAGGTAAGCAATGAAAAAGTATTTGAAACATCTCCTATGTTTAGAGCAGAGACGGATGTTAGTTTTAGTTAACTGTGTTTGGACGGACAAGGCAGCTAAACGTCTCCCCTGCAATCCCACTTTTCTTTGGGGGGTGAGTGGGCTAATAATGGCTTTTAAAAGCCATGCAATAGCTGAAAAGGAAACCCATCTACGGCCGAAAGGCAAACAAAACTCAGTGAAAGGAGACAGTTAAAAGGTTCAAATGAAAAGGCTGTTCTCCGGAAAGCTCTCTAAAGGGTCTCGTTATGTGCCTCGTACATAGCCTCCCTTTCGGCAGTCTCCCCTGCTGAACAAAGTGGCTGCTTGTGCAGAGGTGGATTGCTTTTCATTCTTTTATCTCTCAGCGTATTCAAACAAATCCTGAAAAGATGAACTCATCTTGCAACCCTGACATGAAGCAAGCACTTTAGCCAGCCTCTATTACAAGAGAGCCTGTTCTGTGTCTTATCCACTGCCAAGTATTAGTTTCGCCTCCAGCCATTAGGCTCTACCACTCACCAGACAGCAGGGGCAATGGACAGAAAGTCATATCCCTGCAATTTAAATAAATAGCCTATTCCCCCCCACTTTGCATGCTGCCCTTTATGTGCTGACGACAAGATCAGGAGGGATTTTTGGACAGAGCCGTGCTTGTTCAAGTTCTTTCGGAAGAAAGAGAAGTATGTTAGCCCTATACTGCCTTCCTCAATGGTGGTACAGGCCACATTTTTAACAACTATCATTATAGGCAGCGACAACTTATAGCAACCACATTTTGGCTGGCGTCAGAGCTATCTCTGCCATCAAAGCCAGCTTTATCGATCAGATGTATACACTGGAACTCTGGCTCTTGTTTACTTGTGGGCTTGTTCCTTAGCGTCACCATTTCCCCTGGTGAAGCTGTACCTCACAGCAGACACATCCAAAAGGAAATCCAAAAGGAAATTCTCTCTCTCTGTGTGGGGTCTCAAGGTAAAGAAAACATAACTTGAGGTTTTGACGGTTTGTGAGCTGACAGCACTTTAAATGTAAGTAAAGTTCAAAGCACTTCACTAATAAAATGCTTCTTGTAAACAAAATCCTAAAAAAAAATGTCCTTGCTGGCTGTTTCTTACTGCCTTTAAAAGCATAACAGAATTGTCCATCAAATTTTGCAAAAATTTTCCAAAAAACACAGAAAAATCACTAGATATTATACAACATGCAAGATTAACATATCTCTGCTTCATACTTTAATGTTTGAATTTAGGCCCCAATTTAGCAGTGTTTAACTATAAGCATATACTTTAATGACAGGTTTCAGAGTAGCAGCCGTGTTACTCTGTATTCGCAAAAAGAAAAGGAGGACTTGTGGCACCTTAGAGACTAACCAATTTATTTGAGCTACTCACTAAAGCTTATGCTCAAATAAATTGGTTAGTCTCTAAGGTGCCACAAGTACTCCTTTTCTTTTGGCATATACTTTAAGCCATCCCTATTCAGCAAAGCATGTGCTAAAGAGTTAGGTCCAAGCTGTTCTGTGCATGGAAAACCTCAGCACCCATGTGGCACATCAATGAGGCTCCACCATAAGGACAAAAGCAGTTCTTCAATGCAGCACACTTTGCAGGATCGGGGCTCTCAGTGTGTTAAATTTGGAGACTAAATTTAACCATTAGCATGTGAAATGGAGGGATTTTAACAGTACTTTATACACTAATTTGAATCCACCCTTAACTTTAGAGTTGCTAGGTGCTTCCATAATACAGATACATGGTTGTGAGTGAGATTTACATATCATGTAGCATGTGTGTTTTCAGAAAAATAATGTCAAAGTTTGGTCACTATTCTGTTGTGATTCGGACTATTGTAAACAGGCAATGGAGACTGGTAGTACTTTTGTTCTGAGACGGAATTTAATTAATAAAATGCTTTGATGCTTATTACCATTCAAGTGCTATCATATTTTAATAGTCACAAATCAAGCTGTTTTATTTTCTAAGCAGAGACTCCCAAGGGGACTAAGAACTGTAATCCCACTCTATTGCATTTTTACAGACTAACCCAAAAGGATGTTGTTTACATATGTTCTGAATGATACTTATTATGGGTTGCCCAAAGGAAAGGTGATGTAACAAAGTTACTGCATCACCCAAACTCTTTTAACAGACAGGGATTTGAATATCTGGGTCTGTTTGTAAAAGAGTTGGAGTGCAATTTTATGAAGTGGCCAAATTATTTAGGAGCACAAGTCCCACCAACTTTCAATAAAGCCTGTGTTCCTAAGTCACTTAGGACTTTTGAAAAATCCCACCCTTGATCTGTAATAAAGAATTTCTAATGTGTTACTGGGCCATGTACCATTTCTGTAATCTTATTATATGGAGTCATATCCTTCGCTCACTCCATGGAGAAGCTTGCAGAAGGCCTTCCATTCTACTTTTATCCCTCTTTAGACTATATATATATATAAAATTCCTTTTATTTTCAGTAATATCTTACCTTTGCTTCAAAATAAACACTACATATTTTAAGAAAGCATAGAACTGAGATAATTTTAGAAAAAAATGTTGGCTGTGAATAATTTCCTAAGCAAGGTCCAGCTAGAAAGTGCAGCAAAAAGAAAACGCATATTCCAAAACATCTTGTTACAGACCACGAGGGAGCCATCAGCGGAAATGAACCCTGTTAATGTTCTTTGAAACAAGTTCCAGGGTAGTGAAGAGGTTAAAACTTTCCACAGCAGAAATGGAATTTTTATGGCCCTACAAAATACAATTAATTGTCAATCTGCCCCAGCAATGCTCACAATCGTTTTTGTTAAACCAATATACTTAACATACTTCAGGCTTACAAGTTTCAGCTGGAATGGATCACTAAAAAAGAAACAAAAAAAAATCCCAACCACTACATTATATTAAGCTCCAACATAAAGAAGCTTGTGTGGATTTTCTGCCTGTGGAGAAATTAATATGTGATCATGTGTACTGAATAGAACATGATAATCCCAAATGCTCTCATTTTCCACTGTTTTCTTACACGCATTTATATCTGCTTTTCTCAGGTGCAGAGATATTGATTTGTGACAGATGGCAGCATTTTTCAGTTAAAATGTCACTACTAAAATTGCTTATTTATGGAGGCTGATTCTTTGAGATACCTTCAGAGCCACTGGTTCCTGTTCTATCCGTTCTCAACAACCGTAACTGCCATTTTTCGTTCAGTTCTAAGATTCAGAAAAATAAGCCACCAACCCTAGGAAAGGCAGATGCTTTGCAAATGTGAGTTATCCCCTCACAGGAGAGCTCTGGAACTCTTTCAGAGTCCAACATTTCGCCATTTTGTGGAGGAACTGAAAAACAAAAAGTTCCCCTCAATAAGCGCAATTTCTTTTATTGATTCTCTTCAATGTGTCACCAAAGTAAGCGCCTCTAGGGCTGGAACACAGCATAAAACAGCCCAGTGTCAGGCTTCAATTCTTAGTGTTTGTCCCTCCCACAGGAAAATCCAATGTAGGATAGAAAAAATATGAGATGTGAGGGTCCCCCTTGTTTGTTCCTATCGGGAGGAGCTAAGGGGTTCAGCACCCTGCACTGGAAGATGACTCAGGAGGACACTGTTGAGGGAATAGGAGGGAGAGAGGAGCAGCAGATATAATTTGCGGGGAGGAGCACTGGGTATGTGTAGCTCCCGTGGAAATGGAGTCACGGCTATAGAGCCCTGGGCTGCCTCCCTGAGAAAGAGACATACAGCCCACTGCAAAATTCTGCCGAGGGAAAGCCAGAATGTGTGCAGAGGGAATTGAGCTGCATGTGTCTGACTGGGGGCTGCTCAGCGGAGGAGAACTTCCCACAGGCCTCTGGATTGCATGGGCACTATAGGCCCTGCTCCTTCAAAAAGGCCACTGTGCCTCACTGAGAGGGCGATGGGAGGTGAGGATGTCCAGAGAACAGCATGGGGGCTTGGAGGTACCATCACTCTTTCAGCAGAATCTTCTCTGGAAGAGGAATCTCTCCTTGAGGAATACAACACAGACTTCCTTTCTACACAAAGGACAAACTTGTACCATTTGCATACAAATATCCACGGATGGCGCCACTCCTGCTCAGGGAAAACTTCCAGTGATTGAAGAATCCATCCCTTAGGTTGGACATTAAGAAAGTCAGGGTAGATAAGCACTGGAACAAATTGCCTAGGCAGGTTGCGGAATCTCCGTCATTGGAGGTTTTTTAAGAACAGGTTAAATCAGAGGTGGCCAAACCATGGCTTGCGAGCCATATGCAGCTCTTTTACAGTTAAAGCGCGGCTTGCAGTTCTCGTCTGAAAACTCCAATTTAAATGACACTCTCAACTTGGATTTTTTTTTTAAACTGACTAATTTCAAGAAACTGGTTTCTGACACATCATTCCCTTGCCTTTTAAATAGTGCGTCCTGAATATTATATTTAAATATCATATAAAGTTTTTTTCTACTCCCCTGTTGATATTTATGAGGGTCTCTTTGGCAAGAGAGAAACTGGCTATTCAGGAGAAACAATGAAAAAGCAAACAATTTGAAAACCAAGTATTTATTTTTAGACACATAGACTTTAAGGCCAGAAGGGACCATCACAATCATCTAGTCTAGTGGTTTTCAACCTTTTTTCAATTGTGGACCCCTAAAAATTTTGAATGGAGGTGTGGACCCCTTTGGAAATCTTAAACATAGTCTGCAAACCCTCAGAGGTTTGTGGACCACAGGTTGAAAACCACTGATCTAGTCTGACCTGCTGCACATTGCAGGCTGCAGAACCTCATTCACTCACTCCTGTAACAGATGCCTAACCTCTGGCTGAGTTACTGAAGTCCTCAAATCATTATATAAAGACTTCAAGTTACTAAGAATCCACCATTTACACAACTTTATACCAGCAAGTTACCCATTTCCCATGCTACAGAGGAAGGCTAAAAAACCCCCAAGGTCTCTGCCAATTTGATCCAGGAAAAAATTCCTTCTCAACCTCAAAAATGGCAGTCACTTGCACCCTGTGCATGTCGCTGACCTTTTTATGTATTATTTGCCAACTCCACGGAGTACAGTATTTTCTGGTACAAAGGTGATTTTTTTCCAAGGTAACTTAGTCCCGTTAATCTCCATTTCTCATGGCTAAAAGTTTCATAGGCACATCCATGACATTTGAGCACATCTGTGTGTTATGCTGTACATGTAACTGCTCTGTACATGGCATGTAAAGTTAACACAGTCATCTAAATATGTCATAAAAAGGAGTCCAAAATATAACCACCTACATTTCCTGCCAACTATGAAAGCAGCAGAGCTGTCATCAGCCCCAATTTGGCGGCGACTCTTTCAGGTTTAGGAAATCAGCCCTGGGCAGTTCCAATCCCAGCAAATGTCCCAGATTCTGACCAGCATTAGGCTGCTGTACAGTAGTGAAACAGCAGCACCCCTTTGGCAGCTTTGACTCTTGTGATCAACTGCCTTCCTTCACTCCCTGCCAGGCGCTTCTCAAATGGAGATCCAGCCCCTCGCTACCAGTTATTTTTCATTTGTTCTCCGAGTGCCCACTCCCGTGCAAGTCAATGGGCGTTTTGCCACTGACTTCAACGACAGCAGGATCTCAGCAAATACTCCAGTCAAGGCCATTTCTTCTGATAAAGCAAGAGGGCAAGAGGCCAAGGCCTAAAGAGAACTGGATGATACGTACTCCATGTCAGAGAATGGTGATTAGTGGCAGAGGAGTCTTCCTGGGGTAATCAGCCCTGACCGAAACAGACAGGAATCTTCGACAGTCCAGGAGGAGGGGAGAGAAACAAGATGGAAGATGGGAAGTGGGGGTTGCAGGGGAGGAGAAAAAATTTACAGAAATCAACTTGCCAAGAAATCTGGGGGCCTACAGCTACCAGAGGCTTCTGGGCTCATTCTGGCAAGATTTAGCTTTTCTCTGCTTTTTTTCTCGTGCCCTTCAGCTTTGTTTTCAGGACACAACAGGCTACATGGAGAAATCACCCAATGTACACTGCGCCCTCTGGAGGTAGGGAGCAGGGGACAGTGAAGTGGCACCAAAATCTCTTAAAAAACCCCTCTACCAAAGTTTCAGATCTTGGGAACTGTGACTCTCAGATCCTAAAAGCGTTCCTGCAGTCCTTTACCAGAAACATAAGACAGAAAACCCTTGCAGCTCTGGGAGAACTCATATAATAAATCATTCAGTTGTATGTTTCCCTTTTAGCCACAGCAAAGTCAAACTCTTCCTTCCCCCCACTGTTAACCATCCTTTGTTTGCTTTATCTCTCTGCTGCTTGGGGTGGCACAGAGCCAACTCTTGTTATTAATTAATCTAGGGGACGCATGCTGCATTCCTGGCCACCCTAACCACTTCCTACTTTGGCTGGGATGGTGGGCAGAAATTCAGCCTGCCAAATCCTTTTAGTTACATTAGGCTCCTTGCAATATCTCAACCATATCCTGTGACCACAAGTTGCAAGAAAGAACATTTAGAATCAAACATAAAAAGAAAAAGAAAAAACCCAACCACCCTTCTGACACACAACAATGTACTAACCATCTAATGCAGTTCCCATAGTTGAGGTGAGATTTCCATTGGATTAACTCTGCTCCCACTGAAACCAATAAGAATCTTACCACTGACTTCAATGGAAGCACAGTTAGATCAATGTAGAGTGTATTGAAAAATCCCAACTTTAATGCTGAGAGAAAACTAATCTTTGACAGATAGGGAGATAAAACGAGCAGAGATGGGGATGCTTCCCCGAACCAGTGGACCCTGAAAACTGTAATAATAATTATTTGTGCCTCTAAAATATCTTCATCTGAAATCTTCAAAGCATTTTACAAACACCAACTAATTATTAGGTACAATTTAATAGTAACAGAAATAATGCTACTTTGCACTTCCATTTCAGGCCTAGCTCTCAAGGCACTTTACAAAGGTTCATGAATTAAGACTCAGCTCCCCTGTAGGAGAACTATTTTACAGATGGAGAAAGGAAAGCAGAGAGAAAAGTCAAATATTTACCCAACTCCAAACAATGAGTTAATGGCAGAGCCATGAATAGAATGCAGAATTCCCAGAATTCCCAGTCAGCTGCTTTAACTACTGGACGATCATCTTACAAGAGGATAACCCAAAGCACAGAGATTTGGGGCTGTTAAAACACCATTTGTGCATGCTTCACACTAACAAACCATAAACACTGCTCTTCCGGCCAGCCTAGACCAGGAATGGCCACTTTACAAAGGTGTTCTATGTGGACCTAGACACAGTTTTTATAAGACTGTCATGTCAGGCAGCTGTAAAGGCATGTCTACAAATGTTCAAATCCTCACACCTCCAGCCGCTGCACAACCACCAATGAAGTTCCACTGGCAAAAAAGCAGCTGTGAGAACACTAATGTCCATCCAGCACTGATATCATTATGATTGCAATATTATGTATTCATCATATTGCAGTAATCCGTAGAAGCCCCAGTTGACCACCACATCATCTGACCATGATCAAGTTAAAATTATGTTAAGCCGTGTTAGAACTCCTGACTCACATTCCCTCTAATCGCTAGTGATGCGGCCTCCATGCTGAGGATAGGAAAACCTGTGGCAGATTTTTCCAGGGGGTTAGGATAATATCTAACAGGGAAATAAGCATTTTAGAATAACAAAGGACATCTGTGCCCAGAAAATGTTGCAAGTGCCATGCTAGCTAAGTAAGCGTATCACTAGCTAGTCATGCTATTTTGGCCATTGTTATCCTCAATATTACTAAGACACCTGTAATTGTCAAAGTGAAAATATTTTTGCACATTTCCTTCCACTCCCCAGTCACAAAAGTTTCTGCACACTGAGGGAGTGGGAGCTCCTGCCAAGCTCTGTGCCTATGAACAGACTCAGCGATAAAATCACACACGATAGGAAGGAGCTGTGAGACTCTCAGTCAAATGGCAGTTCAAACAACTAGATTCATTTCTATGTTATCTTTAAACCCAAATCTAGTCTAAATTTTCAAAAGTGACTAATGATTTGGGTGTCTCAGTTTTTGGGACATCTTAATGGAATCTGATTTTCCAAAGGCGTGCACTCAGCACGTTCTGAAAATCAGGCCCTTTAAGGTGTCTTCAGCTGGGTATCTGAAAGCTGATATCCCACAGTGCTTATTTTTGAAAATTCAGACCTAAAAGCTTTTGTACAACATCAGATACAAAATAGGCTGTGAGTGAAATAGCTTCTGAATGCTTTCCTATAAACCAGAAAACTAGTAATGAGGCTTTTTTAAAAAGAAAAACCAAACCACTGATAGATGCAGATATGATTTCACAGATACACATTTCTTTTTTTTAAGGAGCCTACAATTAACTCCCAACTGAATTGTTTCCTACTTAGAGAAAATTCACTCAGTGCCATTCTGATCTCGGACTTCATGTTGACACTGAAGTGATTTTCACAGGGTTTTTTGTTGTTGTTTTTTTGCTGTGGGAAGTGTTGGATATGGGAGGCAGATAAAAGTCTGATAGAACTGAGACCACGTTGACCATCATGGACTGAAGATGGTAGGATTCGGCCCATGGCTGCAAGCAGCAGACTAGAGAGAAAATTAGAGTTCTGGAGACAGGCATCTGTGGGCTGTACACCAATACAACTGAAAATACCCCTGACTGTGAAAGCTCTATGAAAACCATATCGCCGACCCAGAGAACAAGCTCAGGCTAAGGAATGTCAGGTTGGTGAGGCCTGCAAAAGGTGAGGAACTAGGGAGCTTATCAAGTATTTTTCTCCAACTGGGCTGTGAAATGGCTGAAGATAAATAATTTTGCTTCCCCTCTACAACCCCGTTGCCACAGTCCTGCTCCTGAGTAGAGTGATCTTGTGACACCCCACGTGGCTCTTGAGGAATGTGCAACCCTTGGCTTGAGGAATAACGTTTTGTGTTGAGCAGCATGTGGAACCGAGCCCAGCTTTCAAGGGCCGGCAAGCATTCCTTTATCGCTACCAGCTTTCATGGCCCAAAGGATGGTGTGGCATCACCGTCAAACCCAGGGTAAAAGCAACAATCTGTGCTCTGGTACATTTACAATATGATAAAAGGGGTAGCTCACATTTAATACCCTAATGTAGCAAGGACAAGTTGTAATTTAACATGTGTTCATGGGGCAAGTGGACCCGTATACCCAGGTCTGGATGGGATGGCTGGGCTGGGACATTTCTCTTTCTCCCTTGGATGATTTGGCATTTTGGGACAAGAAAGGAAGTGACAGTGCCCAGAAAAGTGTGAAGGAAATTACCTTCAGAGGGGGCCCTGCAGCATGGATAGTTCTGTGCCTGTTTCAACTGGAGTGCAAGTTTTATCATCCCACCCCCCATACATCCCACAATTTGGGTTCTTTGGGGTTCCCTTTTACTTCCTTCCCACCACGCTAACGCTCAGTACCCCATACAGACTCCACATCACAGTGCGCCTCCCTCTGCCCAAGGAGGTCTGGATAATCTTGCAAGTGACTCTCAGCCCTTGCCCACCTGAACCAGCCCCTCACCCCATATACAACCACCGGGCTTTTTTCAATACGTGATCAATATCCACACATACATGGGGCAATACACAACGTGATTTGCAACATGAAATTAAGATTACAGCTTTGTTCCTACTGGGCCAAAGCCCAATGGGGTCCTGCCCCAAGTAACGATCCCACTGAGGTCTTGAGAAAGCACTGCAGGATTTGGTCTGTGGCTCAACTGATGTGATTCTGTATAACCCAGTCGGGGGGGTTGTTGATTTGCTTTGGGAGGAGAGGGGAGTTAGGGTCAGTGTGAATTGGACACCTAATTGTCCTTTGTACCTCTGCAAATATGAAGCCAGTTGAGCTATAATACAGGGATATAATTGTATCGTATATGGGTTCTACCCCTCTTTTCCTTTGGAGAGAGGCTGACTGATAATCGGATGAGGTCTGTGCGTTGCAAGGGTGATTCTGGGGAAGTGGGCTCTTTGTGGTTGGTAGCTAACTCTGCCCTGTGGGACAGGACTGGAGCAGTGGTGGGGATTAAGTAGCATCATCAGTAGCACTTTTAACTATCCAGATCTGGATGGAGAATGTGGGAAAGATTCCTGCTCTTCCCCTGGTCTGCCAGTATTCTCACTCGCCCGAACACACACATACAGACACCCCCAAACGCATACTTGCATGCACGCACACACACACACAGGCATAGAAACATGCACCACTGCATATCTACACACACACTGGTACATTTTTCGGATCACTAGCTTGTTTATATACATGTAGACATTTCAATAACTATTCCAGCCCTTGCTTACAGTCAGCAGCTCCTCTGCTCTGCCTACCCCCACTGAGGATTACTCATGGCCCAAACACTTGGGCTCTCACTCCCGTGTAAACAGTGAATTAAGGGCCACAGGATTTCAGCTCTATATCAGTATTTATTTTTGAACATTCAGAATCATCTCACTGAAAGTTTCATGTTGGAGACTCCTGCCTCTCTGAACTATCCTTCTCTCTCTATGAAAGCATCATGAATCGGCCCCTATGAGAGAAAAGATCAGTGGAAAATAATTCTTGTCATTTGCATACTATACTGGAGAACTGATTGTGTAGTTTAAAGCGTGTTGTTGAATACTCCTCACTCAAAATTCGGTAGAGAAAATTAATAACCCTAAGGGAGCAGTTGTACTACACGAGGGCAGATATTGGATGGTTTCTGCTAATGTGGGTTAAACACAGTTGTGGAAGAAACTTAACCATATTTTAAATACTCACTACAATGGGCCCCATAAATGCATTGAAGTCTATCAGATAAACATAATGGAACAAATTCAGACATGGAATTGGCAGCTGCAATTCCGCTCTGTGGTTGCACATACTTTCATTTGGTGAGACTGGACCCCATGTATTTATTAAATTATCTAAAAAGCAGGCATATTCAAGATAATCCATAGCATCTAGCAGAAATCCATTACACCCAGCAAGTCAGTAATGCATGGCTTTTACAAATCCCCCAAAGCATTTTCAGAGTAATCTCCCATTTGACAAAATCCCTAACCATGCATGTACACATGAGAAAGGAGAAAAGGAGTACTTATGGCACCTTAGAGACTAACAAATTTATTTGAGCATAAGCTTTCGTGAGCTACAGCTCACTTCATCGGATGTGAAGTGAGTCTCATCATTGGAGTCTCTAAGGTGCCACAAGTACTCCTTTTCTTTTTGCGAATACAGACTAACACGGCTGCTACTCTGAAACATGAGAAAGGAGGTGACTCGTGACAACTACCCACCCTTCCCAAAGAAATCTGTTTTCAGTTCTAAAAAATATTTATTTTTTTTAAGTGGAAACAAAAGAAAATACCAACATACACACACACATAATCCCCAAATGAGGTGACTGATGGGAGAGAAACCAACTCACGAAAGAAAATTCAAACTCAGTGGATCATATTCTGCTCTGTTACACTAATACAAATCCAGAGTAACTCCATTAATCATGTCTTGTTTTGTGTCACCAAAGAACAGGGGGCCTGATTTGATACACTATGGGCACGTTAGTACCTAAGGCATGAAGCATACAGTGAAGACACATGGACAGCATTAACTTTGAGTCTCCTGGTTTTCCATGTCACTCATTCAATGTAATGTAACTATAATCATTTGTGGGTTCGTTATGGGATTCATTGTAGTCAGGAGAAATATGATTGTTCCCAGGAACGAAAGGGCCTTCAACTGACTGACATATCCTCCTAGCTTTCTTGGACAAGCCGACATCTTTGGGGGCGAGTACAAGACTTTAAAGCTAAACAAATAACCTTTTTAGAAAGTATTCAATTTAATCCCAAGAAACAGCAAATCTAAAATGCCCAGCCTGATCAGCATTACTGCTCTTAGCTCTGCCAGTCTTTCACTTAGGCATACAGAACATTCCTGCAAAGAGGGAGTCACTCTAAAGAATTCAGTTTTTAACACTGGTAATTAAGACTGCTTGATTGAGTATAACACTAAACGACTTTCTCATTTAAGGAAAAGAGGACAGGAGGGGCAGTAGGAACGTTTGCAAATCAGGGGCAGTCAGATTAACACAGCATGTGAATGCTTCATTGTGGCTAACGAGTTCAAGACTGTACACACTACACACAGTTTAGCACCAAGGGACAAATGTTAGTCTCTCTCTCTTTTCAATGTGAATTGATTAAAAAAATAAAGAAAGAAACATTTTTGGCAAAGTAGGTCCAATAGCATTTGCTAAAAAGATTACCTGGCACCATGCTATCTCATTTCACTTCATTGTTAAAGTCCCTTGTGAGTACAGATCACATATACACACACACAAATATACACATGAAGAAATAAGCCCAAAAGCAGCAGAAAAAATATTCAGTGAAAAAGTGAGATCTGTTATGTTTTGCTGGAGTAAATCAGCAGAGTTGTTGACACAGTTCCACAGCCTGCACATGCTTAATTCCTATTTACACCAGTTACACATGTTACTCCTTGTCCTAAGATTTCCCACTATTTCTGGTGGGGAGAGGAATGTGTGTGAGTGGTAGGTAAAGATGGGACACTGTTAAACCTGAATACAGTAAACAATGATGCTGGCATTATACATGCTGTCCAGTTAGTGAACTAGAATCCTTACATTGTTAAAAATAGGAAAGAAACTGCACAATTCACATATTTTATAAAGTTGAGTTAAATCAACATCTGCAAAAAATATCCCCGTTAAACAAAATAGCAGGATTTCATTAAGTAAATTGCAAGTTGGCAAAAATTCTGAAAGAAAGGGGGAAAAAACCCACAGCCAGCCCTATAATTTAAACCTTATTTTAACTGTGACAACATTACTGCAAATAGGCTTCATTTCCAAATGAAAAAATAAAATAAAGTCTAAAAAAACTTCCCATCCTCTTCTTCCCCACCTCTGTGGACCGCAATGTTTGAAGTAATTATAATGTTACATAGAGCTTTCCCATGGAGAGAAAGGGGGAAAAAACCAAACCAGTGGAGCCCTCTCATTCAGTCCCCATTGTCATTGTAATGAAATTTACAAAACCTGGCTGGAGTGGCAAACTCTGAGAGTTTCTACAAGAGGAGCGTCCAAACGTTTGCACAACTGAGGGGCTGCCGATTGGCAACGCACCCTGGGCCTATGGGATGTCCTTGATATGTATAAAATGTAGCTCGCTGCACTCAAGTTCACCTTCAATAGAGTGGTGCAGCCAGCAAAGACTATAGGTTCCCAGCATACAGGCCTCCACCCTGATCCAAGCAGAGGTTGTTTAGATCAAGATGCAGCACTAGGTATTACAGTCTCTGCAAGCTCTACCTATTCTGTAGCTGCATGCACACAAAGGGCAAACTTCTGCCCTATACTGATATAAATCCAGGGATGCTGGAACAATTTGTATAGAGGGGGGTGCTGAGAGCCACTGAACGAAACTGTAAACCCTATGTATGATGGAAACCATTTTAAGCGAGGGGGTGCTGCAGCACCCCTAGTTCTACCATCTATGTGTAA
Source organism: Dermochelys coriacea (assembly GCF_009764565.3). Classification (NCBI taxonomy): domain Eukaryota; kingdom Metazoa; phylum Chordata; order Testudines; family Dermochelyidae; genus Dermochelys; species Dermochelys coriacea. The sequence continues at coordinate 81,018,845 of NC_050077.1, read as the reverse complement.
ATCTGAAGTAATTTCATTGTCACCATTATGATTCTGGGAATATGTGGCTTTAACTGGCTAATTCTCACCAGGGACGATACCACAGGGTTCCATGAAGTGAATTCTTCAATGGAAAAGAGACTGGCCAAAAACTTTAGTTTGGCAGCTTTAGTACAGAGAAATATATCGGTCTTTGTGATGCTCCATCGCACGCACCGTTTTAAATGCATAACGTTTTTCTGCAGAGGACCAGAAGCCAGCCGTGGGTCCAATGGAGTGGGAAGGGATGGCTGATAACTGTGCCGTCTCATTTATTTATTTCACATTTTAAACTAAAAACTTGTGACACACTTTCATCTGGAAGTCTTTGGAGATGACAGTTATCATCATCATTTGTATTACCGTCACGCCTGAGCGGCTCCAGTAGTACCCACAATGCTGTTTGTGTCTCTGATTCGTACCAATTTGGCTTAAAAAAAAATACAGCAGCCCCTTCTGAGTGGTGCAAACGAGCGCCGTCACCTATCCCTTCCATGCCTTCTGCTCCATCCATCATGCCTGCCTCACAGCTCTTTGTGTGTCCTTATCCCACTCCGGTCTTCCCACCTTTTTCCACGGGGGCTTTGGGTACGTCCCCATAGCAAAAAAAAATCCCCCCACAGCAGCGAGTCTCAGAGCCCAGGTCAACTAACTTGGGCTCGCACTGCCTGGCTAAACATAGTAGGGTAGGTGTTAACACTCCCCTTTTCTGGGATTCAGAGCCCGGGCTCTAGCCTGAGCCCAAACGTCTACACTGCTATTTTTCACCCCGCAGTGCAAGCCTGAGTCAGCTGCTGCGGGTCCTGTTTTGCTGTGTAGACATACCCTTTAGGTGCATGGAATTACCTCCTGGTCTCACGATGCCAGGCATCCAGCATCTCTTCATTCCAACCCTTCCAAAGAGCCTCTTAATCCCAGAGACCCAGCATTACAAAAATTAAACATCCCACTACTGGGCCCGCCTTCCTCTGGCCTGCCACTGCACTGTGGTTTCCTGGCTCTGTCTTCTAGCTTGTGAGCTCATGTGGAAGGCCGTGAGTGCACTGTGTGTTGTCCAACAGGGAGTGACATTCTTAGGGCCACACTGCGAGTTTAGCCACAGCCCAGAGCAAAGGCCTGGTGAGCAAAGGCCTGGTGCCCCACTCTGGAGTACTGTACGAGGTACTGAGACACAGAGACCCTTTTGAGTCACAATTCCTCCCCTGCTTGCTTCTTGCTCTAGGGGTAGGAATTTGCTGCTCACCTATATCAGCAGCGCATTACGACACCTGCTATGCCAAGGTGTAGCGGATAGGGATGGGGTAGGAATAAGGGTACATACAGTGCCTGCTTACTCCGAGCCCATCCAGCTGGAATTCTGCATTTACCTGACGATTTCTTTTCTTTGGGCAGGTCTACACTTAAAACATACAGTGAAGATGCTACTACGCGGACAGGAGAGCTTCGCTATAACCGCGTTGCTCAGGGGTGTGGATCTTTCACACCCCTGTGCAATATAGTCACACCGCTGTAAGTTTATAGTGTAGACCTGGGCTTCAAGTAATAAGCTCTACAGACCTGTTACAACAGGTACATCAGCCTGCTTACAGCTAGGGGGTGGGACCAGCCTTGCCAATCACAGGCAGCAAGGGAATACCCCACCCCCTGAATCTGTCTCCCTCTGGGAAAACATCAACAGCCAAGATACTTCATTTCTACTTCCACGAAGTACAGACAGTATGACATGTACTTTGATTAAAAAACACATCTCCTACTGCAGAGGTTCAGAAATCCCAACGAGACAACCCCAAATCTCTGGCTGTCAATTTCCATCACTATTCTGGAGGATCCATTTGTCTCCAGCATAGGCCAGAAACTGTGGACTTACTCAACCTCGCTTGCACTGTGAAGCCTGCAGGGGCAAAGATGATCGCCCAAAAGGGTAAATGCAGTCCTGGGACACAGCTGGGAATCAGATACACTACTGAGTCCAAATATTAGTGCAGAATTGGAAATAAAAGTCTGCAATTTCCTTCCCACAAGCTCTGCAGCAGGAAAGGCAAGAGGAGTCACTGGTCAAGGGGGAGGCAGAGACAACGGATGGGAACTTCCCAGAGGTGGGGCTTCCCTGTCAGCCAGCGATTGACAGGGCTGGTTCTGCCCCCAAGCTGCAAGCAGCTGAAGTATCCATCCTAACGGCTCTGTGCACCTCAGCAAAATGAAGAATTGCAGGCTCTAACTTCCCCTAAGTTCTGTTGTGCAACCAGGTAGCCCAAGTCACAATCTAGACTTCAATGTCCAACTAAATCCACCTTTCTAATCATCTAGAATACCACCTTTGATGCAAGACTCTGCTGCACAATGAATGTTAATAAACAAATACAGTTGCCTCTGAAAGTTCATTAAATGTTCATTAAGTGTTCATTAAATAAAAAGCAAAAATAAATGCAACATTCACTGAAACAAGAGGGATGTGCAACCCTGGGGATGAAGTGTAGCATTTTGAAATGGAAGACTAATTATTTGTTTACAGTGATTTGCCTTTATTTTCCCCCCTGGCATTTAAGTCAGTTATTTTGGATGGCTATTCTCTGTGTACAGAGCTGAGAAACTAGCATGCTTATTTCCTTTGTGATCTATACATTGTTTGCTGTGCTAGTGGGAGAAACCTGTGCATCTCAGGGAGCACAAAAAATCAGTGAGTCATACGGAGCGAAGAGAAAAGAACCCACACATGCAGCTCAACAAAAAGCTGAGCACAATTTCTGAGACTGCTCACGATCCAGTTGTTGCTTAGGTCTCAGTGAAGTTATGACCTATTGCCATTAAAGTGTGTGTCAATTCCGATTCAGCCTTCTCCTTTAATTTAATTGGACAAAAAGGGAAAGCAGTTTAGTAATGGACGTCAGCAGGAGGTAAATGAAATCAGTAGAATAAAATCTATTTGAAGGGTTGACATGTGTGCGCGTGAGAGGGAAACAGACAGACTTCCAACGAGGCAATATGGTTTTTTCTAGTGATGCCAACTAGGAGGAGCATTACAATATGTGTCCCTGAATAAAATGAAACAGCAAACACCAGGGGTCTGGACCATTTTTTCTAAAGTAGGCCAAAAAAAGGGCTCAGTCTAGCAGTATTCCAGCTTTGTCCAGGTTCTCCTCGGAGGGACTATTTCACTTTGAGGGCTTGGGTGGTAATTTTGCACACCCTTTATCGGAGTAGTCCTTATCCACATGAGCCATCTCTAGTGGAAATGCCAGCAGACTCAGTTAGAATCAGGCAACTGATTTCTACTGGTATCTGTAAGATCCAACCGAAATAATGCTAGCCCTAATAACCACTACCACCAGCAGATCCATTGCTCTGTTCCAAAATCTAGCTGACCAACTGAAACCAGTTGACAAATTTCCACAGAATTTCCACTAGGGGTCACATTTACCGCAGTGGACCTACCAGTGCAGCAAGGGCTTAGCTGGGCTGAGAACTCCCACAAGGTGTTGTGTAGCAGCAAGTCCCAGTGAAGTCCGAGGGATTTGAAGACACGTCATGGCAGTGCATTGTAGCACCTTACAAGGCTTAATCACAGTCAGCCACCCTTTTTTATATCTCAATGCTGGACAAATTAAGAAACTACCAACTCACAAGCTCCTCAGCTGCACAGTCAGAAGAACGAGAACACCCACCCTCAGGCCACAGAGCCAGATTCTGCTCTCAGTGACGCTGGAGTGAATAAATGAAGTGATTCCAGATTTACTGAGCGCAGAAGCTGGTACAGAAAGATGGAGACACATGGAACTCGTGCAAAGGGATGCCACCATTTTGCTTCCATGGTGTCTTCAGAGTGGCAGTTCCCAAACAAAGGCAGAAATCTGAAAGCTGCACTAGGCTGGCTGTCTGATCACTCAGACATCCTGTTTATTCCAATGTCTCTGCATCCCTCTGGAACACATGAATGGAGAGCGAACTCGTTGCTATAAATGATCTTTACCCATGGCCAATAGTTGGTAGTGGAGAGAGCATTTTAAAATGCTGTCATTTAAGGGAATGTAGGGGGATCGAGCTGCAATAAAGTGAGTAGAACAGAAGGGAACTGAGGGCCTCATCCAGCTCCCAGTGAGGTCAAAAGGAGCCTTTTGTTGACTTCAACTGGAGCTGAACAGGATGCTAAATCTCAGAGAACACACAAGTCTTGTGACACGTGTAAACCAAAATATTCAAGCTTCTCTCTACCATCACAAGCCTAATCACATGGCACCACCCATCCGCATGTGGTGTACGCTGCCCACATACATTGAAAAACTAATTGGACGACAGCAGTGCCAACTGCCTGAAGTGATTTTGCATTTATAGGAAATATTATAGTGTTACTGTCACAGGACTCAAAAGGATATTGAGGAAATACTGGAGCTTGCCTAATCTCCACTAACGGACAGAGCCTTCCAACCCTCATGGTAGGAGCACTGTATTCTTTTAGGAACACAGAAGGCAAAGTGGCTAGTCACAAACCATAACATTAGGACCACTACAGCCACAAAAGCTAACATAATCAGAGTTCTAAAAAAAAAGATAGATAGATAGATAGATAGATAGATAGATAGATAGATAGATAGATAGATAGATAGATAGATAGATAGATGTAATAATTACGTTTTGCACTAATTTAACTTCTTGCATATATGGCTCTGACAATGCTTTATGAACATTAATGAATTATGCCTCACTAGATTGCGATGAGACAGTAAGCTACACTCTTCTCCGTGTCAGAGACAAGTAAACTGGGATACCAAGGTCAGATACTTGTCCAAAGTGTGGCGGCAAAGCTAGGAACAGAATCAATCTTATTAGTTCTCATGACCAGTCCTGAACTCCACACATTAAACAACACTCTTCTCTGTTCCTTAACTCAACCCTAGGAGCTAGGTAAAGTGGTGTGTAAGATCAGGGGACTATTTTAATGTCTCTTGGCAGAGAATCTAATCAGCTACACTATCCACCATCACTTGAGGAGCTAAGGGCAAAGTTTCAATCATGATTCTGTATATCCTGGCTTCTGAGGATTCAAGCCAGTTGTTAATGTTATTTATAGGTTCCTGTGTATGAATTTCCATTTGTTTGTCTATTTAAAAGCAATTAGGTGAAAAAGAAACTCCTGGAGCCCAGACAAGTTTTTTTAAAAATGTGTATTAATGGTCTGAAGGATCTAAAAAGATCAACAGCTCCTTTGGAGACATACCAGAGTTTCCTTAAATGCTTATTGTGTAAATATTTAAGGTACTTCATAAAATTCCTACAATGTACTTAGCAGGACATAAATCTCTATGTCAGAACCATTGCTGTCTACCGATTAAGCACACGTGTTACAATTTTTAAAAATACAAACACAGACATTTTCGAAAGCTAATTCTGGACCCAACAGACCATAAGGTCTCCTGAAACGGTTACAGTCGATTGTGACAAAGAGCCCTTAGAGAACTCAAGAATGCACACCATTCCTCTGCTACACTTACACACTGGGTGCTCCTCATGCTAAAAATCAGCAGGAAATAATTATTAACCTGGTCCACTTCTCTCTCCCCCCAAAATGGAGTGTGGATGTGTAATAAACCATTACAGTAAACACAACTCCAGTGGTCACTCAATATTTTTTCCAAGCTACCTACAGTAGTCTGCATTATGGATGGAAGACTTGCAATTTTTCAATTTAAAATACACTGCTGGATTTTTTTTTGCAGTCAGAGCAAAAATGATGTAAATCTGAAACAAGCCACTTCTATTTGTTTTGCAGTCCTACAGCTTCAAGAATGAAATGATTTTCTTTCAAATGCCATGTGGCAGGTTTGAAGCAAAGCCTCATTTGTTATAGCTGAATTCTAAAACACTTCCCCACTGCAATATAGGTGTCTATAACAGAAATACTACAGGCTCTTCACTATAGCAGCACTAGTGGATGCTGTTAGAATAAACCATATCCCCAGGAGGTGAATACTTACTTTTGTAAAGGAAAAGATGTTGTATCAACTAATACATCTGTAATCAGTAAGCTCTGAAGATTGTGCAGTAATTTGCTTGATCACAGCAAGTGACCAAGCTTAACTAAAATTCTTAAATAAAAACAGACCATCCTAACTAATGGGGCAAACAGCACATTTAGCAGTTTTCCATTCAATTGTTTCTTTACTGCAATTTAGGTTTCTTTGAGGGAAAACAAAACAAAAAACAAAACCCTCAAGAAACTGAGCTGGGGAAATGCAAGTTTACTGAAGTTGCAAATTAACGGCATTGTATTGCATCTGATGAAGTGCAAAGAAAGTCACTGAAGACTTGGATGGCAGTTAAAGGCTACTGTTTTCAAGACGAAAGTGTGATATTCAATTAAATGGTTACATAACTTTATCTCAGACTAATTCATTTAAAGGCTTGCACATTCCTTGCATTTCTAGGACTGTTCAATTTTTATTTATTGTTGTACTCCAATGCCCTCAGCCATGTGAATGGTGCCATTTGAGGCAACTGGCTTTGGAAAAGGTAAGTTGTGTCAAGACATAAATTCAATATGTGCTTGATACCCAACCCAATTATATGGTGAGCAGTCTGCACTTATTTTCTAACTAGCATTAATTTTTTCAGTTTATTCTAAACCACTCCCCAGGATGAGGTCCGGTAGCTGTATTCAGCGAGATGGATGTAAATTCAGAGTAGCTCCATTGACTACATGTGTGCTGGATTTACACCATCGTAACTGAGAGCAGAGTTTGGTTCTGGGTACTCAAGTCTCTTTCTCTCTCTTTTTTTTTTTAAATGAGCAACCCACTTTAAATGTCATTCTCTGCCACCAGTTATTAAGTAGCTAGCTCTCTGCTGACTTCAACAAGGAGTTTTCAATAAAGGCATGAGACAGTGCCATGAACCTTAAAATTCACCAGATACTTTTTTTTTTATTGTGACACAAAATTTTATCAAAACGAGAGGGTTCTTTCTAAAGAATCAAGTAGCCATATTTGATCTTGTCTATAAACATTTGGGTCATCTCACATTTCTCACAGACTGTATTTCATTCTGGGAGTTCTAGTATTAGGTCTTGATAGAGGCAACAGAGATGCGATGGGAAGTACTTTCTGGTTTGGCATACTCACAAAGGGTCCAATGTTGTGAGGTGGCCTGATCATCTAGGATGATATTTTCAAAAGCACTGTAGTGAGTGAGGAGCCTGAGTCCCATTTTCAAAAGAGACTCAGGCATTTAGGAGCCTAAGTCTGATTGCAAGTCAATGTATTAAGCTCCTAACTGCCCATGGTCCAGATTTTTAAAGGTATTTAGGCACATAAAGATGCAAGTGGGCAGCCAGTAGGATTATAAAAAGCACTTAGTGTCTAGCTTCCATAGGAAAATCCCAATAGGTGCCTATCTTGAGTCACCAAAATTTATGAAAATCTGGCCCTGAATCACATTTGAAAATGGGATTTCGGCTCCTAAATCCCTTAGGTGCTTTTGAAAATGTTACCTCTAATTTTAGGGCCAAATTCTGCTCATTTCGCTTACACAAAACCATTGTGACTAGTAATGTTAGTAAAACAAGGAGCATATTACTCTTAATAATCACCAAACTGCTTTCTACTGCTCTGTCCAAAAGCTTCTGAAAAGCCTTGTGCTCTCTGAAATATTCCAGATACAGTGTATAATAAATACATCACACTATGCTTGTCTGTACCACATTTGTGTCTTATTCCTTTACAGTCCGATCTAGCAAAGCCTTAAGCATCTGCTTAACTTTAAGCACACCGGTAGACCCACTGAAGTCAAAGGTACTACTCATGTGATTAAATTATAGTATATGCACTTAGTTGAATCAAGGCCTTAGATTATCTCCCCTTATGGAAAAGACTTATAGAATTTAAATTAAAATTGTAATCTCGCGATAGGTATTTTTAGCCACTCTACAGAATTGAAAAGATTATATGCCTGTCACAGAATTCTATAGGACAATTAAAAGAAAGGGAGGGGGGAAACAGAAGAGATATCATTCTCTACTAAATTCTGTATTTATATGGAATAATTTCTATAGAACCCTATTAAATATTTATGAAACCCTATCGGTTTCATCCATATCAAATTCTATAAGACTTTTCCATAAACATTTGACTTTATTTGTTTAGCATGTTTTAGTATAAAACTCCATATTCACTTATTAGAGAGACAAGGTGGGTGAGGTAATATCTTTCATTGAACCAACTTCTGTTGGTGAGAGAAACAAGCTTACATGTAAGCTCAAAAGCTTGTCTCTCTCACCAACAGAAGTTGGTCCAATGAAAGATATTACCTCACCCACCTTCTCTCTTATCCTGGGATACACACAGCTATACCAATGCATATTCATTTATGATATTCTTTAGATAATCTCTGTTGAGATTGCTCTACATAGCTATCAATTGATAAAATGACAAGTATAGATATGTAATATGAAGGTAACACAGTGCTCATAAGCAACTCCACAATAACAAGCTAGTGTTTGCATAATGGATCTGGAAAACATTTAGGAAGGGGACAGATTTTTCCTTTTAGCTTCCAAAGGGTTACTATAAAAGGAAGAAATAAAAAGATGATATTTTTAAACTCCTACTCAGATGATAATTAATGCTATTTGCTGCTCATTACATCATGTTCTTGACTTCAAACAATGACGCTAACCCCGCTCTGATTAAAGTCAATGAGAATTTTGCCACTGATTTCAATGGGAGCAGATAGAGGCTGATATGTTGAATTATTTTTGATATGTTGAATTATTTTTGACTTTTAAAAATGGGTTTTCTCCCTCACATGCCACAGACGATCATCCAAACACCCGTCATTAGCTTTGTTGCCAAAGAAAATAAACCAAGATGGCAAAGTTTCATACAAAACACAGGGCATCAGGTGCCACCTCAAATGTTACCTCAAATATTTCTCCACCCATTAATTCCATACAAAGCCAAATTTTAAAGGTCTCTTGAGTTTTAATGTTTTCACCAATTTTACAGGTAAAATGCTCTGTGCCTCTATTTTAGTTTTGGCTTAAAACTGTGCTGGAAATGAACTGTGCATGCAAATACTAGCATTTAATCATCTAGCTATTTGCAAGCACAACAAAGGTACAGGTGCCTAAATACTAGCATTTGAGTCCTCGCTTAATTGCACATGCAAAACTGAAAGATATTTTTACATGTTTTGCCCAGGTTGTTTTTCAAAACATCTGAAAACAACACGCACATACCGGTTTCAAAGCAGGAAAAAGAGAACCCCCCCCCCAATTGCTAACATAAACAGGATGGTCTTTTAAAATATAAATACAATTCACAAGCCCCACCCTGGTAAAAATCAGAAATGCCAGTCCTTAATTAGAAAACTTACTTATCCAGGCTGTGGCTAGATTATTCAGCATGCTGCGGTGGGGACTAGTTTGCCTGCTATAACTAGTATGATTCTATCCAAAATGCCATTTACCAGGAATAGCATAAATAACACCAAGTCATAATTCAAATACCACAAATCCCATTAAAAAGTGAACAGTTGTACGAGGACGTGCCAGTCTCCATTCACACACGGTGTCAAGCGTGTAAACAATGGGTTGAATTGAGGCGGCATTGAGGATGTGGATTAACTGATGCTGGCACATGGGAGACCCTAACATTACAAATCACACCAAAGGTATGAAGAATCATTTTTAAAAAATAGGAGCTGCTATTAAGTTGTTTTGCAGTTTAAAGGATCCACATGTTTGAATTGCCAAGAACAGACTGTTAAACCTGTAGGTTAAAAAGATTCTTCTAAAATTATGAAGTTTTTCTGCACCAACAGAACTTGTTAAAGATTTTGTTTTAGGTGCACAGTACACATGCACACAAAACCCTGCTTCATTCTGTCCTGGGTTCATGATTAGCCTTGTAGGTTGCATCTACCAGAACAGTCTTGCCTGCACCACTGAATATTCACACTGCTCTTCCCCTTCCCTTTGTTAACCAGGTTCACTGTCTCCACCTTCTCATTTGCTGCAGGAAACTAAGCTTTGCAAAGGGCCTCTTGAGTTAGTCAAGAGAGTCACTGGCTGCACAATGAAATCCTGAAGGCAAAAGGAAGCAGCACAACTTACAAAAGGAGAATGAAACCCAGTCTTCCTTCATCCACAAGTTGGCTTCATAGCTTTGGTTGTGTGGCTGTCTGCTTTGTGGCCCATCACCACATCAGAGTGTGTGTGTGTGTGTGCACGCGCACACACACACCTACAGAACACTTCTTACCATTCCAATAACTTGAAGATGAAGCTCTTTTTCCTGCTTTCATTCCACATTCTCCTTGTGCACAGAAAACCCCTTGGACTTCACCAACAGATCTGGCTGAACTGTTAAGACTACAATGTAACTGGAGGTGGCCATCCGTGGCAAAAGGAGCGCGCCTCTTGAAAGCTGAGCAGAAGATTGCATCCTGGAAATACACTCTTTAGTATGGGACACACAATCCCAGTCTGAGTTATATACATCAGCTCTGTTCCCAGCCCATAACGTTCATATTAGAACAGCCATTCATTCCTGAACTCTTTAAAGTTCACAGCCAATTCGATTTTCCACTCATTTTCACAGTGGTGTACAGCACAGAGACTCGTTATAAGAAATCGGCAAACAGTAATTTGAGCTAAACTGTGCAAAGGGGGCGGGAGGAACCAATTAGAGCTGTGCAAAACTTCCCTAATGAGACCCGAGACTAAGCCAAACTCACCTGGTTTCAGGTTTCCTGACAATTCCAGAAACATAAATATGTTTGTAATTCTTTTGATGAATCTGGGCCAAGTTTCTAGCAGGTCAGTGCCCGGGACTGAAATAGGGGAAAAGAAGCAGTTTTGACCAAAAACCAGGAAAAAAATACTTGGCGTTTTCGGACAAGTTTTGTTTTATCACAAAACTCAGGGCTCAGACTCCCATGAGTCTGAAAGCGCTGAGATTTGTGGAGCCCTATACCAACCCAGTCCCTAGACTAATCTCAGACCTTTCCACACATATCTTTTCTTGTCAGTCAAGGATTCTCATTTTGAAAACGAAAAGGAATAAAAGAGCCCTCTTATTCATGTATGGCTGAAAAACTCTACGACAAATGGAGATGACTTCCAGTTTACTTCTTTCCCTTGCTGCAAAGCACACCTTCTGATCACAGAGAATTTTACACAGTCACACTAAAAAACTATTCACACACACACTCAGCTTCAGAGGTCTTTGCTCCTGCTGTGAAGTCGGGTTTGAAAAGCAAGATGCTTGGCCAAGGCTTCTCTTCCCTCAAATAAACAATGCACAACCTTATTCAAAACAGAGAGGCACCACTGTGGAAGTACTCAAGTCGCATTATTTCCAAACCCTGATTCCTGATTTATTCACCTCCCCACGGGAGTTCCATTGGGCTAGAGAGCATCTTGGAAACTGAACACCGGCCAAAGCAGCCAAACAACAGTAGTCTCTGAGAGTGAGGCTGAAAGGATAATGAAATAGAGCCTCCACATATGAACATTTTCTACCTACCTTTTCCCCAGTGGAGCAATTCAATCATTATCCCATACACAGGATGGGACTAGCATTCCACAGGCTCGGAAACTCTTTGCATCGTTCAGATTTTTCCCTGCATCTGACTCTGTGAGTTTTATCCCATCAGAAGGAAGGCACTAAAGGGGGAGGTCCCCAGGCACTACAGTAATAAAACAGGTAAATAATAATAATGCAAAGTGGCTCAGTGCTGCTAACCCCTTTGCCTTTAGGTGACTGGTTCATATCCATCCTGTGATGGTAGCTGGTCAACTGAGCACTATCAAGTCACACAATGGTCTCAGACCAGCTGCACAGATCACAAGAATGACCACTAAAACAAATCAGGAGGACCAGGGACTTAACGACATTGGAGGGCACGCTGCCAAGTCAAAGTTGATGCAGCTTGATGGGGCACTGTGGGGAAACCTACTTGGCCGCTGGTGATGTGGCGTGTCTTGTAGAGCGTATCAGCCTGTTTGCGTGACATCAGCACGACATTCATAGTTAAAGAGGAAAAAACTAAACCCCCCAAAAGAAGGCTCATGGCTATTACCGCTAACATACAGAAAAGGGTATGAAACAAAGGTTCTCTCCAGACCCATGGAATCTGTGAGACAAATTCAACTCCAAGGTAAGTGGACAAAACTCCTCTTGAGTCACACTGGGGCTGAAAATGGCTCCTTGTCCTTTGCTGAGTCAGCCCGACACCATATGCAACAGGTAAACTCTGTTCGACTCTTGTCAATACCGTTGAGGAAATAGGTTTTGTCTCGCTGTGAAGGTGCAGAGAATCACGCACATTCTGATCTCTTGGGAGTGAGTTCTGGATTCATGGGCTGGGCACCAAGGAAGTTCTGTCTTCAGCAGACCCCACTCTCACTCCTAGGGCTGGCAAATGATGGCTTAGGCAGTGGTGCCATAAGGAGGGCTTTGGGATGTATGGCCACTGGGAGGCATTCATGGGCAGAGGACAGTTCTCTCGGGATGGACTTCATCTGAGTAGGGAAGGAATTAGACTTCTAGGATGGAGGCTGGCACAACTGATTAAGAGAGCTTTAAACTAGGAATTTGGGGGAGATGGTTGGGAGATGTCCAGGTAATCTCCACGCCGGATTTTAGCACTGAGAGGGAAGAAGACGAAGTAAGAAAGGATACAGCGTGAGTAGGAGAATGGACATAAGGACGAAGGGCAGTGTGGATACCAGTCTAATATGTCATACTGGCTGTAGAATGACTGTGCCTAATCAGGTACAGAATGTGAGCGAGGCCAAACAGCAAAAATTAAGATGTTTGTACACCAATGCGAGGAGCCTAGGTAACAAAATGGAGGAACTAGAGCTACTGGTGCAGGAAGTGAAACCAGATATTATAGGGATAACAGAAACATGGTGGAATAGTCCTCATGACTGGACTACAGGTATTGAAGGATATGTGCTGTTTAGGAAAGACAGAAATAAAGGCAAAGGTGGTGGAGTAGCATTGTATATCAATGTGGAGGTAGAATGTAAAGAAATAAGAAGCGATGCAATAGATAAGACAGAGTCCGTCTGGGCAAAAATTACATTGGGGAAGAAAACTAGTAGAACCTCCCCTACGATAGTGCTTGGGGTGTGCTATAGACTGCCAGGATCTAATTTGGATATGGATAGAGCCCTTTTTAATGTTTTTAATAAAATAAATACTAATGGAAACTGCGTAATCATGGGAGACTTTAACTTCCCAGATATAGACTGGAGGACCAGTGCTAGTAATAATAATAGGGCTCAGATTTTCCTGGATGCGAAAGCTGATGGATTCCTTCATCAAGTAGCTGCTGAACCGACTAGAGGGGATGCCATTTTAGATTTGGTTTTGGTGAGTAGTGAGTACCTCATAGAAGAAATGATTGTAGGGGACAATCTTGGCTCAAGTGATCATGAGCTAATTCAGTTCAAACTGAATGGAAGGATTAACAAAAATAAATCTGCAACTAGGGTTTTTGATTTCAAAAGGGCTGACTTTCAAAAATTAAGGAAATTAGTTATGGTAGTGGATTGGACTAAAGAACTTATGGATCTAAAGGTAGAGGAGGCCTGGGATTACTTTAAATCAAAGCTGCAGAAGCTATCGGAAGCCTGCATCCCAAGAAAGGGGAAAAAATTCATAGGCAGGAGTTGTAGACCAAGCTGGATGTGCAAGCATCTTAGAGAGGTGATTAAGAAGAAGCAGAAAGCATACAGGGAGTGGAAGATGGGAGGGATCATAGATTCATAGATACTAAGGTCAGAAGGGACCATTCTGATCATCTAGTCTGACCTCCTGCACAGCGCAGGCCACAGAATCTCACCCTCCCACTCCTATGAAAAACCTCACCCATGTCTGAGCTATTGAAGTCCTTAAATCATGGTTCAAAGACTTCAAGGAACAGAAGCCTCCCTCAAGTCAACCATGCCCCATGCTACAGAGGAAGGCGAAAAACCTCCAGGGCCTCTCCAATCTGCCCTGGAGGAAAATTCCTTCCCGACCCCAAATATGGCAATCAGCTAAACCCTGAGCATATGGGCAAGATTCACCAGCCAGATACTACAGAAAATTCTTTCCTGGGTAACTCAGATCCCATCCATCTAATATCCCATCTCAGGGGATTTGGCCTATTTACCCTGAATATTTAAAGATCAATTACTTACCAAAATCCCATTATCCCATCATACCATCTCCTCCATAAACTTATCAAGTAGAATCTTAAAACCAGATAGATCTTTTGCCCCCACTGCTTCCCTTGGAAGGCTATTCCAAAACTTCACTCCTCTGATGGTTAAAAACCTTTGTCTGATTTCAAGTCTAAACTTCCTGGTGGCCAGTTTATACCCATTTGTTCTTGTGTCCACATTGGTGCTGAGCTTAAATAATTCCTCTCCCTCTCCTGTATTTATCCCTCTGATATATTTATAGAGGGCAATCATATCTCCCCTCAACCTTCTTTTAGTTAGGCTAAAGAAGCCAAGCTCCTTCAGTCTCCTTTCATAAGACAAGTTTTCCATTCCTCAGATCATCCTAGTAGCCCTTCTCTGTACCTGCTCCAGTTTGAATTCATCCTTTTTAAACATGGGAGACCAGAACTGCACACAGTATTCTAGGTGAGGTCTCACTAGTGCCTTGTATAACGGTACTAAAACCTCCTTATCCCTTCTGGAAATGCCTCTCCTGATGCATCCCAAAACCGCATTAGCTTTTTTGATCAAAAACCGGATCAGCAAGGAAAGCTACCTTATTGAGGTCAGAACATGTAGGGATAAAGTGAGATAGGCTAAAAGTCAAGTAGAGTTGGACCTTGCAAAGGGAATTAAAACCAATAGTAAAAGGTTCTATAGACATATAAATAAGAAGAAAACTAAGAAAGAAGAAGTGGGGCCGCTAAACACTGAGGATGGAGTGGAGGTTAAAGATAATCTAGGCATGGCCCAATATCTAAACAAATACTTTGCCTCAGTCTTTAATAAAGCTAAAGAGGATCTTAGGGATAACGGTAGCATGACAAATGGGAATGAGGATATGGAGGTAGATATTACCATATCTGAGGTAGAAGCGAAACTCAAACAGCTTAATGGGACTAAATCGGGGGGCCCAGATAACTTCATCCAAGAATATTAAAGGAATTGGCACCTGAAATTGCAAGCCCATTAGCAAGAATTTTTAATGAATCTGTAAACTCAGGAGTTGTACCGTATGATTGGAGAATCACTAATATAGTTCCTATTTTTAAGAAAGGAAAAAAAAGTGATCCGGGTAACTACAGGCCAGTTAGTTTGACATCTGTAGTATGCAAGGTCCTGGAAAAAATTTTGAAGGAGAAAATAGTTAAGGACATTGAAGTCAATGGTAAATGGTTTTTACAAAATACAACACGGTTTTACAAAAGGTAGATTGTGCCAAACCAACCTGATCTCCTTTTTTGAGAAAGTAACAGATTTTTTAGACAAAGGAGATGCAGTGGATCTAATTTACCTAGATTTTAGTAAGGCATTTGATACCTTGCCACATGGGGAATTATTAGTTAAATCAGAAAAGATGGGGATCAATATGAACATCGAAAGGTGGATAAGGAATTGGTTTACAGGGAGACTACAACAGGTCCTACTGAAAGACGAACTGTCAGGATGGCATTCGTTACCATCATCACTACCCCAGGAGTCAATCCGAAAACACTTAGCACAAATTATAACTTTCCAATAGGATTTTTCAGACCATCCAACTGAATGGAACAGAAAATTGCATCTCTACTATAGACTTCCATATCAGAAAGCCTAGAGAAATAGCATTCTTTGATGAATTTTATAGCTCCTTAGTATACTTTCTATAGAAATCTATTGGTTTAATCCCTACTCAATTCTATAGCGCTTTCCTAAATGGGGAGAAGGAGCTGAAAACTCTACAGTATTCTAGACACTTCCCATCCTTATCTGTGGTGAATCATACGGCTGTGCACTACTAAGCAAAGGCTTGATTTCACCCTGGAGGTGGTCGCATTTCAGCCCCGGGTAGAGTAATCGCTGCAGAGATATGATCTATACAGCAGATCCAGCAGAATATATCATCTGTAATATAAACATAATTCCCTGTATATGTTTGGCCTACATTTCAAGTTCAAAACTTTTCTACTGCAAGCACTCCAGCCAGTCTGAGGCACTAAGGGCCTGATTTTCAAATATACTGAGGCCCCGAAAGATGCAGATCGGTGTGTAGTGGGATTCTCAGGAGCACCTAAGCAGGACACAGAAATTCCCTTGAGGTTCCAGCATGCCAAACTTCTTTGGAAGGTTCTCCATAAACCTAAAGCAAAACATGTTTACATGGCCCAACGATAAAGGGGGAAAACCCATGAGAATACTGTACATTTCAAAAGCAACAGACCCAGGAGAAAAGCGTTTTGAAGACTATGAGAGCTGAAAGAATGCCAGACAGGCACCAAGAAACAAGCAATGAACGTGCACTGGCGTTGCTGTAAGCCAATTTCAACCTTGCCAAGCCTCTGCACACAGCTTGCTCCTGCCTTCAAGGGAAAATTCATTTTCATAGTCAGCTGTTTCCAATTGTGTACTTTTCACAGCCTGCCTAACTACCTGGGGGTGGGAGGTTGGAGAGTATAAGGATTTCAATAATATTGTGTATAAATCTCAATGAGAATGGAAAAGGGGGAAGAGCAGGAAAACAAGATTTTTATACACCAGGGTACTATGGAAGTTCAAACTACAGCTGATCTAGGATTATCTTTTAGCTCTCAAAAATGTTCTTGTGTTATTTAGTTTGTCCTCATTTAAACTGGGATTGCTCGTGTAATACAAATAAACCTCTCAATCACAGTCTATTCATTTGGATCAGCTGGGTAACACAATCCAAATATAATTCGCCACAAATGAAGCATTTACATTTGAAGTGGACAACAAACATAGATTTTTTACATAATGCCTACAGTCATTTTGTATTCTGCTATTAAAGCAGTTCCCACTAGCATCACAATACCCAAGGATCCGAAGGCATTTCTATTAGTATCTTTTTATCCTGCATTTAAAAAGCAGTAATTAAAATTTTCACTGCACTGAAACTCTGCATGCAGATATCATGTGCAAAATATGTTATGTTTGCCAGTTTCTGACATTTTTGCATTCAAAACTAGATTACTATTGGAAAAAGAAATTTTAAAGTGCCGAGACTTTCAGTATTTTTTTATTAAATGGCCATGTAAATGGTGAATCATCACCGGTTCAAATCCAGCTCAGGTAGGTAGCTGCTGTAGCCATCAGAAAGCTTCTGACTGAGTGAACTAAACCAATGGTCTCAGTTCAGTTGCTAGTGGCCAGTTGTCTTCAAATCTCAAAATCCACCAGCATGTTCCTTTGGTTGACAGTCACAACAATCAGCCCAAGGACTAAATGATCATGGAGACTGAAGTGTTCTTTAATCCTTCCCGTGCTACTGCCTGTACTCTCCTGTTCTGTGAAGAAAGAGAACTTCTGTCTCCCCCGACTGCCCATGCAACACCCTTTGCCCTACCCTGAAATTCACACTTGAAAAAAGAAACAAATCAGTTTAGCAGAGATCTCAGTGTTTGACAACTACTGTATCTTTTATTCTTAAAGGAACGTGACACGTACCATAAGCTCTTTCTTACAAGGAGGGACACAGTTGGCCATGGCAGTAATTAAATGGGTATTTTTGCAGTTATCTCATTTTTAAAATTGTTTTATATGACTGCTTGGGAATTTTTCAATGTGTTTCCTCCGTTGCGCCTAGGAATGGCGACCAATTTAGAACAAGCTCCTGCAGCTGCTCTGCATACAGAACCTACACTGATGTTGTCAATGCATTTAGTTTCTGCATGATTATGTTCGTCTTTTTAGGGATCTTAGAAATGCAGATCTGTTTAGTGCGAGTTCTGCAATACTGGGGCCTACTGGTGGATGGCAAAGGGAGGAGGTAGACATGGAGTTTTAGCCAGGGCTCTGACTTTTCTGACCCTAGCCACAGACTCTGGGGAACTCATTCTACCTCTCAGTTCCTCATATGTAAACGGGATAATAATACTGTATTGCTTTCACCACCTTTTGATTGTCTATTTAGATTGTAAACTTCTTGGGGCAGGGACCATCTCCTACTATATGTTTGTACAGCACCCAGCACAATTCCTTAATCTCATTGGAGCCTCAAGCAACTGTTATTATTCAACTCCTAGCCAAAGCGTCGGACATAGTGATCATTCGCCATTCAGTCCATTCCTGTGCGACCACAAGGGATCGACGGGACAAGAGCCCAACGTGGAACAGACTTGACACACGCATGTAACAGGGGTCTGCCTGTGGGCTGCCTCCACCGTCGGTCAGCAGAATTATATCCCAGATGTTGCAAGCTTCCCAGAGAACAGCGTTCACCGGAAAGCCTTGCAGCATTCTGGCAACACGTCCGAAAAACATAAGATGCCATCTGTGGACAATGGCTCCAGTAGTCTGTAAGCAACTACTGAAATACCAATACATTATTATTAATCCACTTCTGGCAGGTATATTTATAGAAGAGTGTTGGAACAGAAAAGTGTATTGTATTCTGTGGGTGTTTTTGGAAATATGCTAAACAAGGAAAGTACAAAAACTACAGCATAAACAATTCCCAGCACCAAATACGCCAACACAGCCACAAGGCAACAAACAGGGAAAACTCTTCTTATTCCTCCAAAAAGAGCAATATATTAAGGAAGAGGGGCAGGACAGTAGTAATGGAGGAAAATACCTTCTGGCGTTAAATCAGTCACTCGGTTTGAAATAGATTGTTTCTCTGCTAGGTAGATAGACAAACAACATGGATTCCTTGAATTTCCTATGTCCTCTGACAAGAGTTGATGAATTTTTATGAATGAAGGATATACCCTTCCAAGTTACAACATGGGCCCATCATGGGCAACACCCTGATGCCAATGTATGATGCTCCACCCTGATAATACAAACACAGAAAAGTCAATGGACACTATGCTGTCCCAGAAGACACTATCTTCCAGTTCCTTTTATACTATCTGCTTATGCCTTGAAACAAGAGCTTTGATTTCCTGTGCCCTAGCACGTATGTTTAACTAAAAATGTTATTACTGGTCACAAACTAATCCAGCTCTTGTAAAATCCAGCCAAAGTTTTGATTGAATGGCCACTTACAGCAAAGAATTCCTCAAGACAGATACATGTTGTTTGAAGAAGTCGTTCCTTTTGTTATAGGCTGAAGAGTGACCATTCATTTCATGCAGTGCTCTCATGAAATAATGAAATAGCTTCACGTCTAGTCCCCTACACAGGACAGTTTGGGCAGAGGTTTGTTGGGATTGGTGCCCAAATTTTAGGAGCTGTAGCTTCGGCCCACATTCTCCGTGTTCTCCAGCATCTAAGTTTCATTGATAAAAGTTTCTCCTCTCACACCTGTGCAAATCAGAAGTGAAGCCATGAAGTGAGGGAAGGATCAGGCATAAAGTCTCATTTTAGCAATATTTAGAAGGGGACTAATGGTGCCCTGATGCAGAGAGTTCAGTGTAGAGGGGGACAGATTCTGTTCTGATTTACAACACTTGCACCGCCATTGAAATCAATGGTGTTGCAAGGCGAAATGTAGTCCTGTAGGAGGTACAGCCATTTACACCAAGGTTCAGTTAGGGTTTCAGATTCTCAGACAAGTGACTAGAAGCCAATCACTCCATCTTAAGCCAATGTAGTTCCATTTCAAGGGAGAAGTGGTTGTAGTTTTGGGGAAGAGAGTGTCAACGTGCAACAAAGGGAAAAGTAAGCAACCAACAAACTCCACTATTAAATGGGTCCTACTTGATCTTGTCCACTCAGATGGCAAACATTCCATTGGCCAAATTTCCAAACAGCCTCCCAATTTTGCACTTACAGTTTCACACACCACCTTACTGCAGATAAAAACCAGACTGACCACGAATCCCTGTCATACATGCAACATATGTGAGCAAATGTATGTGCGTGCATGTGCATATATGTGCACACATACACATTTCTAAGTGCCTAAAGAATCTACATGTTCAATTTCTATTAAGAACGAGAATTGGGCATCCAAATCCATAGGTGGCTTTGAAAATGTAAGCCTCGTTTTTCTTTCCTTAAGATTTGAACTCAGCCAGTCACTGAGGCTTCCACCAAAATCAACAAGCCTCATGGGCAGTGTATCTCAGGGTCTAAAATACGAAGTGTGAGTGAGCCTTTGAAGCAAACCCCTTCAAAGAAGGACACATACCAAAAGTCGCTGAGGTTTTCTGCACAAACAAATTCAGTATGGCAAGAGCAAAACTAATTTGCAAAGATCTTTAACGTTAAAAGTTTCAAATGACTGATCCTTTCAAGCACAGCTGAATTCAATTCCAGCTCGAAAGATTCATATCGCTGGTTCTGAGTGGAAAACACTAAGGGTATTTTAAGAATATATGGCCATAATTACCTGAAAACTTTAAAAAGCCACTGGATTTTTTTGTTTCATAAAGCAAAGGAGCTGCCCAGAGTGTTTCCATTCTAAAACCAGCTCTGCGTTTTTACGTACTTGTGCTGACATTTCCCTTTCATTAAAATAGCTCAATAATGAGGGGAAAAACAACTCTCCATGCATACAGGATCTTTACCTTACTTTGTACTTGCAAAGGAATTTCCTTGATCTCCTTCAGAATGGAAATTTCCATAGATCTCAGGCTTATGCTGCATGCAATTCACTTAGGAAAGTGTCCTGCAGTATGGGAAAAATGGGTTCAATCTCTTTCACTTGTTTCTTTTTGACAGGAGATGGGCATAAATCTTTCCAGAATGGGCATAAATGAGTTCAGCTAAGAGAATACAGATGTGACATATTATCAACTGGGTGAACATGCAGGGTTGGAAATTTCCCAGGAAAAACTAGTTTAATACCATCTAAAACCCAGTTTAAACCAGGAAACTGGGAATAATAATTGGATCAGTGTCCAGCAAGCCCAGAACGAATCTTCTCATGCTTTGGATGCATCCATTCAAAACCGAGGGACAAGCTTGGTCTACCTGCTACGCCAGAGTTGGTCTTCTGCTGCAGAATGCTGCATGGCTAAATGCACCTGGATTGAGTCTGCAACTCTGCATGCTTCCGACTGCTTAAATGCTTCAAGTCTACAACACTGCATTACTGGCGTTTTCATGGAACTGAATGTGTTTGACTTGTGTTTATACAATATTGAAAACCGAAAGAGGAGTCAACACATGCGTAACTTCCTTGAAAAAATACCAAACCAAAACGTATACAGACATTCCGATGTTCAATAGTCTAATTACCTATACTAATATTAGCCCCATTTGCAATTTTACTTTTTTAAAAAAAATTAAAATAAACTGGGCCTCACTAGTTTTTTCCAAGGTAGTAAAAACCACCTCTGGTAAAGAGCATGCCATCCCTGTGAAAACACCTCTTAAGCACTAGTGTTCCCAGAGGTAAACTTGAAAGAGCTGCCCTGCCTCCATGCAAACAGTTGTGGATTAGCCATATAGGTGCCTGGAGGCAGGGAGGAGATGGAGGAGACCTCTGAATACTGTGTAGCTGGCTACAAACAACAAACAGTTGCTTTAAACTGTTGGCAAAAAAACCTTAAACCACCGCTTTAGGTTGACGTATTCATTCTTGCCAGTGACACATCAACCTGTTCGGTTGACAACAGCAGAAAACAGAAATTTCGCCTTACATTTCACTTGGCAGGCTACAAAAGTTTGGACTCCAGTTTTTAAAAAGGAGAAAATCGACGATACTTTCACCAGGGTCTCCGCAACGCTAACAATGAAGTAGCAAGGGCTCCCACACAAGGAACATCTTACTGTGTTTGGAGATGGGCCAAAAAAAAAAAATCCCAACTCAAGCACAAAAAAAACGCCTTTCCTCCAAACTTCTGCACCCTTTGCCAGCTTTGGTGGGTCTGAACCATCTCTGATTTCGGTTCTGCACCCCCATCTCCTCTGACTAACTCCAGTGCTGTTAAGTCTTAATGGGAACATTATAGGCCACACTCTGATACCCCTACACACAATGGGTGATATTCTGGCTCCCATCCCATGGCAAAACTCCCATGGACTTCAGCTGGGCCAGGATTTCACCCACAGCTTACTCCACACTGGGTCTGACAGCACTACTCAAGGAGTCAGGTATTACTTTGGTATGAATAAGGGTGGAACAATCTAGCCCTTACTTAGTTTCAGTGGGATCGATTGTGGAGTAAGGTGGAGCAAGGATTTCAGAATCTGGCCCTTAAGAAATTACTTGTCTTTTAGAACTTATCTCCATGAGAAAGTTGCACCAGTATCAGTGTAGTTAAACTGGTGCAAGAGGCTGTGTGGAGATTCTGATTTCTGTATAAGAGCAGCTTATTGCAGTTTAGCTTAAGTCGATTAGGAACAGGTCTAATTAAACTGAAATAAGCCACTTTTTTACACATATGAGTCCACATACCAGTGCAGTTTTCTCATACAGATAAGCCCTCAGAAGCTCAGCTCCTCCAGCGATGAGGGCCATCGACAGCAGACAGATTCAGAGTGGGCAGCATATTACCAAATTTGGGGGGGGGATTAAAAAGCCGGAGAATTTCCTCTTGCCTGCCCCTCTCAACCCTCCCCCAGGTTTCTCTTTCCCATTGGATAAAAGACACTGACACAAAAGAAATATGGGTGTTGGGAGGGGGGGTGTTAAAGCAGGACAATAATATATTCCCTGAGATCAAGTGACTCCAGACAACAGAGGGTCTCAAAAGTTCAGAAAAGATCTCCTTTGCAGCCTGCCTGAATGGAGCCATCTCTAGTTCTCCTCCATTCTTTCTGAGCCGCAGCACCACATGCATCACCCGGGAACCTCTGAAATCCCATTCTGAAATCGTGTCAGGCAAGGATTCTGAGGTCTGCTGGGTGCCTGCCTCCAGCACAAGGCAGTGATACCAAACCGGAACAGGTGACTGGCCTGAGTGTTTAGGCTGGCAGCGTGCGTGCTGTCCCTCTCCCTCTGCCAAGTTCACGGCTGGCATGAACGCAGCCCCACTTCCTTCAATGGTGTTGTGCCTGGTCATGCCCACAGTGAATCTGGCCCTCTCTTGCTTTATAGGGAGAGGCTGGAAACGTGAAGAGGAGTGGGATAAAAGCCTGATCTACTAGTTGCTTCTGTTGTATGTGGGGGTAGAGTGTACCCTGGACAAGGCATCAGCAGCAGACCCCCAGGGCTGCTTCTCCTTAGAGCACCTCATGAGGCCTTTCAGAAGAGCAAAACATCCAAAAGATTGTGAGTCTGCACTAGCAGCCACTGATGGGCTAGACAGCCTTCGCGGCAGTGATGCACAGCCTCTAGCAATGTCTTACTCTGCTGCCATCTGAGCTTGACAAACTCTTAAACATCTGAGCTACACAGAGCTCTTCTTCAGACTTGAAGAAGAACAAACCGGGACCAACACTGCTACACCACCACTGCAAATATTTCCACTGGCTTTCACACCTAGGGTGACCAGAAGCCCCAGCAATGTAACTGGCCAGGTGAACAGGGACCCAGTCATCCCATCATCAGCCATGCAGCTGCAGCACCTACTAACCTCAGTGGATGTTGTGGACATGAAGCCCCGTAATCTCTGAGGAATGTGTTTTCAGAATCCACTCCTGATCTGGATTTCACTTCCGGCCTCTCTCTCTCTATAACTGGATGAACCTACACCTTGCACTGGACACAACCAAACTTTGGAGAGGTTGGAATCCAGATCTGAGTTTGGGAGCTTGGGCTTGTCACTAACTATGAACAACTATTTCACATAAAGTTAAGCTTGAGTCTAGCTGACACATGTTTAGGAGAAGAGCAAGACTACATCACTGCTCCTGCCACCCCAGCTCAGCCCAGACCCACTAGAATGGAGGGGTTCAGTCATTCATTAACAGAAGTAATATTTATTTTATCAGCAGGTCCATTACCTGTTAGGCCTGCAAAAATGAATGATTCTGACAACACAAGCAGCACTGGGACATAGTAAAAATACAGATAACCAGGAAAGTGAGGGGAGTTCAACTCTTCTCCTTCCTGTTTTTGCACTATAAAATGCCACTACATTTTTTATGCCATACAAAATCCCACCACAGCGATATGCGAATCACAACACATGAATGTTAAAAGCTAATAATGCAGACTTAGGTGTGTGAAATATACTCAACATTGTGGCACAAACAGAGAACTCCAAGAAGTAGAAAACTATATTCCTAACAAGTGATATTAGCTACATCGCCCCCAAAAGTAGCCTATATATTCATGAATGTTATTTTCGTGTGGTATCTTAAAATAGCAGTTGTTAGTAAATATGTAGCATACTCCATCCACAAAGTTCCTAGCTCTGCGCTCAGATCCTTTCTCTGTAAATTCAGAAGGGGAAAATTTTACCTACCTAATAATTTTCTTTCTTCAAGATCTACTACTCCAGCCTGGGCTCAGATTTCTGAACCAGTACAGAAGACTGAAGAGACAACCTCCTTATAGGGAGGAGTTAAGTATTTGGGCCAGATCCTCAGCTGGTGGAAATCAAGGTAGCTCCATTGACTTCAATAGCTGAGGATCTGACCTATCTTCTGTTTTATGCATATGGGTGACTCCCTACAAGAGTATCATTAAAGGCTGGGTGAGTTGTACATGGTGGACATCCAATATACAGAAGAGGTGATTTAGTCAAATATAACTTACCGGTCTCGTTACCAGGAATAAGTGGGTGACATTCCATGGTTTGCCTTTTGCAGGAAGTCAGACTATCCAATGGTTCCTTCTGGACCTAAATTCTATGAATGTAGGGGGAAAAAACTAACGTGTAGCTTGTTACATGTGTCACATGTAGCATGAACGGCAGCTGTGAGGGTAAATGGGAGCACAGTTTTAATGCTCTGAGATCACAACTATAAAAGATGCATAAGGATTCAGGGGGCCGATTCTGCCCTTGTGTAAGTAAGTACTGCTCCTGTTGGCATGGCCGGAAGCTGTGTATGTGTTTTCAAAGGCAGTGTTTGGCCCTAGTGAATAAGGATAACTTGTCATTCATTCAGAAGTGACTAAAAACAGAGCTTGTTAAGTTTACAATCCCAACAGTCAATGTTTGCTTTCTCTGATCCATGTGCACTGTTGAGGAGCAGCCAGGGATGTTCGCAGATTACTGAGCCTCTTGGCTGGAAAGGATGACTCAACCAAGTCATTCTCTGAACTAGACAAACTCACATTTTCCCAGCATATCGCCTCACAAACAGACCGTTGTCTGAATCCCAATTCTCTGACAAGAATGGGGAACAAGTGTTCAGTTGTCGAGGGTCACATTTTGCAACAGTCACGAAAAGGAAGGAAGGAAGGCGAAGTGCTGCGGATCAGCACGTATGTCAACCTGGCACCGGCGGGGGCCAAAGCCTCAGCTGGTGTAAATCAACATATCCCCGCTGAATGGAGCTGGTCCAGTTTACATCAGCTGAGGATCTGGCTCCAATGTTCAGAAGTACACGTCCCCACACCGCTTTCTGTGCAACCTCGACTGAGACCCTTCTCTTCAATCAAGGAATGCTTGCGGTTTGTTTTTTTTAATAGGCAACTGTTTGAAGTGTTAAAAAACAAAGAAAATGGTCAACTGTCTTTTTTTTTTTTTTAAACAAAGCCTTTAGCATTCTTTGGCTTTTCCCATGGAAAAAAATCTCAAACTAGGCCCTAATAAATGGAAAGATCCGAAAAATAGTTGGCCTGCTGGAGCATTTTTCTTCCCTCAATGGGCTATGTAGATAAATCTGACACACTCATTGCTAGAGCCCTACACGTCTGCTGAAGAACCCTCTCCCAAGCCCAGGTATTTCAGATGAGGTTCTTCTCGGACATTATACAGCTTTTTAAAAGGGGTTGGTTCTTTCTGAAATCCCATTGGTTAATAGTAGGCACGTGACCAAAATTAGACCTGTGCTACTGCCCTCCCAAGTAAGCTGCAGTCCATGTAAGAGGGAATTCATTGGAGGACATCACAGTGCAGGAGAGCTTGATGCTCCAGGAGTGCAGTGGAAAGGTGGCCTCTGCTATGTGCTATCAGGAGGTGCCTAGCAGCAGGAGAAAGGCTCATACCTACTCTTCCTTTTCAGCAGCAGCCTTTGGGGAGGAAGAGGAACATGTCCCTCTCGCCCCTGCCTCCGAAGAGTACTTCTGACAAGAGAGCGCCCCAAACTTGTAAAATCAGGGTGTGGGCAGTGGAGTGGGGAGGGCAGAAATCCTCCCAAATAAACGAAGCAGAGACTGTGAGGCTCCAAGTCTACAGCCAGCCCAGCTGAGACTCAGGGGCCCACTGCGATGGAACACATGGTACCGAGGGGCACTGGCGAAACGGCAGCTGGGAGGGGAAACGGGAGCTGCTGAGTTCAGGCTCAGTGGCGGGAACAGTGAGGCAGAGAGCAGACTGTACAGGGAAAGGAGGGAGCGGGGCTGAGATATGTTGAGAGGGGAAATGGTAGGAACGGAGCTAGGGAAAGGGAGAAGGTTCCTTGCGGAGCTGGATCAAGGGTGGGAGACCTCCAACCAATCAACTACACAGCTCAGCTTCTGTGGCTTCCCTAAACTAAGCGTGCTGATGTTGCCTCCCTCCAGCTGCAACACAAACTAAGAAAAAAGAACCAGGAAAGTCACAGGGAAGAACACGACGATCAGGGCCGTCCTTACCCATACACAAAGCACGCAGCTGCGTAGGGCACCAGGAAATGTGGGGCACCGTGCTGCTCCAGCCCCTGCTCCGGCTCTTCCCCAGGCCCCCGCCCCTGCTTCGCCCTGCCCCAGCCCCGGCCCCACTCCCCTGAAGCTTGCAGCCAGGCCCGACCCTGGACCCTGAACTCACCGCTGTGGTAAGTGGAGTGACCCGGCCCCAGCCTGCTCCGCTCCCCTGGCTCCCAGGCTTGGGGGAAGGGGGGAACCACCCCCCAGCACTCGCCGGCTGCACGGCTGGGAGCCAGAGGAGCGGAGCAAGCTGGGGCCAGGTCATTCCACTTCCCGCAGGAAGTGGCCAGCCCCCATCCCCCAGAGGGACCTGGAGTGGAGCCCCACACAGCCTGCCCCATGGAGGCCTGGGGCCAGCCCCCCCACCCGCCCCGGGTGGGCACCAAAATAGCTAGGGACAGCCCTGACGATGATCCTCATCCCACCCTACCTTCTCCTCAGGAAGGGCTGTGCAAATTAGGGACAGTGTCTGTCTTCAAATCTCTCTGTTTAGTATGCAGCTTTGGATAAGACATACACATATCCCAGTGACTTCAAAGCCACGCACACACTTCCAGGTCATTCGCGACAACAGGAGAGGGAGGTAAATGGTTTTAATAACTGCTGATCCCCCTTACACTGTACACAGTATGTTCGGCCAACCGCAGAAAGAAATGTAAGTTCCAGTGCAGCGTAGCCTCAGGCCAGGTCTACACTACAGACCTGTATCGGTATAACCACATCACACAGGGGTGTGAAAAATCCACATGTAGTTATGCTAACCTAACCCCCAGAGTGGACAGTACTATGCTGATAGGAGAGCTCTTCCTGTCGACACAGCTACCACTCCTCGGAGAGATGGATGAACTATGCCAATGGGAGAAGCTTTGCTGTCAGCAGAGTAGCGTCTTCACTTAAGGGGTACAGTGGTGCAGCTGCACCGTAGTGTTGTATATGAAGACAAGCCCTCAGCCCACATCCTTTCAATGAAACATACCTGTTAGGTGGTCTAAAAACGTATGTCCCAGTGTCATGTGCAGCTGAGATGCCGCAGGTGGTCGCACAGTATACTGCAGCCACACCAGCATCCGAGCAGCCACAATGAAACATCACTGTTGAGCTGAATAGAAGGTGAGTTTCAAAAGCTTCTCTGCTACTATGGCATTGAGCCTTTCAATTGCCTGGTGTTCTCTTAAGGCAAAACCCTCTGTGCCAGAGTAATAGGGCGAGAGGCTAGGAAGGCAGTGAATAATCCCCCCACCTGAGTGCAAAGAGCTAGTGGAGATGTTCTGAGGCTGCTATTTTAGACTAAGAGTCGGAGTCACCTCCATGGTTCTAGTCCTTCCCTCGCAGGAGAGAATGGAGAAGCCACATAAGAATGGAACTGCCAGCACTGTCCCTCCCCTCCCTCAAGGTCCCCTCTGCCCACAGGGAAAGGACATGCAGCTGGGCCTCACCCTACAATGGGGGTGCTTGCCCTATTTACAGCCCCTGCAAATGCCACACAGCAGAATCACACTGGTCCTGTAGCCCGATGGCCCTCTGCCCTTAGGAAGGGCCAGGGGAGACAGGATTTCCCCCTTCACAGACAATGGATATTCTGTGATCTTCTGATCCAATGACTTCAACTGGGTATCTCCCATTCACACCAGCGGAGAATTGTGACTATTTGGTTTTCTACAGCACCTTTCATACATAATGTGCATTAAAAACCAAGGAGTTTAACCATGCTGGTACAGCAACGGCATAGGTCACCACGGCAGCTCGTCTATGCTCAGCAATTCTTACACCCAGCTTTAGACCCAAGAAAGAACAGGTTTTATTACACAAGAGAACATAAGCCTGGAAACCAAGGTTGCTCCTTAGTCACAACAAGCAGCTTGGATGTTTGTTTACCTCCATTTAGATGGTGACCAGAAATCTGAGCTCAATAGCTCCCTGACGGCTGGCACCTCTGATGGACTGCCACCCTTCGCTGCTGCACTGCAGAGCCAGACACGGCCATGACCCAACACCCTGATGTCAGGCTCAAACCCAGAGTTTTCGGGGCCAGGGAGAACGGTGTTGCCAATGGATCCATGCACACAGAGACTGTTGTGTGCTAAAAGCAAAATGCTTCCAAAACTGTGAGCAAACTGACATCAAATATTTTTAAATACATGATAAAGTTCAGCAGAGGGGTTGGCTTTTGGGGATGATTTTAAACTGCATCTACTTCCAGGTCTGATGCTGTCAACAAACTGAACTCCCTTTATGACTAACTAAACTGACATTCAGATTCCCATCAAGGGCAATAAACCAAGCAAATAAATCAAGAAAGGGGCCAGCGGAACAGACTGTTAACATGCTCCAGGGTTTTATCGCTGGACATGGTCTAATCCCGGTTCCAAACCAAGGAGCTGTAAAGGCCATTACAGTTCAGCATTTAGTAATTTAGGAGGAGGTCAGCCAAGACGGGCATTTCCATGCAAAATATTTTTATACTTACAAGAACACCAAACAGCCGGTTTTATCAGTCTTAGTGCTGATGGCTTATTGCACAACTCTTTTCTTACTGCAGCATGTCACTCCAGCCCTCCTTTCTGCTTGAGGGCTGTGCGGGTACTTAGACCCACAGCAACACTTTCTTCAGATTAACCCTGGTACTCTCATCCTCAGGGAAGTGCCTGAGGCAGGAATGTGAGCTATAAGGGACAGGAAAAGCAGCTCGCTGCTGGGAGAAAGCACTAGATAAAGCTGGTGTTTTACAGTCATTCTCTATGTGTGGCTTCCATCATTCTGCAATTCTTTGCCTCTAGGGGGCAAGATATTTCTGAGGATATTTACATAGTGGATCACTTTTCTGGCCAAAGGTGAACAGTGGGGAATAATAAACACTGCCCTGATATTAAAGAATCAGAACAAACTTCTCTGGACTGGTGCTCTGTGGACGGAGGCCATGCGTAATGGAGGCCAGGAAGCACATCATCACATGGCTGAGGATCCCAGCAAAAGCAACCAACAAAAGTGCACAGAGTAAGGCTACATCCACACTGCAGTTAGCCCACGGGAGTGGCACGGGGAGTGGGCGGTGGACGCAGTGTCTCAGTGTGAGCTCCCAGGATGCACTGTGCCTCAAACACAATGCCCCTGAGAGTGCAGCCGCGGCTATCCTCAGCATACATTCCCCTCCTGGAGCCAGCTCCTCCCTTAGCCCCCAGGTGGAGATGGAATGGGGCTCCCCTCATCCCCTCTGGAATGCCTAGCCCCATTGTAGGCACAAGCTTCCAGCAGACCCCGCACAGAGGACTAGGATTCCATGCTTTCTCCTCCCCCTGACTCCCACACCAACCAGGGCAGGGCAGAATCGAGCACGGAGGTGGAGATACAAACAGCAATGCACATGTCTGTAGTCCCTTCCGACCCAGAGCCAAGACTACTCTGCCAGTAGATTTAGCCTGTGGTCCCAGGGAAGCTAGGCAGTTCAAAGACTTAGGCAGCACAGCCAGAAACGGTAAGGCCTGTACTTGTCAGCTGCTGAATCGCACAGTAAAATCCACACAAATATCCAGTGTTCCAGAGAGGCAGGTTTAACCATCAGGATCTCTGAAGAACGGTAGATGTTTTCCTGGAGCCACTTTTTTTTTTCTTTCCAGTTTGTCTTAGGAGGAGGGGCTTTTTGTTGTTTTTTTCCCCCTTACTAAAACATGTCTCACACCGCACACCCATTTTAGCCTTGAGCATCCTCCAGAAGTGAACTGCTGAGTTAGCTATCGGCTTCCAGGAAAGGAGGTGCCTTTGATGAATACCAAATCTACAGACTTCAATCGTTTCGGTGTGCGCCACGCTTTTAATAAGTTATTTCCGTGGAAAACCTTAGTAACTCAGTTATAAATCAAGCCTATAAACACCTCTCCTCCTCAAAGCACCAAAACAAAACATCTATTACTGTAACTCTGAATTCTAACTTCTCCCTACCAGTTCATATCAGAATCCAGAATTTCTCCTTCATACCATTTACCATATTCAAAGTTATCTCCAGCATTCAGCAAATCTGTTCAAAAAACAAAACACACACACGCACACACACATACAGAGAAAAAAGTCAAACTCAAACGAAGCTGTCCAATCAGATATGCACTATTTAAAAGACACAACGGGAGTTACATCAAACACGTTTTTACTAACTAGAAAGTCACATCCAATTCCTAACAGGGAACAAGATTGTAATGTTTTGGCTAGAAAGACTAAATTCATTTGTTTTCAAATAACTTGTTTATTTCCTGATGTTTCCTTTTTAAGTGCGATGCTTAGAGAAACGAGGGCTATGATTATTCTGTGATTCAAGGTCAAACATCATGGCTACTCAATGAAACAGAGACAAAAACATAGTTTATCTGGTGTTATGCTTATTCAGAGAACTTCTACATGGAAAACATTCTTGCTAACTACTCAAACCCGCTTCCAATTCCAGGTAAGGAGGGAGGAAGGGAAACTGATTGTCTTTTTTGTAAAATGAACAGTAAACTTTCACTTTACTAAGCTACTTAAATGGGAAAGTCAGTCCTCAAATATTGCCTGTCCCGGCTATTTCACCTGTCCAAGCCAAAGTCTTTCTGATTAGACAAATCAGCTCTGTCGAAAAACAAAGTGCTCTTGGAGTTATTGTTTCGGGCTGTCTGCAAATTCAGACAGGCATTGCTGCACCAGTTCACAGCGAGTTCAGGTTTGGAAGGCTTCCTTTGCAAACGTAAGGTTTAGAAACTTATTTCTTTGTAAATCACACATGAGATTCTGGAGCACAAATCATACATAAATTTAAAAATGATCTGGAATTTTGGGGCAATGTAGCCATGATTGCATTCTGCATGGTCCCTGGGCATCCCATTTAAATCAACCGGAGCTACATGTGCATGTCTGAATGTAGAAGTCTGGTCTGCGGGGGAGCTCTGATATAGTGGATTTGGCCCAGGCAAAACACTGATGAGATCTAACTTTGAGTGCCAATTCTACCACTGACTGTTTATTTGACCTGCACAAGTCATTTCTCGGTGCTTCATTTTCCCATTTTTTAAATAGAGACAATGGTGTTTTTCCACTTTTTTAAAATGTCGTAAGATCTATAGAGAAGTGCAAGCAATATTCATAATAATGGGAGAGGAAGCACAGTTCTTTGGCTAAGGGCCTGGGCTGGGACTCAGGAGAT
This sequence comes from Dermochelys coriacea, assembly GCF_009764565.3. Taxonomy (NCBI): domain Eukaryota; kingdom Metazoa; phylum Chordata; order Testudines; family Dermochelyidae; genus Dermochelys; species Dermochelys coriacea. The sequence continues at coordinate 80,986,883 of NC_050077.1, read as the reverse complement.
CTCGACTCAATTCCCAGCTCTGTGACAGATTTTCTGGGTGACCCTGAACAAATCACTTGCTCTCTCAGTGCCTTGGTACCACATCTGTGAAAGTGGGGTAAAAATCATTTTCTCCTAATCTTCATCTATCTGGTCTATTTAGACATAAGCTCTTTGGGTTAGGGTTTGTACAGCACTTAACACAATGGGGCCCTGATCTTGATTGAGGCTTCTAAACACTATTATACTCGTGCTACCATGGTCACTTACCCTACAGTGATTGTGGTTCTTCAAGACGTGATGTCCACACAGATTCCACTCTTGGTGCACATGCACCCATGCACGCAAGATCAGATTCTTTTTGAACCAAAATGTCCACTGAGGCCCCACACTCTGGGAGCTGTTGCAACTACCGTAGCCTAGAGCGTAAGGGGCAGGGCAGCCTGAGGCACCTCTCAGTTCCTTTGCCAATAAAGAATCCCATATGTCAGGATGCCGAATTAGCAGGGACACCTCTCAAAGAACCATAGTAACTGTAAGGTAAGTAACCATTCTTGAGTCTTCGAGTGACTGTCCACGCAGATCCCACACCTGATGCTTAGCAAGCCATAACCCATGCTCAGAGGCAGGAAACAGGAGTTCTATTTAAATATCAACTGAAGGACCATTCTACATCTGCTCTAGGAGCCTGCCACAAGGCATAGCAAGTACTAAAAGTCAGGACTGAACTCCAGGTCACCGCCCTATGTACCTCAGTCAATGGGATGATACTCAATGAAGCTGTGGACCCCGCCTGGGTTCAGTTAGACTGAGACCTTTCTGCCACCCACTGAGATAGTTTTGACAAGGCTATCAGCTGTCCTCTCATTTGTTCTGCAAATGCAACAAATGGTCTAGATGAGGCTCTAACTGACCCAGGCCTTTCTAAATAAAAGCACCTGGCTCTCACCACACCCAGCACTGTGCTGTCGTTGTTTGCACTGCACATCCAGAACGTACACAGTTCCAGCGAATGGAGGGTCATCCTCTCGTCTCTTAGCCTGTCCAAGATGGGAAAGTCCGATACCAGTCCCACAGCTAAATCAGCAAGTGCCGAGAACCGTCTTGGTGCTGATGAATCCGTCTGTGCCATCTGCACCCAAGCCACCTTAGTTGTTGGTGCCAATAAAATGGGCATGGATATTTTAAGGGCCACTCAGCAATGAAGTAGGTTCTGCTGCTTGAGTGGCACCAGGGGCAGCACAATCATTGCTGTGTGACGCAACCACCTGTACTGATTTTCCAAGACTCTGCCTTGAGGCTCTTCGATATCGGAGCTTTGGGGAAGAACTTTTGTCTCCTGCCTGGGGAGGGAGATCTGTGCATGCCCTGGTCTCTGGAGAATTGCTTCTGATGGCCTTCTCCTGGCTCAGCGCATGAGTGGTGGACCAGTAAAGCTACTGAGCACCCTTTGAGCACAGAATAATATCATGGCTCACGGGGGAGACGGGGGGGCAGTCACCAGGAGCGTAACTGACCATGGGGGGGAGGGGGTCCTCTCTGGTTGCTTGCCTGGATAGGAAGACGTCTGCATTGATCTTCCTCAGAGATGCAGCTTCACTCTACCTTCTCTGAGCACGCTTCGAGGGGATTTGCATACCGAACAGCGCTCAGGAACATGCCCTTCTCCTAGCCACAAGAGGCAGGGCGAGTGCCCGGTATTTATGGCATTCCTGTATCAAAGATGGACTGATCTCGAACCCTGCAGACTTAACTTGGGCCATTTTGGGCATATGTTTGCGGGAGTCTATACCTTGCACAAGGGGGGTGAGGGAAACAAGAAAACAAAGTCCTAAAGTAACTAGACAATAGAATGGGTTAAATAAAATGTATCTAGTGAACTAACCACCAACTAACAGTAACTCAAACACTGTGGGCTCTGTCTCACAGCCACCATCACTAACAAGGAAACAAGAGGTGGTTGAGGCCACTCCACCCTTTATAACCTTGGCTACAGTGGTCACGAGGGCTCCCAAGAGGCAGGTGTGGCCCCAACAAACACTATTGTTCAAAAAGAATCCGGTCTCAGATGCATGGGGCACATGCACACCTACTGTGCAATCCGCGTGGAAAATCAGTTGGGGAACTATTATCATCATAGTTTGGTCCCAGGGTAAAAAAGCACTGATTAAAGAACCTCCTCCAGGCAAGGAAAGTGTCTTTTATTTACCTGTAAAGCACCATGCATGGCTACTGTATGGCATTATGATGTGCAGTGTGCAGGGAAACAAGATGCCAAGTGGACATGGGTCCTAAAATATACAGGTCCATGCCATGGTCTTCCTCCAGCTACCCCTCTCCGCTCCCCTAAAATAAAGCTGGGAAGAATGCTACTCTTGGCTGAGTTCCCTTTCCAGCCTTTCAGCAAGAAGGATCTGGTGTAAGAGCTCACGGTCTCTGCATACCTGATTGTGATGTTACAGCCGGGGACATTTTCCCTCATCCCAGCCTGGAAAATGCCCTTCTCAGGAAGCCAGTATGACTATGTGATTACTTCCTTTCGGCCATGTAAAGGGCAGATGAGCTGAGAACAACAAACTTTACTTGATGTTAGCAAGAGCTGGAGAGTTAATTGATTTCATTACACATAAGTATCTTACTGCATATCCACAATGGAATATTCTGAAGGCCCTGCTCACTCGACATGCTTATTTCTCACTGGTTACTAACACAGTTCTATTTAGGTTTTATTTCAAAGAGGAGAAGGCTGCAGGTAGGCCCATAACAAGGTAGGCTTTTTAATGAACAGGTGTAACTCACCTCAGAAATTCTTCTGCAATTGCTGACCTGTTGGCTGAATTTCTTCTCCATTCAGATGCCTGACACTAAGGCCTACCTTTCCCAAGTGAGTCTCCACTCAGGCTTTGATCTTGCTCCCACTGAAATCAATGGGAATTTTCTCACTGATGTCAATGGGAGAAGGCCTTAAATATTCACCTGCAGGTTTTGTGTGAATAGTTACACGCATGCACAAATGACAGCAGACACAAATACAAGGCTCATATTTAATTTTGCGACCCATCGGTGATGTGTTGCAATATTTAAATGAAGTAAAAACTGTGCTCAGGGATTTATCCTCTGCAGTCTGCTGTAGATTATAGGACATATAACATTCAGCTTGATCTTGGGAGCTCTTCCTTCCATTTGCAAAACATACACCAGGTTATATTCATTAAGTCCAATGGTTCTGGACAACGTTTTCAGCCGCACATTAACTTGGCACTAGTGGAGCATCCTGTATTATATTATATTCCTTATTCCTACACTAATATAATGTTTTATATGTTACTTTCTATGTTACTAAAAATCAACCAAGCTGCACAGTCTATTGCTGGTTTTTCAGCCTTCTCGTAGAAAATAAATTTCATTCATAAAGTTGTCATCTAGGCCACCTACAGAGGTAGGTACAATTCTAAATTCAGTGCAGATGCCCATCAGTGTCTTCCCTTAAACCTGTTGGCTTATGGTGTATTTAATGTCGATCCAGAAAGACTTTAAACTTTTGCTGTAAAATAAACTACAACATCTGGATTTCCCTGCCACCTGCATGTTCCAAAATATTATACATGCCATATCACAGACTTTCCCAAACTTTCCTTTTAAAGATTAATTAGTTATGTGAACAGTGATTCACCTTGTTGTATGCAAGTGTTGGCTTTGATGTCAATTCCAGACATGGTAAAAATTCTGTATTAACAAAAACAAAGTGAAGGTACCTTACTGTTTTGGGTTGGGTTTTTTCAACTTACTGGGAAATGATATTGCTCAATCATGCTCTGTAATTTTAATTTAAAGGTTTATAGAGCCTTTATATGGGGAAAGAAGCCAAGAATTATTTTCTAAAGTAAACTGGAAAATAGATGCACTTTATTTCCCGTTGGCAAACTAGGACTATGGAGGGAAAATATTTAATATAAAAACATCTGACAAAGCACCTCCAGGATGTATTTTTTTGCATCAAAGAAGTAGCTCTTGGCAACAAACACGCTACCCTGACAAGAAAACTTTTTAGCCGAGCCCTGATTGTTATAGACTGCTCAGAGTGGGGAGACATGCCAACTAACCTGAAGTTAAATATGAAAGAAAAAGGAAAAACATTACAGGCGCATATAAACATCTGTCTACGATTAACCTGGACGTACAGACATGCATTGGCTTTTTCAAAATGAACTTTTAAAAAACGATGCAATAATTTTACTATTTAAGACCCTGATCCTGCAAATGCAGACTACCCACTTGCATGGAGCCCCAATGAAATAAAAGGGGCCCTGAGCACAGCAGGCTGCTGTACATGGTAAATTGCAGGATCAAGGCCTAACTCAGGGAGCAGTGACTGTTGCCTACACAAAGAAATGGAGAGTCTGGTACAAAGAATGATTTCATCTATTGCCACAATCCCAAATACAGAGCGAAATGACAGCAAGAGGCGGAACCCGCGTTCCCAGGCTCGCAGGCACCACTACAGAAACAAACGTTTAACCACCAACAAAAAATTCCTTCCCAGTTTAATTTATGTGAAAAATAATGTGGGGTTTTCTATTAACAGGTAATTTCACAATCTCTCTTCAAACCTGGAAAGGTTAATGTTTGCCCAGTTTCCACACACATCCGCCTCACATATTTAGAGGCTTTTTTTTTTCATACTCCTAACAGAGGAGATCTTCATAAATTTCCTTCTTAGCACAAATCTTGGCAGTCTTTTGGGAGGGATGGGCGATGGAGAGGGGGTATTCATTTCTCCAGTCAGTTGGGCCTCAAAATATGTTCCTTTAGGTTCATCCTAAATGCTTGCTGAAAGCAGAAAATACCATGCCCATTGCTTTGTGCTAAAGGAACTGCCTGAGCATTGTTTTGAGTTTCAATTCAGGGGTGTAGTCCTTCTTGATCACTAGGACAATTCCATTTCTACAACCTCCCTCCTTCTGCTGCCCCATTCGCACACCCACCTATGTGTGACCCCCAACCTCAAACAAAGCCTAGATCAAAACTGCCCTCATTGTATTTAAAAACCCTCCATGACACCTACGTATCACCCCCAACCTCAAACAAAGCCTAGATCAAAACCGCCCTCATTGTATTTAAAAACCCTCCATGGATTTCCTTCAGGCTGCTTCATAACCAGTCTCTCTCTATTCCATTTCTTGTTCCTCTGCTAGGTTAGCACTGGCCTCCCCTCTCTGTCCCTCCACATTAGTGCAGGATGAATAATTTGTAACAAACCATTTATTTGACAACTCTCACCTCTTGTCTTTGGGAGCCATCTGCAAACAGAGCTGTATTTTCTAGACTCTACTCCTTTTTCAAAATGTTCATTAATTTCCACAAATAATTCTTTGTCTGGTATGAGCATTTAACATTCGAGCTGGTCTGAGCGGAGGAAGGGAGGCCACATGGTGAGCTTTCTGCGTCCTCACTGGAGACCATGAATAAGGATTCTGATGTGAACAGCCATGATCCCAAAGCTGAAATCTGCTTTTCACTAATATTCTCACAGTACTAACAGTCACCGTTTCAGATACACATTCCCGTCAGCACACTCGATGTCTGTGGGATGCAAACTCATCAAGGGTGTGAACACAGCAGAAGTGAATAATTTTAAAATCCAGAAGAATGCATGCGGAAAAATGTCTGCTGCGTTTGCCCACATCTGCTCCACAACATCTGCCATTATTAGCGCGAGAGCCTTCTCCTTTTCAGCTCCTGCCATCTGCAGCTGCTTTCCTGTCTATCTCCCCATCCACCGTCTCTCCATTTCATTTCAATTCTTGGCCCATAACTCGTTTTTTTCCCTTTCCTGTAGTTCTTATCTTCCCCCCGCCCCCTTTGCTTTTACGCAGTATTTAACTCGAAATCACTTTGACGTATTGTACGTGACTCTGCAAGGTGCTTATTGCCTCCTGAGTCAGAATATTGACTCCAAAAGTCCACCCAAGAATACTGACTCCAAACAGGAGCTTGGAGGTGTGCAACATCTTACAGGGTGGGGCTCACAGGTTATGCAGGCCTGGTAGAAAATAAAACTGAATTACATTGGATCAGTAGGCATCGTTACACATGTAACACAGACACACACTCTACGAAGGGAATAAAGTTTCCCTTTGGACAATACTGACACCCAGGGTTAGCACTTTGCAGCAAACACTCAATTCTCGAAAGAATTTCCATAAGCACAACACAAAGATTTATACAACCCCTGATTAAGAAAGAAATAAAGAACAGGCACGTAGCGACACATGAGAAGTCGTGGAGACTAGCTGCTCATGTTGAGAGAAAACAGCCTTCACAGAAGCTTGGCACTGACTCTGGCATGGAACAGGGCACCACCCATTATTCACTGAACAGTTTCCGTGGAGGCACACAGACCGATCTCCGTCTGGCATAATGTGTGCACACTGGGTTAAATGTCCCATGGCCCCCTGCACAGGAGTGAATTTCACCCACAGTTACTGCAAAGCTGATGCCAGCCTGTTTCTGCATCTAATATTTATGCCCTTCTACTGTTGTTCCAAAAGGAATCTAGCATCCCAATACCTCTGCTTGCTCTTGAAGCCCCAGAGGGCAGCTAACTGCTCCAGGCTTTAGTCTATCATAGATAATAATAAAGACAATAATATTTTTCACCTTCCACCCAACCAAAATCAGTATGTTTTCAAATCATTAATGAACATCTGAGGTCCCTGTGAAGTATATGCTATTAACCCAATTTTATAGATGAAGAAACTGAGGCGTGGAAAAGTGAAAGGGAATTTGTGAGTCACTGACAGTGCCAGGAATAGAAACCAGGAGTCCTGACTCCCAACCCCAGGTTCTACCCACTAGATGACATTCACTTGCCTGTGAAGCCAAATTAAAGCTTAAAAAGGACTGAAAGGCCGGAAGACTCAAGCACCACAATCCACTGAACGGGGATCTTCATATGGAAATGATGTAGCTCAGCTCCTAGGAGTGGGAATGGGGTTATTTGCTATGTGATTAAGCTAGGTGCATGCCATCAAGCTGATTGGCTCCACTCAAAGCACTGGGGAAAGAATGGGGATATGGTCAGTACTCAGAGTAAGCTCCAAATGGGACCCATCTTGAGTGGTGCTTGAGCATTTGGAACCCCTGCTGAAGTTCCTGGAAGTTACAGATGCTCAGCCCCATTCAGGATTTGGGCCACTGGGAACTTAGTCTGATGACGGAATGAGAACCGAGGGACAGACCGAGCCTGTTAGGAAGTCAGATTTGCTGTTGAAATGCTAGAGATGCAAAGCTCTAAGAGAAGGAGACTGGAAAACTGTAGTATGCACAATACTAGGGATAATACCCCCCAACACAGCCACTACTCTTCATACAGCTTATAGCATATACCCGTCCAGACTCCAGGAGGAGTTGACAGCCCCACTAAATTAGAACTGAGAGTCACTGTTCACATTAATTTATTACAGCTGACTAGCCGGACAGACATTGAGCTGATGTACAGCCTGCTGTGTGCTTGGCAGTGGACGATAATGAAGTGCCAGGCTATGGGGTTTAGAAAAGCTAGCTGTGCAGGAGAAGACATCCCTCCGTGCTCAGGGTCCTAGGAAGGTGAGCAAATTCCACTGTCCCATGGACCATCCTACACAGTGCCTACTGCAAGGCATGGCTCCATCTGCTTGAGCGTGTCACAACAGTAAAGAACCAGTTTCCACAACAGCGTAACCCTCTAAATGCCAGGCAAGTCTAATGGGTACAACAGCTTCTTGGCATTTCGAACAGGAGCCAACTGTCTGGGGAAAAAATTACTACTAATGTTCCATCAATGATGAGTCATGGGGCTGAGGTTTTGATTTTGGGCTGTTGGTGTTTTTTGTCCTTTGAACTAGCAGGCCCCACCTTCTCCCCATGGGACTGCAAGGAGCCCAGGGGTGAACATCGCAGCACAGTGGACCCAATCTGGAGATTTGCTCTCTGCAGTCAGTTAGGGTGGGTATGCTGCTCAGCTCTGGTGCAGTGTGTTGCATGCACAAGTGCAAGGTAAACAGTAGTGAGCAGGGCACTAATGAGAGTACTAATGGATGGCTGCCAAGCTCCCCATGACTAGCAGCAGAAGAGCAAGTCTGGGGTGGGGTGGGGCAAGGCGGGGGGAGAAGCCTGAGAGAATAGCACTGTCACGCCCATCCCTTTTCTGCCCTTTGACTTGCAAGTAAGAGAGTAGGCAAGGAGAGCGTCTGCTGAAGACGGAAGATTGCACATTGTTTGAGTCTGACTTCACTTGTGTTCATACTTATCATCCACTCACCTGTGCACTGGAGCATGAGCAGCCAGCCCCCCTGCCGGGTATCACATAACGACTCCAAGGATCGGGGCCCACAGCTGGGTCCTGCTCACACTGAGCGGTTCTACTAGCAACACATAAGTCATTCTTACCAAAGTTTCGACCTGGCCATCACTGGACCAACCACACGTCCCTTCTCATGACTGAGCCATGTGTCAGTCTGTATGTGCACACGTGTGTGCATGAGTGTGTGTGCGTGTGCACAGATAAGGACTTGATTCTGAAAAGGGCTGAGCATTCCGGTCCTGATCCAAGAAGGCCCTTAAGCATATGCTTAATGTAAGCATGTGTACCAGTCTTTCTGATGTTCTCAGGCCATTGCAGGATCAAGACCTACTTGTCCTGTCCCCCCCACCTCCTTAAATAAAGACCCACAACAATCAGCAGTAATAATATATAGCAGGGAAATAACTCCAATGAGGAAAATACGTGACCTCTCTTTATACTCCCTAACCCTAAATCTGCGGCTACTTGAACTAAGAGACTGGAGACTTTGGAACCAAACATTCGTATTTGCCTTTTCTGTGCAATCCTAATATTCAAAACCTGTCTTATCTTATCAAGAAACCAGAAGCACCAGCCCAGACTCCAGACTGTGCTGCCTTTACGGGTTACTTGCTCATGGGAGAGTACGCTTGGCACAGCATCATCCCGGAGTACTTTACAGACCAAAATGTTTTAAGCCGCAGCTGAGGGAGGGTCCAGGGATTCCACTGTTGTGTGCATTTGCACAGAACAAAAGTGTGAACATTCTGCACAATACATTTAAGAAGCTTTCCTTTATAGCTTGATAAATGTCTGTTTTTTCCAATGCAATCTTAAGAAGGCTTTTGATAAAGAGAAAAGATAAGATTAGCTTTCGTGTGTCCTTTTCCAGGCTATGATTAAGCCACCCATACTTTTCAATTTTCATAGTGGATTTGCTGGTTCATTAGAGACTTTTCAAGATTGCTAGGATCAATACTGTGCTCATGAAAATCAGGCCAAGTTCAAAAGGAGAGGGGTTTTGTTTTGTTTTACAGAGATAACCATTTGACTTCTTGCTAAAACTTCCTGGCTAGAAGTTAAACTAACAACAGTGAAGAATGGACCTCTTTGTTACCAGAAAGTGAATTTTGTGGTTTTAGTAGGAAAAGCATTTTTGGTGATCAAAGCTAAAGTAATAAATAGTAGCAGCTTGATGCTAGATCCAAAGTTTTCTTATTTTTGGAACAGGAGTTAAATGCACACTTTGGTTTCTTAGATACATGGAGAAGGCATGGCAGACATAAGTTTTGTATGTCATTGCATATATGTAGGTTGCACCAGGAACTAAACAGACCAAAATATGGCACTTACATTGTTCTATGTTAAGTTTTTCACTTCCTGCTTGACAACATACATGGGTTAATTTCAATGAAACTCTTATCCTCTATCTGTAACCATGGCCACTGGGAAAAAATAAATCACCTAGCCCCAGACTCTTATTAAGAGTTGCACCACTTGAAACTACACAGTGGGAGAGAAGGTATCCAATTTCAGTGCAATCCTGGTCACGTTAACATTATGTTGTTCAAGTAAAAGCTAAAATATCTCTTCTACTGCGGAAAACCTTCCGGATGTCTAACTCAGAAAGCGCAAAAAGAAAAGCAGTACTTGTGGCACCTTAGAGACTAACAAATTTATTAGAGCATAAGCTTATGCTCTAATAAATTTGTTAGTCTCTAAGGTGCCACAAGTACTGCTTTTCTTTTTGCGAATACAGACTAACACGGCTGCTACTCTGAAACCTGTCAGATAACACAGTAACTAAACCAACACCATCCATAGGAACTCTGTTTCTAAAATTCTGCAGGTACAATTAATGGCTATCATCAAAGTGCTATAAAAGCTAGGGACATCAGAAGCATTATGAACTAATACACAGCACAAGGAATTTGTTAGAAATTGCAAACATATATTTATTACAATGAAACTCAAAACAATCCAACTCCCCACTATCAAGTTTTCCCCTGCTATGGACAATTGACAACAGGCACATTTGATTCAGTTTGTCAAAACACCAAGACATGTTCTGTACCAAAAGAACCCTAAAGGGCAATGAAAATGAAAAAATATGTAAGGGAGAAGAGCGCTAAGTTATTATTGTGCTGCAGTGCCAAGCAACACGACATTCCTCTTTAAAATGCCATGTGGTATGGAACTATTTAAATACCCCAAGAAATACATCACTCTCCCAAAGCCTGTGATAAACTCTTCGACAAGATAAAAGGAGTAGGGCGAAGAGGCAGTCTCCTAACACTATTATACAGGCAACATCATTCAGTCCCCTAGGGGGAGCCACAATCCTCTGATGATCTTTAAGCATGTCTGTAAACCCAATAACCAGCAAAATTGGGATTAAGAAAACAAAGGGACAAGAAAGCTCATACCTTTTGGTGTATTTAAAAATTGAGCCTTGCCAATCTGGGCTCGCCTTGTCACTGAACAAAACAAACAAGACTCATCTCTAATACTGCACTACATGGGAGCTGTATTAACAGCCACTACCAAAACTAATTAAAAGTAGCTGTATCTTTCAGATATGTAATTCTGGAATAATCACACGTAGGTGTGATAAAACAGTACTACTAGGCAAAGGAGCCATAAGGACTAGAGCATCAGCTCCTGGACTTTATTGGTTCGTGAACCACTGTTTTAAAAACTGCTGTGAATGGATGGAACATCAAGCTCACGTATCGTTATGGTTTGGGAACACCTGCACTAGAGGATATACCGTATGGGAAAATCTCAGGCTGGCAAAGGAATGGGCAAGTTGACCTAACAGACATGAATTCTGTAATTCTGTGAACCGTTACAAAAGAACAATCAAAGGACACCCACTACATAAGTGCACGTGCCATTGATTGAACATGAAAGGTTCGCCAGCCATTCCGCCAACATTTTATCCCTGCTGTCTGAGCTTCACCAGAAAGAATGGTTCGGCCCACCACTCCACTGCAGTAAATGGAGTTACCCCAGGGATGAATTCCATGGAATTGCACCATGGTTCCTGTCCAAAGCATCTTACAATCTAAGTCTCCAAGCCTACAAAGTCTTGCCAGCGAATTGACCTTTCGGCCTACGTGAAGCCCCATTAAAATCAATGAGGTTCTGCACAGATGGTGGGGAGCCAATTCCAGAAGACGGGGCTATGGGCCGCATTTTGCAAACTCTTGCTCACTGGCTTCAACAGGACTGTATGGGATAGAAGATTCTGCTCGCCTGAGCAAGGGTTTGCACACTAAGTCCTGAAACACAACAGTTAATTCATGCTGTAAGTATTCACCAGAGACAGTACAAAAAACTCCATTAAATCTGAACTGCCCATTCATTCTTTTTATAATAAAATATCTGGCACTAAGAGACCATTCTTAACTCACCCTTCTGTGTCAAGGTTTGAGCAGGATCTTTTAACAGAGGGTGATTTTATCACCCTCCAGAGTAGGAATGAGGTTCTTGCCCTAACTCCAAATCTCCTTGCTTTTCCAAGGGTGCATCAGACAATTAACAACATTTTAATACAGCTTGGATTGTGCAAAAAGCTCTATTTGACCAACCAACTTGAACAGCCCCTTCATTTTTTTTCTGTTTTCCCTGAGAATCTCACATACAAAACTATATTTAGTTCTGCTCTTCTGCTAAAACCAGCAAGTACAGCTCCAACACAATAACCATTCAACAGCTGATGTGTTAATGTCTGCCAACCTGAGAATTCTCCAGGAGTGATGTTTGGTGAGTTAGTAGCCTCTGTTTCAGTGTAAGACAACGTGGAATCTGATAGATCTGGAAAACAGAAGAAGAACATTTAGTACTTTTGTGCCACAAGCACACTGCACCCGCTCACGGACATATTGTGCCACTTTGCCTGCCCACACCTTCCACAGTGAAACTGCTGCTGACCCAGGGCGGAAAGTAAGTGCTTAACTTTTCTTCTCTGACATGCAAAAATGAAAAGTTTCAATTGCTTCGACCACAAATATAACTACAGTTCAGTTGATTAAACAAGTAGAAACTTGGTGCGTACTGGATAAAGTTACGTTAAGCTTCTAAACAATTCATAGTTACTATACCTAATTATCACCATTAAAATTCTTGAAGCTGTTTATTCTTGCTTCTTTCCTTCCTTCCTCTTTGCTGAAGCTAAGGAAACTTTGTTTTAACAAGTTAAGAGTCCTTGTTATTCTCTCTTGCTTACCCCTTTAATTAAGCGCTCAAATGTTTGCTCACATATTATTTTTTCAGTCAAATAAACCCACGAAGCACATCTCACTGTTTTCCATACCTGCAGCACAAGCAGCTTCTAAAAGGAATTAATTTTGAGCTTATTTTTCTTATGTAATGTCAACTTACACGACCAGCCCTTTCTATTTCCGGGATATGCTATGGCTGGACCTCTGGTGTGAACCAGTAGCCATGAAGCATACTCTCCTCTACTGCAAAAACCACTGTGAGCCACTTCTCCGGGTCAGATTGTCCCTCTCAGCAAGGGGCAGCCAATGCACTGCACCACCCCAAGTGTAATCCCAGGAAACACTGTGACTCAGAAACACCCTGCCAGGACACAGCTCCCTCCCTAATTCCCTTGCTCTGGGAGTTAGTAATTTGCTGCTGGCCCAGACCGTCGGGGAATTAAGAAACTTACCACACCAGCTCAGCTGGCACTACCCACCCCTCCCTGCCTACCTGCTCCAGGATGTAGAGCAGTGGTAGGCAACCTGCGGCCCGTCAGGGTAATCCACTGGCGGGCCATGTGCAGCCCGCTGGTTGCCCGCCACCGATGTAGAGAGTACCAGGTACACAACACCCATGTGCTCTTCAGCAGCCCGGCCCAAGGTCTGAATAGCCTAAATAAGGAGTGTAAAAGAGGTTCTCACTTCCCATTAGGCCTCTGCATAGGTGCACTGTGCCCACCATGGTCCAGCCTTTAGCTTTTGCTGGGATTTTTTTGGTTGCTCGGTTTTCTTGTTAGCTTGTTCTGGGGTTTTTTTTAGAAAAGATTAAAGTTGCCATTTTGAAATCTTTCCTCAGTCCTGTATGACCTCACAATTCCCAGTCTGGTGTTCCTGGGTGCACAGAGAGTTCAAGAGTGGGCCCTCTCTAAACCCCTTTGAGACCTCAGAGTAAGGTATTTGCCAAGTGTGTCCTTATCTAATTGGCAAATTCTGAATGTTTCCTCATTCCCCCCCCCACCCCGTGATTCTAACAGCTCTGTGATGAACATGTCTTTCTTTGTGTACTTCCGCTTTTGTGAGCCAGCATTACTGACCATGGGAGAACTGGAGGAGTAAGATACCACTCAAAGTGACTATCATTGGAAGAATCTGGCCCATTGCCTACAGAGTCTCTCAAAATAACCACATCAAATTTCCCCCCTTTGAGGTGCACTTGTTACTTTCTATTTACCTGGATACCGTGAAAGCCAGGGCAGAATTTGGCACATCATCTACTAAGGGAATATGCGCTTTGGAAGGCATTCGCTATTGAATTTTGCCAATTTTAAAGTAGGTCACATCTTATGCCTCGCTGTGACCAGATTTATTTAAATGATATTTTTAAAAGTCGGAATAATTCATTGGAAAAAATGAAATTCCATTCAAATGTTTTACAGTATGGAGCTTAAAGAGCTTGTGTCTCTTAATAAACACTGTACTAATAATCCTTAGCTCTTACATAGCACTCTTCATCTGGAGACCTTAATGAACTTTATAGTGAAAGTATAATCGTCCCTATTTTACAGGGTGATAGGCCTCAGGTGAGAGAGCAGGACAGTTACAGAGCTGGGGATAGATCCCAGGAGTTCTGACCCCCACTCCAGGCTGAAATCCAATCTAATAGCCAATAAAAAATTTAACTCTGATAACCAGTCATTACATCTTCATTAATAATGACAGTGATTCACCTGAATGCAGATTTATTCTGAAAAATACAGATGTGTATTCATATATAAAACCCTTGGTAATAAAGATATGATAAAAAATATACCGAAGATTTTATTTTTATTGTGTATTTCTGATAACTTGTCAGCTGATGCTTGTTCAGAATTAGCAATGAGCTCCACGTTCCTATATTTTGACATTTGCCTTACACACCAGGCTGGAAACGACCCCAGTAGAAAACAATACAACATTTTGGTTATGAACCGTGAATGTCCTAAGAGTTTGTAAAGAGAAAATACTTACCCAGTGGCTTTTGCTCGTCATGAGGAGACAACCGAGAATAAGGAGGCGGGGGAGACTCTGGAAAAACAAGACCTGATATTAGTGCTCTATCAGGTTAAAAGTTCAAACCCTCAAGTTTTCCCTCCTAGGAAGTAATATTTTGGTGGTAAGGTAAATCCCCATTTATTACATGGCAGAAAAGTCATATGCAAATAACTCTTGGCCAAGATACTTCAAAAAGCAGCCGGTGATTTTTGGTGCTCAATTTAACACACCTGTAAGGGGTTTCCAGAAGTGCTGAGCACCCACCCTCTGGAAATTAGGCTCCTTTAGAGCATCTCCAAAAATCCAGTTACCCAAAACCATCAGTCTCTTTTGAAAAGTTTGGCTTTTATCATCTGGTCATCTGTCTAAAATATTCCTATTTCAAAACATAAACATGGGCTTAACAAGAATTAGCTGGATATTGTGCCACAAAGACTAAGAAACTGCATAGCATCAATAAAAAAACACTATCGTAGGACATAAAAGAAAACATTATGATCCAGATTCTGATCTCATTCATACCAATATAAATCTAGTAAACCCAATGAAGCAACTTAGGTCTGTCCCTATAACTTCCTAGATAGAATAAAAGGTCAGTAGTAATAGCCTACCATAATGGCATGTTATCCAATCTAGCTATACTACACCAGCCTTGATTCAACCAAGTACTTAAGCATGTGCTTAGCTTTAAACATGAGTAGGTCTACTGACAGTTGACTCAAAGTTGAACATGTGCTTAAATGCTTTTTTGAACCAGGGCCACCTACATAGCTCTTGGACCACTTGCATAGATAAGGACTACTCAAGAAAATAATGGCTGTACAATAACACCCTTTAATTGGTCAGACTTTTCTTTAATTGATCAGGCTTGAATAATGAGAGTAGCAGTAGGAATATTCTACCTACCACCTGACCAAGATGGTGATGGTGATTGTGAAATGCTCAGAAAGATTAGAGAGGCTACAAAAACAGAAAACCCAACGATGGGGGATTTCATCTATCTCCATATTGACTGTCACCTCAGGACCGAATGCAGAGATAAAATTTCTAGACACATTAATGATTGCTTTTTGGAGCAGCTAGTTCTGGAACCCATGAGGGGAGAGGCAATTCTTGATTCAGTCCTAAGTGGCACACAGGATGTGGTTCAAGAGGTGAATATGGCTGAACCGCACGGTCATAGCAACCATAATGTAATTAAATTTAACATCCTTGTAGGGAGGCAAATACCAAAGAAACCTACCACATTTAACTTCAAAAAAGGGAACTACACAAAAACAAGGAGGCTAGTTAAAAAGATAGTAAAAGGAACAGTCACAAGTGTGAAATGCCTGCAAACCGCATGGAATTTTTAAAAAAACACCATAAAAGAGTCAAACTATATGTATACCCCAAATTTAAAAAAAAACAGAGGACCACAAAAATTGCTACCATGGCTAAACAACAGAGTAAAAGAGGTCATTAGAGATTTTTAAAATTGGAAGTCATATCCTACTGAGGAAAATACAAAGGAACATAAACTCTGGCAACTAAAGTGTGAAAGTATAATCAGACAGGCCAAAAAGAATTTGAAGAGCAGCTAGCAAAAGACATAAGAACTAACAGTAAAATTGTTTTTAAGTACATCAGAATCAGGAAGCCTGTCAAACAATCAGTGGGGCCCCTGGATGAGCGATGATAAAGGATCACTCAAGGAAGGAAGACAAGGCCATTGTGGAGAAGCTAAATGAATTCTTTACATCGGTCTTCACTGCAGAGGATGTGAGGGAGATTCCCACACCTGAGCCTTTCTTTTTAGGTGACAAATCTGAGGAACTGTCCCAGACTAAGGTGTCAATAGCGGAAAT
This sequence comes from Dermochelys coriacea, assembly GCF_009764565.3. Classification (NCBI taxonomy): domain Eukaryota; kingdom Metazoa; phylum Chordata; order Testudines; family Dermochelyidae; genus Dermochelys; species Dermochelys coriacea. The sequence continues at coordinate 80,970,495 of NC_050077.1, read as the reverse complement.
TTTGAAACAAATTGATACATTAAACAGTAATATGTCAACACAGCCAGACGGGATTCACTCAAGAGTTCTAAAGGAATTAGATATGAAATCACAGAACTACTAACTGTGGTATTTAACCTATTATTTAAATCAGCCTCTGTACCAGATGACTGTCGGATAGTTAATGTGATGCCGATTTTTTAAAAAGGCTCCAGAGGCAATCCTGACAATTACAGGCTGGTAAGCCTAACTTCAGTACCAGGCAAATTGGTTGAAACTATAACAAAGAACAGAATTTTCACACACGTAGGTGAACACAATATGTTGGAGAAGAATCAACATGGCTTTTATTAAAGGAACTCATGCCTTGCCAATCTATTTGAATTCTTTGAGGGGGTCAACAAACATGTGGACAAGCGTGATCCAGTAGATATAGCGTACTTGGACCTTTAGAAAGGTTTTGAAAAGGTCCCTCACAAAAGGTTCTTAAACAAAGTAAGCAGTCATGGGATAAGAAGGAAGGTCTTCTCATGGATCAGTAACTGGCTACAAGATACAAAACAAAGGGCAGGAATAAATGTTCAGTTTTCACAGTGGAGAGAGGTAAATAGCAGGGTCCCCAAGGATCTGCAGTGGGACCAGTGCTGTTCAACATATTCATAAATGATCTGGAAAAAAGGGTAAACAATGAGGTCACAAAGTTTGCAGATAATATAAAATTACTCGAGATAGTTTAGTCCAAAGCAGACTGCAAAGAGTTACAAGGAGATCTCACAAAACTGAGTGACTGGGCACCAAAATGGCAGATGAAATTCAGTGCTGATAAACACAAAGTAATGTGCATTGGAAAACATAATCCCAGCTATACAGACAAAATGATGGGGTTTAAACTAGATGTTACTGCTCAAGAAAGAGATCTTGGAGTCACTGTGGGTAGTTCTCTGGAAACATCTGCTCAATGTGCGGCAGCAGTCAAAAAAGCGAACAGCATAGCATGTGAGGCACCATTAGGAAAGTGACAGAAAATATCATCATGACATTATATAAATCCCTGGTACATCCACACCTTGAATAATGCGTGCAGTTCTAATCACTCCATCTCGAAAAATATATTAGAATTGGAAAACGTACAGAGATGGGCAACAAAAATGATTTGGGATATGGAACAGCATCCACTGGAGGATTAAAAAGACTGGCACTGTTCATCTTGGAAAAGAGAAAACTAATGGGGGATATGACAGAAGTTTATAAAATCATGAATGGTGAGGAGAAACTGAATAAGTGTTATTTACCCATTCACATAACACATGAATTAGGGGGTCACCCAACTAAATTAATAGAGAGCAGGTTTAAACACAAAAGCACGTTTTTCTTCACACAATGCACAGTCAACCTGTGGGACTCGTTGCCAGGGGATGTTGTGAGGGTCAAAAGTATAACCGGGTTCAAAAAAGAATTAGATAAGTTCACAGAGGTCCATTAATGGCTATCAGCCACGATGGTCAGGGACACAGCCTCATGCTCCAGGTGTCCCTAAACCTCTGACTGCCAGAAGCTGGGACTGCATGACAGGAGATGGATCACTTGATAAACTGACCCAGCAGGGCCATTCCTATGTTCTTTCTTTTTTTTAATCATTATATAAATTTTCTTTTAAACATTTAACATTCTAAAAAGTGAGAGCCAAATGCTATTGGCAGGGCCATATCAATTAATTCCTGTTAAGCAGAAATTCCCACTGGCTTCAATGAGTTCTGCTTACAATTCAATGGCATGATGTGGCCCCCCCAGACTATTGAGATTAGCGTGTTTTCTACAGTGACCTGTAAACAAATAGTTTGGGCAACACAATGACTCCCTAACCTATCTGCAGTTCAGTTTGGATTACTTTATTAAAAATAACCTCAATCTCCATAGAGTGATGGTTTTGATTTGGACTGCAGTCATTCACTGCTGCTGCAAGAGTAAAGGTCCTACATCTTGAAATGAGCATCAGTAACCATAATAAAACAAGAGCACACAATTCTCTTACTCTGCTCCAGTGCACAGGATCTGCACAGGCAAGACAGCTTTCTCCCAAGTATTTAAGAGCTTCAAAGAACAAAAAAAAGTAGCCAACATTCCAGATTGTGCTGATTCTAAAGGAATGAGATCTAATTGCATTTTGTGTCTGCAAAATGTACTTCTTACATTCTAAAAACAGACCTATCACAGCACTAGATTTCCTCTGTCAAGCACAGATAGCATTTTCACACCCTTCCGCTAGTTACATACTGTAAACGCATCCGATGAAGTGAGCTGTAGCTCACGAAAGCTTATGCTCAAATAAATTTGTTAGTCTCTAAAGTGCCACTCCTTTTCTTTTTGCTAATACAGACTAACACGGCTGCTCTGAAACTGTAAAACCTAGTGATGAAGGGGTGGGTATCCAATGTGAACACACACATCAGAATCCAGAGTAGGCACACAGACATGTTTGAAGAAAGGGCATCAAGGCCAGATCCAACTCTTACTGAATCTCATTTCCAGATTGCCCTCAATGGGAGTAAAATCCAGCCCCAAGTTTGTGGGTCCCAACACAAATTGCCAGTATGAAAATGATAAAAAGACAGTTGAGATCTGTGCTGTTTCTTTGTGGTTTTACATTGTTTTCATTTACATTCTACATTGTTTGGAAAACTTTTACATAAAAAGGTACCCTGTACATTTCTACAGATGTAGCCTTCTCTAACGTAAATACACATCTGCTACAATTAAAATGTGATTTCATGTTCAGGCATCATAATCTTCAGGGGGAAAGAACTGCATTAGTTCTCTGCATAAAATACAGTAGTTTCTTACAAAAAAAATTGGTACAGAGCTAAACAGGATTTCTGCTTGCAAAATAAATAAATAAATAAATAATTAAAAAGCTCTTCCCAAGAAAAAGGAACATTAACATGATATTTAATGTCCTGCAGGATTTCTGTTCATAACAAAAGAAAAACAGCATTTATGCATGAGCTAATGAAACTCAAGAAACTTCAGACTATGTGAAAATTAAGAATTTTCTTTGGTCAGGACTTTCCATCTTGGAATTTCTTTCGTTCTTCTATTCTCACCCTGTATTTTTACACAGAAAAAGGATAAGTAACTTCCGTTATTTAGGGTGGGCTATTTGGTTCACTCCGCCAGGTTTTCTTTGCACTAAAACAGCTATCACAAAGGAGTATGTGCTTTCTTCTCCTCATAAAACCTAAACTGGCTGGAAGAAGTTAAAAAAAGGGTCACTGCAGCTTTAAGAAAGGCAGCAGTAATTGCCTAGATCCCCAGTCAGTCAGATAAACAGCTAGTCAGACTGGCGCCAGCAATATGCAAACTGCATATTATCACCACTTCTTCACCTAAATAGCAGAGGGGGACCCTCCTTAGGAAAAAAAAGGGCTTTTTAAGCATAACTTGAAACTGATCTCAATTCAAAGGGGATAATGCTGGGCCAAATAAAAGTTTTTGTCTGTTTAATTCCTGTATTCTTTGCTTCAGCAAACCTATGTTTTTCTAGGCTGCCTTCTAAAGTCACTTAAAAGTTGTGTCTCCTTCGGTGTGATTTAGCTTATAGTCACAAAATTACTATTATTAGAGCAAAATAACAAATGGGGAAGCAAAGAGACTGGGGTTTATTCCTAGTTCACGGAGGCTTTTGGGAGAAGTGGCTTTAAAAACATCACTTGTATTAGTGATTAAAGTATTTCTTAAAATGTCCATCCACAGACATGAAACAGTCTATGATCTGTTGGGTCAAAGGAAGGCATCTTTTAAATGAGTACAGATAGCTCCAAAGCACTGATCTCAACAAATGCAGCTCTCTGGAAGTTTTCCTGCTGTCTCAAAATGTGGGGGGGGAGGGAGGGAGAGGAGGAAGTGCCACTCTTTCAGATGTCCTTTTAAAAGCATGTTTGGAGAGAGAGCCCAAGGAAAAGTCCAGTTTGTCTCCCTCAATGACAGAAATTACACAGAGCCTTATCAAGCCACGCATCAATGAGTGCCAGCTATGTGCACAATGCAACCAGAGCCTCGCCGCCTTCTGAAAGAGGGGCTGTTGGCTCCCTTTGGGGAGGGCTAGCACAAAAAGGGGTGATTGTAAGGGGGGGTACGAGACTTTCTCCAGCTTTGGGAACCGCCTCCCCCATTGTTTATAAACCCCTCATCCTCACACAGGCAATCTCCAGTTATGGGGGTTAATCCATTCCGGGGATCTGAGTAGATTAAATCTACAAACTCGCCATGGGCTTTGCCTCGTGTAGAGTCTATTGCCCCAGCTGGCTGCTACCACTCCCTCCCTACCTACACACACACATATGCTACTGTGGCCCCTGACGGACGAAAACAACAGATCTCAGCAAGTAGGTAGACCAGCAATGGGTCTCAGCCGGCTCTCACCAAGATACCAGGGCAACAGAGTTTGCCATTTCTGCCCCATGCCCCCCGAACTCACTTGTGTCATGTGGCTGGTGCAGACCAGCAGAGTGCAGGGGGCTGGGGCTGAGACCTACTACTGATGCCCTGGATGGCTTCTGTTCAGCTCAGAATTTGAGCAGCAGCAATTTAGAGCAGCCTCCTTCCTCCCTCTGCACTAGTGCCTCCTACTGGCCTTTGCACAATGGGAAAGAAGCGCCCCTGCCAGACTAAAAGGGAGACAGAGGCTGCAGGGGAGGAGGGGAGTGTCTATGCTGGGTTGCCTGAAAATGCACACACAGTTCCAGTGCACTGAGGCTTTCTCAAACTCCTTGAATGGGTGGAAAAATACGATTCATAACATCAACCGGCTGGCTGCGTATTAAGAGTGTTTCCTTGACTCCATTTGGAAACAATGGTGCAATTCATGGACTACACCAAAGCGGTGAAAATCAGGAGGAAGTTCAGACTTGACATACGGACATAAGTACAATTTATTATGCACACGGGAAAAGGTTCTGTGCCTTCCTAAAATCCGGTCCCGCAAGGCTAGGGATAACCTGCTACACACAAAGTGTCAAGGCATTTAACTGCAAGAGGCGTGGAGATCCCACACAAACGGTTCAACATTATCCCATTGTGAATTATCAACAGCTAAATTTCAACACAGGCTTCTAAAACATATGTGATGGGCTACTGATCCAAGCAAAGAGCATAAAGTCTTAAACCTAAACCAGGGTACAAATAATCTTAATTAAAACAGAAAATAATGCTCCAACGTTGCAAGAACTAAAATATTCCTTCCCACTGGCCCCACTTTAGTTTTGGTTAGTTGGTTGTTTGTTTAAGACACCTAACCCACCAATCATACCATCTTTCCCTTTTATGAAAAAAAACCTCTGGGGATGAATAGTTCTTGGTGCTGCCTACACAGCAAACTACAATCTAATCATGAAATAGGAGCAAAAAGGTGATGTTGCCAATTTTCTTGGCTTTAGGGCTTTTGGCTTGGGTAGGCCTTTATGCATCTTTGCATATTCCTCTTAACTCTCATGCCTGGATATTGTTAGATCCTTAATGCATCAGGGATAGGCATTTTGGGTAGAGATCTTCTTAAAGGGTATCAGATTCAAGTGCAAGTTATTGCGGTTAATCAGATGCAGATCTGACAGGTTTTGCTCATGGTTAAAACAAAAAATCCTGCAAAGAATTTTACTTGGGGGGGGGGCGGGGAAGAGGACACACAAAAATAAAAACTGACCCAGCCCTGCAAACCTAGCAAGCCCGCCAGGTGCACCTGGGTTGCCCAACCATCTGTATTCAAAATTTAAATCGTACGCCGCGATTAAACCAAGCGGGGACAAGGAGAGCTTCCCAACACCTTGCTTAGAGGTCCGGCTAATTTCCGTGCCATGCCCCCCCAGCTCGACGGGGCGCGATCTCTGCTCCCAAAGCTGGGGGGGGGGAGGACACTAGGCCGGGCTGGGGGTGAAATCACACCGCTCCAGCGCCCCGTCTCCTTTACGCGGGATGTCTCTGACCACCCCCCCCCCCCAAGGGAGACCCCCAGACTTCCCCGGGGCCGCTCCTTACCTGGCCCACAGAGCCTGCTGAAGTGGTAGGGGTTGCAGCAGACCGTGGGGCTGTCGGCCAGCCCGAAGCTCTGGCACTCGCACAGCGGTTTCAGCTCCGCCGGGTGCTGCAGGTCCGGCCAGCGGAACAGCTTGCCCAGGAGCAGCTGCGGGGGCGCCGCCTGGCCCCCCAGGCGCAGCTCGGTGCGGGAGACCAGGACGCAGCCGCTGGGCATCCCCCCGCGGGACTCCACCGCCTCCACCAGGCTGTCCAGCGCCCTCTCCTTCAGCCGCTTCAGCAGCGAGTAGGTGACGGACTTGAGCTCCTGCTCCAGCAGCAGGAGCCGGGACCTGGCCTCCCGGCTGCGCGGCTCCGGGGGGGCTCGCCGCGGGAAGTCGCAGGACCGCAGCTCCCGGTCCCGGGGGGAGGCGCCCGCGGGCCTGGGGCTGCCGGGCTCCCGCTCCTTGAAGAGGCAGCAAGTCACGGTTTTGCACTCGCGCTCCGGCGCCCACCACGGGCTCGCCTCTTCCCCGTCCTCCGCCAGCCGCTGCCCGGGGCAGCCCCGGGGCCCGTCCCGCGCCGCCATGGGGCCCCCCCTGCCCGCCTGGCCCGGCTCCCAGGCGCGCAGCTCCGCTGGGTCCCTCGCCAGGGTGCGGGTTACCGGGCGGATTTCCGAGGAGGGGTTTTTCTCCGGGGTTTTGCTGCGGCTGGGGCCACCCCCGTGGTCATGGCTGTGCCTGGAGCTCCCATCTCCCCCTTCCCTGTCCGGGATGACACGGCTTCTCCAAAGTCGCCGCACAAGACCTGCGCGTTTGGACCTGAACATACGACAGCTCGGAGCTGGTAATTTCGGGGGGGGGGTGTTTTTTGGGGGGGGGTGGGATTTTATTTGATGCCCGCTCCTTCCCCGGCGCAAGCCCCGCGATCGCCACCCCGCCTGAAGCGGCGGCCCCTTGCACGGCCGTGCAAAAGCCTTGCACAGCTAATCGCCGATAGACTGCAACAAGGCTGAAACATGAGGGAGGCGGCGGGGAGGGGAGGAAGAAAGGGCAGAGGGACGCGCCGCGGGGGGCTACATCGACACAACACTGGGGGTCGCCTGCAAACGCTCCTTGGCAGCGGCCGGCCCGGGAGGCGCTCAGGAGATGCCCTGCATTTACTAGCAATTTGCAGCCAAAGACAAAGCAGCCAGAGGGGTCAAAGGCAAACGCTGCTGCTGTTTCTCAAACAAAAATCCTTCCTTGAAATCTAGCCCCATCAACCGTATTTCTTTGCCATGAAAACAGTAACAGGGGAGGTGGCAAATCCGAAACGGCTGCTCTGGATCAGTACACTGGCACCGGGTCCTAGACTTGGAGACACTTGGGAGTTATTTCCCTTTAAAAAAAAAACAAAAACCCCACACACGTTTCAACACATGAATGGAAATTGTAAATATCCCGGAGAGAGCGGCTGGAAATCCTTAATTAAGGAAAACAACAACAAAAAACACCAATCCACTCTCCTGCACGTTGGAACGGCTGGAATATGGTCCTGGAGCAGCCCCCACCCCAAAAAGTGACTTCTGGTTGCTCTGTTGCGATGGGATCTGTTTAAACAGCACTGTGCCTTTCTTTCTTTCTTTCCCCTTCTCCCTCTCTCTCGCTCTCTCTTTCTCTCTCTCTCTTTTTTGTTCTTCTAAAACACACACAGGGCCCCCTAGGAGAGAACTGGAGTCATTGGCTGCCTCCCATCATGTGCCAGTCTAGACACTTTGGCGGCTCTCTGCTGCACTGATTGTTGCGCAAACAAGGTTTCAAGTTTCTTAACTCTTAAAGGAAAACACATCCCTTGCAAAGGCGCGGACACGGGGGAAAGGTTGGGGGAGGTCGGGGGGGGGGGTGTCCTTTCCCCGGCCGCGTGACAGCCAGCCCCTGCACACACCCAGTGACCGTTTGCTAAAAGATGGACCCCGAGCAAAAAGGGAAGGGGAAATTTGGGGACCAAAAACCAAAAAGTGCTTGCAGGTCGAGGGGAACCTCTCCAGCTGAACTCCGGCGTCGGGAGTAACGTGGGGTGTGGGGCGCATCTGGTCTTGTTTCAGCTGGTAAATTCTAAGTCATTGATAGCATCCACAACCCTTCATTTTTTAATTGTATAAAAAGCAGTGTCTTGCACATGCCATCCTTACTCACTGGCGGCTGAAGAGGACTTTGATCTTGCTTGGCAAAGGCAGAAGGGTAATGCCTGGGCATGGATCAACAGTGAATCCCCGCTGAATTAACCATCGCTGCAGGGGGAAGGAAAAGACGTGTCTGTGAATGCTTTGGCGACCCAGGAAGTGAGCCCTCTCTTTGCAGCACAGCTAAGCCATTTTTTAGCTGACACAAAAAGTACCTCTGTAAAAGTGCTTTCTGTTCCTGCCCTAACACACGTGTATTTCCAAGAAGTGCTTCCCAGAGACGCCTTGGGACACCCTTGAGTTATGAGGCTGCTTTATATTGATGTTATAAACAGTAACTCATACACAACCTTCAGGTCTTTTGTTTAGCTTTTATTTATTAATTATTGGTCGTCTATGATTATTGAAGAAGCAGTTCCAAGATGCAGTGCAGATCAATTGATCTGCAATTCATCACCAAGCTTTAATCTGTCAGTTCCACTTTGACCCAGTCATGTAACATTTCACTTAAAATAGCTTTCTTTTTAACAGGTTTCAGAGTAGCAGGGTGTTAGTCTGTATTCGCAAAAAGAAAAGGAGGACTTGTGGCACCTTAGAGACTAACAAATTTATTTGAGCATAAGCTTTCCTGAGCTACAGCTCACTTCATCGGATGCATTCAGTGGAAAATACAGTGGGGAGATTTATATACATAGAGAACATGAAACAATGGGTGTTACCATACACACTGTAAGGAGAGTGATCAGGTAAGGTGAGCTATTACCAGCGGGGTGGGGGGGGACCTTTTGTAGTGATAATCAAGGTGGGCCATTTCCAGCCCTTGACAAGAACATCTGAGGAACAGCAGGGGTGGGGTGGGGGGATAAACATGGGGAAATAGTTTTACTTTGTTTAATGACCCATCCACTCCCAGTCTTTATTCAAGCCTAAGTTAATTGTATCCAGTTTGCAAATTAATTCCAATTCAGCAGTCTCTCGTTGGAGTCTGTTTTTGAAGTTTTTTTGTTGAAGTATTGCCACTTTTAGGTCTGTAATCGAGTGACCAGAGAGATTGAAGTGTTCTCCGACTGGTTTTTGAATGTTATAATTCTTGATGTCTGATTTGTGTCCATTTATTCTTTTATGTAGAGACTGTCCAGTTTGACCAATGTACATGGCAGAGGGGCATTGCTGGCACATGATGGTATACATCACATTGGTAGATGTGCAGGTGAACGAGCCTCTGATCGTGTGGCTGATGTAATTAGGCCCTATGATGGTGTCCCCTGAATAGATATGTGGACAGAGTTGGCAACGGGCTTTGTTGCAAGGATAGGTTCCTGGGTTAGTGGTTCTGTTGTGTGGTGTGTGGTTGCTGGTGAGTATTTGCTTCAGGTTGGGGGGCTGTCTGTAAGCAAGGACTGGCCTGTCTCCCAAGATCTGTGAGAGTGATGGGTCATCCTTCAGGATAGGTTGTAGATCCTTGATGATGCGTTGGAGAGGTTTTAGTTGGGGGCTGAAGGTGATGGCTAGTGGCGTTCTGTTATTTTCTTTGTTGGGCCTGTCCTGTAGTAGGTGACTTCTGGGTACTCTTCTGGCTCTGTCAATCTGTCACCTGCACATCTACCAATGTGATATATGCCATCATGTGCCAGCAGTGCCCCTCTGCCATGTACATTGGCCAAACTAGACAGTCTATACGTACAAGAATAAATGGACACAAATCAGATGTCAAGAATTATAACATTCAAAAACCAGTCGGAGAACACTTCAATCTCTTTGGTCACTCGATTACAGACCTAAAAGTGGCAATACTTCAACAAAAAAACTTCAAAATCAGACTCCAACAAGAAACTGCTGAATTAGAATTAATTTGCAAACTGGATACTTTTAACTTAGGCTTGAATAGAGACTGGGAGTGGATGGGTCATTACACAAAGTAAAACTCTTTCCCCATGTTTATCCCCCCCCCCGTTCCTCAGACGTTCTTGTCAACGGCTGGAAATGGCCCACCTTGATTATCACTACAAAAGGTCCCCCCGCTGGTAACAGCTCACCTTACCTGATCACTCTCCTTACAATGTGTATGGTAACACCCATTGTTTCATGTTTTCTGTGTATATAAATCTCTCTCCTGTATTTTTCACCAAATGCATCCGATGAAGTGGGCTGTAGCTCAGGAAAGCTTATGCTCAAATACATTTGTTAGTCTCTAAGGTGCCACAAGTCCTCCTTTTCTTTCTATTTAACATTAATTTACTACCTCACCACGAGGGTGGCGGGTTTGTTTGTTTGTTTTTTTTCCAATTGGCCTTTTTGCTCTCTGGTTCCGGAGGCTGCTGAGCACTGCGCCGTTTTACAGGTGCACTCGGAAAAGGCGGTCAGAAAAGCATGTCTCGGATATGAATGTTGTTCAGCACATGAAGAGTTAATGTAGTTTCCTCCGCTGGAGTCAGTGAGACTGGGACACACCTCCTGGATGTATTAACTGGTTCAGGGTGGCAAAAGTTCAGGCTTGTAAAGTCTCGATTGGCTCTCAGCAGAAATGTGCCTCGCCCCTTAAATGCTGGTTGGTTGGGCTAGTGAACGGGAGCAACCTACTTTATATCACAGATTGTCACTGAATGAAAGAAATTCCGTTATCGCCATTGGTCCTCAGCGGTATTTGTGCATCATTCACGTTGTGTTAGTGCAGTATGGTATAATGTATAGGCACTTGCAATAAAAAAAAAAAGCAATCCATGATTTTACAATACACCCGCACCAGCCTTTGCATTTGGTTTTGTTCCTGTTTATAATCTGCTCCAGAGTAGATTTAATTTGTTATTTACTAGCTTGCTCTCAAAACCTGCAGCTCTCAGCATTACTCTTGCTTTAGTTGTCGGCAGTTTGACTGCCTCACTCCGGAATAAGTCTCACTCCGGAATTTAGGAAGCTTTGGTTTAGATCTTGCATGTTACAGGTCTGTGCACAGTGTCTCTCGTTTAATTAGAATGACCAGATCCCAAGTGCCAGAAGCACCAAATAAAATGACCATGAATATTGGGCTAGAAACTACTAGTGAGAGATTAATTATTAGATGGCAGCGAATTTAATTATTCAGATGACACCCTTTATTATGAGCACTTCAGCAGGCTGTATGTACGTCTCTCTGGCACAGATCCCAACAAGGAAGCTGTATTACAAGGTCAGTCCACTAGAGGGAGGCTCTGGCAGCTCAAAGCCTCAATGTTTTTGTTAAACACTTGAAACAACGTTTTCTGGGGCAGAGAAATTGATTTATTCCGCCCATTAATAGGTTAGAGTTTGTTAAAAGTAGCAGCAGCTTTCTCCTGCTAGGAACATAATCTTTGGCTTGAAACTGAGTGGCTAACAAACGTGTTCTCCTGAACTTATTATCTGAGGATTAAACAAGTTTATTGAAAACTAGATGGGCTTATTATAGTTAAAATACTGACTTATAATTTGTATGACCTTTCCAATCACATTGAATGTCTCTTTTAAGTGGCAGCTGCCCCCTTGGGGAGATTTCTGAGTGATACTGCAAACCAGCCGCTTATTAAATGTTACCTTTATTGTAGAACATTTTGGATGTTTACCTTGTCAGGAAGGGACATGTATAAAAATGTGTAAATATCAAGAGAGAGGTTGCTCCTGTGAGATAACTTTGCTCTGGTAGTGAACCCCTGTTTGAATGATGTTCGTAATGCAACTCTCTCATACCAGTATTATAAAGGGCACAGACGTGGTAAAAGGTCACTCTTGAGTAGCAGGAGACCCTTCCAAACTCCCTGCCAAGTATTTTTTATTGTGCTACAGGTAGTAAAAGAGTTCTCCACACGCCATCATTCTCTGGGCTTTTACCTGCTCAATTCCCCTTTCTCTCTTCATTCTCAAACATCAAAACAAGGTAGTCTTGCAGCTAAGGATGGAGGTTTTTCACAGATACAAATGCTTAATGAGATAATTGTTTGGGAATTCAGAGCTATACATCAGAGACAAATATAACCAACAAATATAACAGACCCTGAGACCCTTTAACGCTGATCCTAGAACCAGTTGAAAATTTTTGATAACACACACAAACCGTACATGCTCATAATTTACCCCCATGCCACCTACTCCTCCCGTTCCCAACCAGTGATTGAACTGCTCAGGACATGTTAATGAAAATGAAATTTCAATTAAAAAAATCGTAAAATAAAATTAAAATGTTCATGCTTTCTTTCCTCTCCTCTATTTTCTGACCAACTCCTGGCAGTATTACAGTCTTATTTATACAGTTCTCTGCAAGGACCCCTAGGCCTGGTCTAAACACAGAGTTGCACGACTTCAACTAAATCTGTGACTCTAAACTGATTGTTAAATCAGCACAACTTTGTGTGGACACTTAAACTGATTTAAACCTGGCCGATAGCAGTTTAGCTTGCCCCTGTACATTCCAATATAACCAATTTTAAACTAGTGTAAGTGTGTCCACACAGGGGTTTGCATTGGTTTAGCTACATTTGTGGATAGACACGTCCCTTGACTTTGGAATTCTCTTCCGCTCCATTCCAAATCAGAGCAAATGTAGTGACCTGCAGGGCAAGCTGTGCAATTCTTCTTCTTCTTCTTCTTAATTTTTTTTTTAAATCAGGCTGTGGGGTGGTGTTTCCTTTGGGAACTGAAGACAACGGGGAGTTTGGATTTGGTGATGTGACTTTGCTGCCTGGCTGGTATGTACGGGTGGGCTTGGGGCTGTTTTGGTTTTATATGGTTCTGACCTATACATTGCATTGAGGGCAGCAAGCCTAGAGCTTGGGCTAGGCATCTTTTTCTGATCTTAAATCAAAATAAACGAATAACACTTATTAAGGGCCTGTCTACAATGGGGATATGTGTCCTGCTGTAGCTACACCGAGGCAAACCTCCCGCGTAGCTGTAATAGCAGGCTGGCAGCAGGGCAGTGGTCCTATACTGGGTGTTTGCATTATAGCTCCATCAGTACAGACATCCCCACTATTGACAGGCCGGTAGAGTCGTAGGGCACCATGCCACCCTGGCATCAGCTGGCACCACTCCACGTAATTTCAGTTGCTCCTGTTTACCCCAGGCTTCAGTCTGGCTCCAAGTGATGAACCTTCCTAAGTAATTTCCATAACAAAAAATAAAATGCCCTCTGATTGTCATTATTTATTATTTGTCTGACCATAGCTCTTAGTCGCCTCAGTCATGGAGCAGGACTCCAGTGTGCTAGGGGCTGTACACAGAGAGAATAAAAAGACAGTCCCTGCCCCTAAAGAGCTTACCTGACACATCTCTGGCTGCTTTCTGACACCCAAGGCTCCAAAGGGTGGATTCCTTGGCTCGTATTTTTTCAGTTTCCCAGTTTACACTTCCATGGCTTGAGAAGATAAACTAAAAAGGGGAAGAGAGGTGAATTCAACATTTCAAGTGGAAATGCTTGACAATCCCTATTAGCAGCTAGCTGTGTGACTGTATTATATATTGTGTGTGGAGGAAGACAGCCATTGCCATTGATAACCCACTGCACTTAGCCCTGTAATAAATCCACTTTGCTTCTGTTGGTCACTCCAGCACCGTATTCGAACTACACGGCTGCCTCATATAATGAGTACGAGGCCAGATCATCAATTCCATGTGTGTGCGCGCATATACCAGGGGTCTCTCTGCAAGTGGGGAGCACTCACTCGAACCTCTCTCCACCTCCATAGGATTCTCAGGGCTTTAGGGGGCAGAGCAGGGGATTAGCTATTCTCTGCAGTTCTGTCTCCAGCAGACCCACTAGATTTCTATGCAGAAATCTGGTTGGGAGTGAACACAGGGAATCTCATTTGAATGTTACTCACAAGGCATGGAAATTATGTCATGTGACAGACCATGATAATACTAGGATGTCTCATTGCTCAGTAGTGATCTGCAGCCTAACAACACTTTGTACTTATCTAATGCTTCAAAGCAATTTACAAATATTAGCCAGCACCCCACAGAGGCAGGTAAGTATTATCCTCATTTTATAATGGGGAACCAGGGCAGAGGTTACATGATTTGCTAAGATCACAGAGGAAGTCAGTTTCAGAGCTGCCAGCAGAATTCAGGACTTCTGAAATCCAAGGGCTGTGTTTAGACCAGACCTGGCCTCTAGCTACTTAGAATTCATCCTTTTTTATAGGTCAGAACTTGATGGATTCCAATGCCTTTAAAAATTTGCCAACTCTTTTCTTTCTAATATCAGCATTGCAAACTGGTGCCCAAATTAGAGTGTCACAAATGTGCAATTACTAGTGGCATCTAAATATAAAAATCTGAAATAGTACCTCATTTAAGTAACCGACATGTTATTGTTTTGGCAAGCAAAGTATTATGCTTCTCAACAGTGTATAATCATCCTGCATACAGTATAGCTCAAAGAACAATGGAGCCTTCAAGATAATAACTAAGCCCTGCTATCACTGTAAGCACAGGTATGCAACATAGGAGTCCCAAGTTGACTAAATGTGCCATTGATTTCATTTTTTTCCCAACAAGATCACATTTTTTGGCACTCTAAAATGGGGCAAGAAAAACAGAGACCTCAATTGTACTTGTCATAATGTGCATATAATTTATAATAATGTTGGTTATTAAAGGATTTTTAGTAATTAATAGTGGTGTGTTATTTCACTGCATTTTTTTTGGCCTCTTATAAGAGCAAACATTCTTGTGAGATGCTCTCAAGCTTGTCATATAGGTCTCAGAATAAAAGCTAGATAAAGCATCAGAAGGTTTTAAAAGTTTGCCAGTTACCTAAAATTGATCCTTTTTTTATTCTTCCCAAAGGTACCATACAAGGTCGAATCCTCTAGAAGGACCATAAGTGGCCCCAAAGACAGGGAAATGAATCAGCCTGTTTCTCCCGCCCAGAGAGAGCCAGGATGCAGATGCATTATGCAGGGAGATGGGAGACAGAGCACAGACCTGCAGTGGCTGCCACACCAGCCTAAGGGGAAACTGAGGTCAAATCCTGCATACAGAGACCATTTTATTTTGTTCTTTTAATAAGAAAAATAATCTGGTAATTTTCTAGATTTTTTACCTTCAGTATATTTAAAAGGCTTTAAACCAAGTTAAACTAACAGGGATAAGAAGAGATTTAAAAAAATCTGAATAATTAACATTTACATTTTAAAAATCCCAGTATTTTGATCTGATATTATTATTTGTATTAGTTTCAGAGTAGCAGCCGTGTTAGTCTGTATTCGCAAAAAGAAAAGGAGTACTTGTGGCACCTTAGAGACTAACAAATTTATTAGAGCATAAGCTTTCGTGAGCTACAGCTCACTTCATCGGATGCATTACGATGTAGCTCACGAAAGCTTATGCTCTAATAAATTTGTTAGTCTCTAAGGTGCCACAAGTACTCCTTTTATTATTTGTATTGTAGTAGTACCTGGAGGGCTGAACTCCATTCAAGCCCTGTTGGGCAGGGTGCTGTACTTACATGTGGTAAGAGATAGTCCCTGCCTCAAAGAGGTTACAGCCTCAACGACAAGACACACAAAGGCTAGGAGAAAAGAAGAATGATCATTCCCCTCTGACATAATGAGGAATTGAGTCACAGCCAGCTTCAGTGACTTGTAGAGTTGGTTTGAGAAATTTCAACGGAATCCTATTCCTTCAGAAGATGCGACTCCTTTGAAATCAAAAAATCTTGTGAAATCGGGTTCCTTTTGCCCAAATTTTGTTTAGGAAGAAAACCAGTGGAAAAAAAAAGTTCTGACCTTGCTGACTCATCCTGGTTTGAACATTTTCTGAATGGAACATTTTGATTTTTCATTTTGAAATGATTTTGTTTTGAATTGTTTAGCTCTTGTGCTATATTACATAATACGAAATTTAAAATGTCAGAATTGAAACAGAGCATTTCAATCAACCCATACACAAAATGCCTGGCCACCTGCTTTGTGAGGAATTTTTAAATTCGGGGGTTCCAATTTGGAACCAAACCAAATATAGAAATCTTAAAATTCTTCGGGAAACCAAACTTCCATCCTCTTGCCGAAGGTTCCCCAGGAAGACCCAAAGAGTTCACACCCCTGCCAGCCAGTGGAAGACGAACATAAAGATCAGAGGTGGGGAGGGAGACATGGAAGAGAGAAGTCATCTGTGCGTCCTGCTCCCCTTCCTTCCTGACCCTGCAGCAGTCCCTCAGCCAAGGCTCCCAGAGACTGGGGTTTGTCGGATCTAAGCAGTGGAAGAGGAAGCGGGCAGAATGGCTAGTGCGCTTACCTCAATTGGATTCAATTTCCTGCTCTGCCACAGACTCCCTGTGCGACCTTGGCCAAGGCACTTCGTCTCTTTCCATGTCCCAATTCCCCATTTGTAACATGGGGATAACACCCCACCACCCGGGGGTGTTGGGAGAGTGTTACATTAAAGATTGTAAAGGTGCTCTGATACTACAGTGCCACAGAAGTATCTACCCTCCCAGGCAGAAGATACCCCCCCCACAGATAGATTTATATACTGCCTCAGCATATTAGGCAGGGAACTGCCTGAGCCAGCCAACAGCAGGTGCCGAGGAGAGGGGCGTGTCCAAAGTCTGCCCTTCTCAGTGAGTTAGGCCCCTAAGTCCCTGTGAGGGTCTGGGCCCTAGACGCTGCACGGATGGGTGCATTACAAATCATAGAATCATAGAATATCAGGGTTGGAAGGGACCTCAGGAGGTATCTAGTCCAACCCCCTGCTCAAAGCAGGACCAATCCCCAACTACATTATCCCAGCCAGGGCTTTGTCAAGCCTGACCTTAAAAACCTTTAAGGAAGGAGATTCCACCACCTCCCTAGGTAACGCATTCCAGTGCTTCACCACCTTCCTAGTGAAAAAGTTTTTCCTAATATCCAACCTAAACCTCCCCCACTGCAACTTGAGACCATTACTCCTTGTTCTGTCAGTGAATGCCTTAGACCAGTGGTTCTCAACTCTTTCCATGGCAGAACCCCCCTCCCACTAGTCGGGAGCCCTCCCTACCCTTTAGCAATTTGGGAAGGGCAGGATGGGTGCAAGCCCCCAGAGCGATAACCCATGCCTTAGGGGAGAGCAAGAATACATCATCCATCTACTGCTTCCAGGAGTGTTAGATCAGTCTCCCTCTCCGCACACCAGAGTCCTCCTCTCTGGGACAGGCTCTTGGGCAGGTCTCAGTTGCTTGCCCACTGGCCTTGGTGCCACTAGGAGAGCCGGGAGGGAGCAAAGAGGCACTAAGGGGAGCGCAAGTATTTTCCCTGCAGATCCAGAGCCTTTGTGGGTTCTGGGAGGCCTCGCCCCGGCTTCTTTTACTACCCTCATGCCCACCTCAGCAGGAGAACAAGGCGCTGAGTATGGCGAAGAGTTAATGGAAACTTGACAAGACAAACTTTGCTGAGTTTCCAGGCCTTCCAAAGCCCATCTCCTGAGTATCAGCTGTGGGTGGGGCAAGGTTAGCCCAGCGTTTCCAGGGCTGTAGTAGCATTTCAGCATGTACAGTCTTTATTAGGCACCACAGCCTCAGGGGCTGACAGCAACAAGCATATTGCAAACCCCAGCTGCAGATAAAAATGCCTTTTCTTAATAGATTTCCTCCCTGCTCTCTTCCTTTCTGCTGCTTCGTGGCTATCATTCCTCCTCCTCCTCCCTGGGTTTCTCCATTCTCTCTCCGCAGCTCCCCTTTCTTTCTTTCCTCTTTTGCCCCAGGAAGAAAATTTCTTAATGCTGCAAAAATTTTCAATCCCTATTCAGTACATAGCTGTGGGCAGAAGAAGAAAAATAACAGAGACTCCAATCTGCAGACAGCACAGAGCTAAGAATATGGCTCATTGTCTGGCCTACTGTCCCCTCAAATGTCTTTGACTCGGACACTCTCATAATGCAGCCAAAATAATATTTTTAACCCCCGTATCTCATGGTGTAATTTCACAGTCCAGCAAGAGATGAATGCTCACAGCAGTGATCATAAATCGTGAGTGGCTACCTTGAAACACTTTCCATCCTCCTCCCTTGAAATACTAGCCACTTAGAAATACATCCTTACTATACAAGTTTGATAGTATATATTCCAGCAAGTATTCTTCTTTGGTATTGTCAAAAAGGATAGATTGTAACCCAGATGGACAACTCAGGCTGATTTTAAAGAGGCCAAATTCACAGCCTGGGTCATGTCATTTTCTGCCAGTGTCAAACGAGGTCCCAATCCCCAGAGACAGAAATAATTGCAGTCCTCAAAAATGAGGGTTCTACTGCAGGGCCCTCTCTAACCCAAATCCATGGAAAAGCCAGAGCACAGCAAAATATCACAGCAGACATTTAGTGTAATGAATTCAGACTTCGTAGGATTTTTAAAAGAATCTGCATCAAATGTTTCCCGTATGTTACTCCAAAACTCCTCTGATGTGGTCCAAATGAAATAAGAAGTTGGATGGTTCTCAGCTCTCCTGTCAGTTTTAGGAGAGACACTGAAATATGGAAACCAAGTACAGGCATAGCCCCGCTAACAGTTTCTGGTGCAGAAAATGAAAAACAAAAATCACAGATGATGGGAGCAAGTTGCTGAAGAGCAGACATAGCTAGGTGATGTCATAAGAACAAGAGAAACCAAACCTAAGCAGAGCTTTCTGTACCCTGAAAAGGGTGAAGAACTAGAGGCCTCATGGAGGCCACGTGGTAATCTGTTTCACCATTGCCTTTGCCCACGCCTCACTGAAGTTATGGGTAATGGGCCACAATACAGAACTCTAAAACAGACATGTCAGAAACATAGGTAAGTCAGCCTCACCTGCTTTTAGTCTGGACCTTCACACTTAGCTGAGTTTTGAACACTAGGCAATTCTGATGGGAGATGAGCAAATAGGTCAGGGTAAAATAAAAAATGGTCTGATCTGAACCAAACCAAACTTCTTTTGAGCTTTAACAAATTGCTTTCCCTCCATATTTCAGGAAGTACCCTCCTGATTGCTGTCTGAACCAGAAGTGATGGTGCGGTCATGGGTGAGCCCATTCTCACCAGATGTCCTTCCCAATGTTGCAGACTCAAGCTTCAGTTAAGCTTCCAAAGCTGTCATTGCCTCTGCAGACTGAACCTTCAAACCCTCTGAGCTTTGCCTGCTATAATCTGTCTATGCCCCTCCATTATCTTTAATACATTTATTCTCATAACACCCAGTTACATAGAGAACTACTCTTATCCCCCTCTCTGAGGCACAGAGAGACCCACCTATACTCACACAGCGCCTCTGTGGCAGAACAAGGAATTGAACCCAGATATCCAAAGTCCTAGGCTAAGACCCTACCCATTGGACCATCCACCTTCTCTTCCACTAACCCTGAATTGATGTGTACTGTATGCATATTATTTCTAACTGGTGCATAATGCAGAGGGACCGGTTGACTCAGGGGAGCAGTAATAGGTCCGTGCACCCTTCATTTCTTGATCTCAGTTCAAAGCCAGCCCAGCATGGTAGCCCACAAAATGTTGTTGCCATCCAATTGCCAGGCAGTGAAATAAGGTTGGTGGTTTCTGCTTGGTTTTCAGTGGCCAAGTGTTCACCAAGGGCTTAATGGGTCCTGGAGACAAGACCATACCTTGAGCTGGTCACAACAGGAAAGGCCTTAGACACATTGGCCGGGTCTTGTCACTCCACCTCTGCTTTACTTATTCTAGGGGTGACCCAGGACTTCAGCCTCCAGGGTCACAGTCCAGCCCTAATTTCACAAGAACGTGAGTAACAGGTAGGGGCAATGCTCTGTGTTTTGTAGCATAAAAACAGAAGCGCTGCACTGGGGAAACACACTGCTAGCCACCAGACCAGCATACCGTAACATTTGGAATTATTTTCAGTGCTTACAAACTAAGTAGGCAGGACAAAGGGCAGGAGGGGGCTCCTGAATCCCAGGCTGGTGCCTTATCCACTAGGACACACTGCCTCCCAATTCACATGGTAGGGGCTGAGCAGGCAGAACACATAGTATTCACATGGCTTGACATTCTTGCACCACACACACTGGAAATGAATGAACATGACTATGGCGTTTCAGTGATCGTTTCCAGGGTCATGGCTCTGACTACAGAGTTCACCCTGAGGAGGCACCACTGGAGGAGGGATAAAAATATGGTGAAGGGAATTCATGGTTAGCCAAACCGACATGGGGCCATATCATGACCCTGGCCATGTGCTCATGCTGCGGGGAGTGAGCTGCATTTGTTATCCTTGCCAAAGGTGGACAGGGCCTGGGCTCCATCCCTCCAATACAACAGCCAGTGCAGAAGGGGCAGTAATCTGTGCTGGGAAAAAGAACAGAGCAGTTTATTGGCTCCATTAGGCAGAGGTGGAAGCAGGGACTCTCAATCACAATTCAGTCCCTGCTCTGCTCCAGGGACAGCATGACTCTGTGCTGCCCTTTCCACTGGGAAGATGCTGATTCAGGCTGCGGTATACACATGAACAGCAGCTAAGAGTCTCACGGAGCCCATGTCTCAAGCTTCATTTCTGCCATTCTTTGATATTTCCAGCTTTAGATAGACAAGAGGGTTTAGCAGTTTGAATTCTGCTGGCTCTGTTATGACTACAGGAGTTAGATGATATCACAGAAAACAGACACTTCGTTCAAATCGGAAGGGGAGTACAGCAACCAGTGTGCACATGGGGATACTTTCTACAAAAGCTACCACCCATACCAAACACGTCATATTTTGTCTTTTTTATCAGCATTTATTCAGCAGCCTATGGCAACAGTTTGCCTTTCTGGCGTCTTTTCCAGGCAGATAACACCCAGTGCTGAAACTGCCTTTAATTTTTTTGGCACAATTGCTGTGGATTGTCCTTTTCCATTTGGAAACGTTCGACAGTAACAAAAACACTCTGGCTTTGTATGTGCCACAAACCTGACTGGAAACAGACTGGAAACAACCTGCCAACCCCACATTAAAAAAAAATATTTTTAATACAAAAAATTTGACTTTAATTAACAAATCTCTTGCTCTCCGCTGCAAATGGCTGAGGGGCACCCACGCTACCATTGTAGCCCTGTGAGCTAAAAATGTGGTGGGATGGGATGAAAAGGAAGCATTACTTGACCAAAACATCAAAGCAGACCTGAGAGAGGTCAAATATAAATGGTATTCTGTCCTTTTATGCAAGAGTTTGCTCTTCTATTTATGTTGGTATTTTCTGGGAAGAGCTGGTCAACGCCAACTAGGGCAGGCTTGTAAAAAGATAATTTTTCTCCCTTGGAAAACACAAAGACAGACAGACGGGGCTGCTGGCTTTCCTCCCTCCCCTAAATCTGCTGCCCTGGGCAATTTGTTCTGTTGCAGCAGTTCTTTGCTGAAGTGACTGGCGTCTGGTACATTTCAGAGCAGACGCCAGTCACTCCAGTAAAGAGCTGCTTACCACATCTTTGGTA
This sequence comes from Dermochelys coriacea, assembly GCF_009764565.3. NCBI lineage: Eukaryota > Metazoa > Chordata > Testudines > Dermochelyidae > Dermochelys > Dermochelys coriacea. The sequence goes on along the minus strand of NC_050077.1, from coordinate 80,948,951 downwards.
AATATTTTCTGCAGTGGTGCAGTAGCGATCTTATAGGGCAGCACTGTTATTTCAGAGTCATCTCCAATAATAACTCAAATGGAGCAGTGCAGAAATGCCACAAAATACCAATCAGCAAAAAGCTGCTGGGACAGAGCAAAAGTTTGGAGCAGCAGGAACAGGGGAAGGAAGATGGGGAAACTGCCCCTGAACGTCCAAAGAAAATGAAAACTATTGATTCTGAGTTACTGGCTAAGGAGGATCATCAAAGTGAGAGTGAATGGGTCCACTTCAAAAGGCTCATTCAAATGTGTCGGATGCTTCCCTCAGGCTCTATCCAACCCTCTTGGGTCTTCCAAACTGGGATGTGAATCTCATTAAAAAAAGGTCTCTTCTAATTAGAGCTGATAGAAAGTATGGGGAGTTTTTTTACAAAAAAATTCATCCCTTTTTTGGTCAAAATGTCAACCACCTCTATTTCTAATCATTCTACTTTCTGGTTGAATTGCAAGCTCTGCAAAGCCAGCTCAGGAAGTAAAGAGGTATGTGAACATGGAAAGTGATGGGGTGCGGAGGAAAGGATCTGACCTGGAATTCCTTGGTGCTCATGGGTGTAACAGAGGATACATCATCTTTAAATACACACCAAGCAAGTCAAGGTATCAATAGAATTCTAGGTGTTAACGGGAATAAACTCTGCTAAGAAAGGAAGATGTGGTTCAAAAGTCACACCGATCTCTGGAGAGCCTTGTCTATCCTGTTGCCCATGATATGCCAGTGGAAAGAGATCCCCATTCTGAATGCTGTATCCATATATTAAGTGTTTCACTGCTAAATAGTGAAGAGAAATCTCTCTCCAAAAAATCCCTTGGTTTTGCTGCGAGAAGAACAGAAGCAGTGGCTTATTTTCCAAAACATCTTTAACAAAAATCTGCCTCCATACTAGTATGCAATCTCAGACATTGTAGTAAGATGGTGTATGCCTAGACCTGGACATCAACTTCTCTTTCTCTGGCTGGACAAAACAAAATCTCTTTGCAAGATCAAGATCTATCAGACAATCCCTTGTGGTGTTTCCCACTTGGGACAGGATATATCTACCACCCTTGTAGAACCCAATCCTATTTCTTAGGACTCTTAATTGAAGATTTCCAAATCTCTCTCTGCATCTACAACAAAGCTGAGACACATTTCTAAGGCTTCTCTTAACATTTGGGTAACAAGCCTCCATGGGGCCAGGTCCTCAGCTGGAGTGCATCAGCACAGCTCCACTGAAGGCAATTGGAGCTACACCGATTTCTACCAGCTGAGGTACTGGCCCATATATTTAAGTTCATCTGTTTTTTGTGGATGATACCTGGGGACATACACCAATACCTGACCTAGACCTGGTAGCTGACTTTTATCCACCCTATTCAAAGTACATCAGTCAGCACATTTCCGGAGTAGAATCTGCAGACAGTGCGTTGGCAATTGCACAGCACCAAGTATCTGCAGAAATTCATAGAAAGCTTTGAAAATTTACCCATAGTTATCAGTTTTAGATACTTAAAAAACCACTAAAACTAATTGCTTCCCGTGGCCTATCAGGTTATATTCACCGATAATATGTGGCAAGAACACCCTGCTTCTCAAAAAGACCATGTATGTGGGTATATTACCTGTTTTAAAATGTCCTTTAAATAAAAAGAACGGGAGTACTTGTGGCACCTTAGAGACTAACAAATTTATCTGAGCATAAGCTTTTGTGGGCTACAGCCCACTTCATCAAATGCATAGAATGGAAATAAAAGTTGATGATTTTTAGTCATCTGTTTTTTTAAATTTAATTAATAAGTAGATAGCTATTAATTAAGCACATCTCTACACCAAAGAGGATTAACTCAGAGAGAGACAGAGAAAGCCAGGGAGGATGGAGGAAGATTTGTTATTAATTTAGGGGCCCCAAAGCAAGTTGTCAGGTTGGGTGCTCAGAAGGCCACAGCCATATGATGGATACAATGGAACAATACTACTGCTTGACATTTCTACAGCACTTTTCATCTGCACATGGGATGTTTTCAATCACCACTGAAAAGTATCCACCTCTGGACTGGAGCACAGCAGCTGTTTAACTGCGCACAACAGCTTAGGACAGGAAGAATTTAGGAAGGAAGGTCATTACTTTGACTAAAACATCAAGATTAAGTCATGACCTATATGTTACCTGAAAGATGCAACTGCCAACACTACCAAGCTCTCTAGCCCCATAGCTGGGCATTGGTTCTATACCTTGGTCAGACTTAAGAGTGTTGCTGACTGAATCACCAATATTTCCACTCATATGAAGTTATTATAATGGGTCACAGTTTGGGAAAACAATAGAATGGATTCCTAACTATCCAGACAGAGATGCCCAAAAACCTTCAGGTAACAACCGGAGATGGATCAGCATCCCTTGAAATGCAGGCTCAGGGTCTTCACACCCTAGATGCAGATATTAAATACATAGTACTAAATAATAACAGCAGCGATCACAGAGCTAGTTATGAATATCGTCATTAGACAACCAACAAATGTTGCTCTCTAAGGCATAAAAGCAAGGGTAGCATATTTATTAGTTGAGGTTTCTTTATTTTTTATGGCCTTATCCACAAGTGCAGAGAGCCAGAGGGAATTATTTGTTACTTACATTAAAGCAAAAAGCCAACAGACCACAGCAGCACATCCACCCCTCATATCATTACTTCTTCTCCAGGATTTATATTATTCTCATTGTTAACCCTTGCCCAATGCAGTTATCCTTACAACACACTGAGTGCTCTATCACTTCTAAGTAGCATTAGTATTCATTGTTATTATTGCAGCATTTAAAGTATATTTTGGTTATATTAAAAGGAATGTTTTGCCAGCCAAGAAACATCCATGATGTAATTTGTTGACACTAATGCTGCTCCCAGTAACAACAATGGTGAAACTAGCATTGGATTCCAAAGAGAGTCAGATTGGGTGCTTAAAAATATATCACACTGTGATTACCTGGGATGCTCTTGCTCTCTGTGCCAGTGTTAATCTGGGGGTGGGATATTGTTAATAGGGGTCCTCCTTCTTTTGGTTAACAGAACCTGAAATTGGCAGCCTTTGGGAGAGGCATAAGGATGTAGATACCAATCCTGCTCCCTTAGTGGGAGTTTTGCCATTGATTTCAATGGAAGAAGGACGGGCTACAAAGTCCCGGGTGGGTATTTTCATTGGGCAGGAGGTGGTAATAGCAGGGAATGGTCTATTTGCTGACCATTGACTAGTAATGGCTATTGTTAGGATGGATGCAATAAAGGCCCCAATCCTGGAGTTAAATTATACCGGCAAACCTCCGCATGGTCCACTCCCCAGGATCCAATGGCAAGCTCAACATCTGCTCCCACAGCCCTTACTCACATGAGTAATCCTTACTTACAAAAGTGGAGCTCAATGGGATTCCTCCCAGGAGGGTTACTGAATCAAGTCTAAGGAACATTTATCTATACACAAATATATTCTTAGTTAAAGAAATACAAAGACAAGAAGGCTTTTAAAACAGTTTTTAAGCAGCTCAGCTAAGAATATTCAAGGTCTTTGCAACCTATATGCTTCCTGTGTATTGGCCTGTTCCCCTTAACAGCTAATCTCACTGAACCTTGTTACATTATCGCCATCGAAACAAATGTGCATGATGTTTAGTTATATTGAGTTTAGTTACATTTAGACAGGTTTCAGAGTAGCAGCCGTGTTAGTCTTTATTTGCAAAAAGAAAAGGAGTACTTGTGGCACCTTAGAGACTAACAAATTTATTTGAGCATAAGCTTTCGTGAGCTACAGCTCACTTCATTGGATGCATTCAGATATTTTCCACTGAATGCATCCGATGAAGTAAGCTGTAGCTCATGAAAGTTTATGCTCAAATAAATTTGGTAGTCTTTAAGGTGCCACAAGTACTCCTTTTCTAGTTACATTTAGTTACTGAGGGGTTGAAATGTTTATTGCAAACTCCATTTGTTACAAAGAGTTAAGATTTCACTTCTTAGCCTGTTTTTGTTTCTATTCATATGTCAGTGCCTATCATTTTTTTAGTCAATAGGACATGTCCAAGGGATGGAGACAGACTGGGTTAGTCATTCTGACCATGGGTCGCCAGTCACTGAGAACTGTCTGAGGTCATTTCCAGATATACCCCTAACAATGAGAGGGAATCTAGACCCAGGAGACGTGCAGGAAATAGTGCCGAGATTAAAGACAGAGATAGTCCTCTACAAACGTACATTGGAAGAATGTTCCCTATGTTCTGTCAACAGAGTTTCTTCCTTGCTCCAGACTGTCTTTCTATTTTAAGTTTGCTTTCAAACCAAAAATGGTAATCCTATTGCTTAATGACTACCAGCCAAATTTGCACTACTTTGGGCTGCAGTTTTTGCCATAGGAGCTATGCTCAAGGAAATGAACCTACACAAGCTGCTTTTGTTCCTGGAGTTGCTTTAAACAACATCTCCTTGTCATGGAAAGTCTCTGATAGGTTTGTTTCTTTGACCAGTTAAATCACTTGGCATTAAAACCAGTCTGGAGTCAGGGCCCTTGATACCATTCCGGACTCTCTGCAACTGACAGTTAACACTGGTGTAGCCTCTAGACAAGCTCAGTGGGTTACAGCCACAGGGCCAGACTACGATACCCTCCTTACTGCATAACTAGTCCCATTAACATGAATGAGGCTGACTCCTGGAGTGAGGTATTAGTTATGGCAGAACCAGGCCCACTCTTTGCACCTCTATAGTTAAGGCTGGGTCAGCACTTAGATAACTGTCCTCCCATTTTATTAAGGGGTTTGAAATGCAGACATAACTATTTGCTTCTATCTCTTGAAGCAAATTTGGGGCCATGGGAAATCCACCTGGTAGCTAATTTATTGGGAGTAGAGGGAACAAAAGCAAAAACCAGCTTGGGATGAGTATTGTAACTGGAAAACAGCTTCACATTTTAACTAAAACTGTGCAGGCCATTCATTGTCTACGTATAAGGTGCCTTTGGGTGTTTTGGAAAAACAGTAACCACCACATTATTCACAAAAAGAAAAGGAGGACTTGTGGCACCTTAGAGACTAACAAATTTATTTGAGCATAAGCTTTCGTGAGCTACAGCTCACTTTCATCGGATGCATTTGATGAAGTGAGCTGTAGCTCACGAAAGTTTATGCTCAAATAAATTTGTTAGTCTCTAAGGTGCCACAACTCCTCCTTTTCTTTTTGTGAATACAGACTAACACGGCTGCTACTCTGACACCACATTATTGGTTTAGAAGTCTGATTTTCCATCCCTATACATTAAGTGTTTTTCTGCAGAGAGCACTAGGGACACTGTGGGGGTGTGATTCTACTATGCACTAAGATGCTGCATATTAAACGATCTGCATAGACCCTGTTGGTGCAAACTACAGGAGTGCTGTTAAACAATATTGCATTAAAGTACACTAGGGAACATTTATTTCTCACTAGCAGGGTCTACACAGCCTAATTAATTTGCAACACATTAGTGCGCTTTCGAAATCACACCCTCAGTATGTGCTGCTGCTCTCTAGACAAGCCCTAAAATTCCATGAGGCTTTTCAAACCCAGAGTGACTACATGCAGCTTCATGTCCCAGGCAGATGGACATCATGGCTCAGACTATAATGGGTGTGGCATAATCCATTGGCAAAGCAAGGGCTAAATTCTGCCCACAGATGCATGTATGGTTCCCGTTAACTTCCTTGGGAACACATGGGTCTAAGGCAAGACTCAGAATTTAAGGATCCATGTGGTAGATTGTACTTGCTCCTTAGAGACACAGTATCATACTGACAATGTGCTGCTGAACAGAGGGGCAGGAGTGACTTGAGGCCATGCTAGAGAACAAACACACTCATTGCTACCTACACCCAAGACCATCAGCATTCTTAGGGGTTGTTTTTGTGGAGCTATTTATGTCCATACTGCAAAGAAAAACCTGTAGCGCCCAGTCTCAGAGTCTGGGTCAAGTTGTGGGGCTCGGGCTGCAGGGTTAAAAATAGCAGTATAGCTGTTCCCGCGTGGGCTGGAGACTGGGCTCCAAGACCCTCCCCCTTTGCCAGGTTTCAGAGCCCGAGCTCCAGCCCAAGCCCAAACCTCATGACTTCTATTTTTAGCCTGCAGCCCAAGCCCCATGAGCCCAAGTCAATTGACCTGGGCTCTGAGACTCTTGGCAGAGGGGGTTTCTTTGCAGCATAGACATATCCTTAGCAACATGTCACAGGTCAGATCTTGTACAATTTTGTGTGTGCTGCTGCTGAAGATTCAAATCACAGAGCAAAGTCTTCCTTCCTTGACAGCTTTCCTGCATTAGAGTTCGGTATTAAACAGGGCTAAAGGCTGCTCTAAATGGCGTCAGGTGTCCAGGGGCCAGTTACCAAGACATTGGTACAGCAGCCAAGGATTGTGAGGGTGCGGAGATACCCCAGGTGCCCTCTTTTCCCCAAGCCAGCTCTTAGGAGGGGATTGTATGAGCACTATGCCAGCTCTGCCTATTGCAGGATTCCCCTACCCAGAGGTTACCCTCCCTGGTCATGCTGGTTGTATGACTTTTTGTCCCAGTTTTCTAGCATGATCGATCATATCACAACTCAGAGCCTGGCCTTCAGCTGCTAATGTGAGCCCTCTAATTACTCCCTTGCCCAGCTGACAAAATGACTTCAGCTTATATTCATATGTTCTTAGAAGAGAAAGAAAGTGTTGTCAGTGCTAGACGCTCCCATTCTTCGACACTAGTGTATTGTTCTCTGTCTGCTCTGGAAAGCACTGACATCAAGAGGAATAGGAACGTGCAGCCATTCAGCGCCGCTCTCCCTTTCAGAACTGTGCGTACATTTTCATTCAATCACTACCCGGTGTTGTCACTGTGCCAGCGGCACCAAATAACGTGTGCCTGAAAAAGAGGAAAGGAGGAAAAAGCCGACCGAAAGCAATTTTTAAAAAGGAGGAAAACCAGTTCACTGCAATGGTTCCAATGGATTTTCAGTTTTCCTGCAATCTTATTTTGTATTGGTTGTAACAGGGCATTAGGGAGGGTGGGGAATCTTATTTAAGGACAGTCATTAGTAAATTGTATTATTATTTATTTATAATGCAGTAGTGCCTAGATGCCTCAGCTGATGTCTGGGCCGCACTGTAGTATGCACTGTACAGACACATAGGCCTGGTCTACACCTAAAACTCAGGACAACCTAGCTCAGGGCTGTGAAAAATTCACACCCCTGAGAGACATAATTAAGCTGACCTAAGCCCTGGCGTAGACACCACTAGACTGACAGAAAAATTCTTCCATCGACTCTCAGAGGGGTGGTTTTACTTCAGTGACAGAATTACCCATTCCATCAATGTAGCAAGCATCTATACTACCATGTTGCTGTAGACATAGCCAAAGTACGAGACAGTCTCTGCCCCCAAAGAGCTTGCAATCTAAATAGACCAAAGGCAGGAGGGGAATCAGAGATGAACTGATTTATCCAAGGTCTCACAGAAGAGCTGGGAACAGAACCCAGCACTCCTGATGCTTAGCCCAATGCCCCACTCACTAGACCATGTTGCCTTTCAATTTTTCCATGAAGATTTAATTTGTTTTGCTCCCCAAAGAAAACACAAAGGAAAACAGTATCATTGTTTGGGATACTTGTGGCACCTTAGATACTAACAAATTTATTTGAGCATAAGCTTTTGGGATGCAATTGGATTTTTAGTGCTTTCGAAGGGCTCGATCCATCAGAAGCAGAGGTACTCAACACCTCATAGGATTGGGGTCCAAGGCAAAAACACAAGTAAATAAGTGGTTACAGCATATGGACTATATTAAAAATGGGAATTTGCTCTAAGCTTTGTGCAAGCCAATCAGTAGTGCTCTAGCTTCTGCTTTTGATATGCTCAAAGCAACAGAATAGAGTGTGGACTGAGGGGCCCACTTCACAGGCACCCCACATCTCTACCATCTCTACCCTTTTGCTCAGCTCCAATGCAGAGATTATCATCGCTCAGATTATTGTCTCCAGGACTGATTTTCCACTTATTTACATGAGTTTTCCACTGGTGTAACCTTACAGCCTTCAACTGAGTTACTGCTGATTGACTCTGATGTGCGTGAAAAGAAAATAGAGCATTAGGGTTTATCTTTGTGAGGAAAACCTGGACCCTTAGTTCACCACTGGCGTGCTGCTCTGCCTGGACTAGCTGTATTGTGTGGGCTTTTTTTCCATCGTCTCTCTGAGCAAGTTTAGATGCTCCAATGGGGGTAAAAAGGACTGGGTCCTGTCTGCATTATGGCTACCACCTTTGCTGCTGGACTGGTGCAGAAGCCTCTGTCCTGGTGTAGATGAAGCTCCTGTGTTTCCTGTTTGAAAACATCTTTCCCCTTTCCCCTTTCCCCATCCCTGCCTTTCAGAGACTGCTCAGACATCACAAAGCAACAAGGGAAAATCAAAGAGATACTTAAAAGAAACTATGTTACAAATCCATTGTCAGCGTAAAAATCTTCTGAGACCAATAACTCTTTCCGATAATTAAACTAAAGTGTCCGGTGCAACTAGATTCAGATGTGCCTTCATTGGCAAGGCTGTGAGAGTACTCACAAACTGGAACCATTTAGAGAAAGAGGCAGATCTCTCTAAGTGTGAGAAAACCTGTGGACAGGGTGAGCTTAGCAATGGAGCTGGGAGGAGAAAGGTCATTCCATTTCGTGGAGGATTTAGATATTTCAAAATCTGGTTTCACTCCAACTCTGAACAAAAATCAACAATTTTGAAATTCTCTGAGACAGGAAATAGAGTCCCAGCTCCAGGGCAGGCTGCCTGGTGGGATGCCGTGGAGACAGGGATGTTGGAAGATCCAAGAGCATGGGCTGCCATGAGCCTGGGCTCCCAGATGTTCCTCTACGCATCAGCCTGCCACGATTTGAAACCTGCTACGTTCCATCAGAACTTCGTCAACATCAAACCCTCACCACAAAATGTTTCAATTTTGACTAATCAGCAAATTTTGCTGAATGAAATCATGTTTCATCAGAGTCTTTCCAACCAGCTCTCATTAAAGCCAGTGCGATCCGTGTGCTATCATTCCACAGTGACAGAATTTGCTGCAGAATTCCCCTCAAGCAGCAGAACTGTGCCCTGGAATCTCAGCTTTCATTTAAAAGAAAAAATATGTTTCTAGCCTTCACAGTTGTGGGGAAAACATAGAAAAAGTGACCCAAGAGTAACTGATGTAGTGATGTCTATCTGAACTAGCAGGCAGCCTAGAACAATAGCTCTGAGAGGTGTGAATTGTCCCATTCATCTAAAGCTGACATTAACTCTGAAACCTAAAGAAGACAGTCTGCTATATATTAGAAAACTTGTAACGTGGAGACAGCATAAAATAACCTGAATTTAATATCAAAATAAATGCACTAACTATTGTTTATTTTCATGTGTAATGCATTACAAACCTCAATTTTGCAAATTTATCTGAGCCTGCTGTTGAATTTCCAGTAGAGTGCTGCAGAATCAAGGACTCCTGCTCTACAATTTAGGTACAGCTTACCTGGGCATTGATGACAGCCACACAGCTTACTCTACAGAGAACTGATATGCAAATCTTTTCTTTTAATTTTATTATTGAGATATACCAGAGTCTAATGGATTAGGTAGGGGACTAAGAACCAGGAATTCCTAAATTCTGAGACAGGTTTACCTGTGTGGCCTTGGGGAAGTCACTTAGTGTCAGAGCCTTCACATCCCTATCTGTAAAATGTGATTTATAATATTAAGCTACCTCAGTGGGGTGTTGGCAGTAGATATGAATGGCTGAAATATGTTTTTTTTATTAACATTTGAAGATTTCTCAAATGTTTTACAAATATTTCTGAACAATCCCGCTACTTCTCTCCATGGGACTTTGGCCCAGATCCTATAAGGTATTTCCCATAGAAATCAATGGGAGGTAGGTGCCTTTGAGGATCTGGGCCTTTCCCCAGGAGCTGCTTGCTCTGACATCTCATCACCTACCTGAGGATGTGATACCTCTGTTGCCAAAGCAACCATAATAGTTCCACTTTCGCTGGAGACCAATAAGCTGCCTCAGGTAAATGAAGAGACATGTAGAAATCCTTCTCTGCTGCTGACATTGCTACATCCTGCACCGAAGTTGACCAAGAGAAATTTAACCAAAAAGTTGCTCTGCATAAAATACATCATTCCTGCACCAGGACATTGTGGCGATTCTTTGAGCTAGCAAGCTCTGATTGTTTCCAACTACTCCAAGATTTTCCACTTATATGTAAGGCTGCAGCGCAAACAACAGGACAAAATTCTGCACTCACTGAAGTAACTCTGCTGGCTTTTATGGAGTTACTCCACATTTACACCAATGTCAATTTAGTGCTGAGTTTGGCCCAAAGACTAAGCACACTTCAATGCCCAAGTAAAGCATGTATTGCTAAGATTAACTGCGTTGTCACATTGCATATCTTGGGAACCATTTATTTTCCTCTTCAATATGTAAGTTGCAATATATTATTGTAGGAGCTGATAATTGTAAGGGCCTGTCCCTGCCTCCATTAAAGCCAATGGAAGTTTTGTTGTTGTGTTCAATGGGAGTAGAATAGGGCCCTTAGACTATAATCTCTTTGGAACAGGACTTTGTTGTTTGTTTTGCAGTTCATCTGTTTTACAGAACTCTGGACCCTTCTCTGATAAATCACTGGTGAGTAGATCATGCATTGCTCTTCACTGATGAGCAATTGCAAGTTAAAGACCCAAACCTGGATGTCTCACATGTAAGCCAAACCCAGGAAAACAGTTCCTTCTCAGGTGATCCAGGTTATTATAAGGAGGATGCAAAGTGAGGCTGAAGGAATCCAGGCTGGAACTGCTGGAATGAAAAGATGGCTCCAAGCTGCTGCTTGCTAAAATATGCAGCCTTTTCTGTACTGTGTATGGCTCATTAAAACTCTTCCCTTATACTTTAGCTCTGATGTACCTATCCTGCTCTTTATTCATGCTCTCTGGGCAAAATTAACTTGTTATTTATCTAAAGAGACATGACTCTGGAAATGCACTTAGCTGTCATGTGAGGCATACATTTAAATGTGGCAATGAAAAAAACAATTCTCCACTAACAGCTGTCAAAATCCCAGTGGAATATACCATGGGGGATTATTTTATACTGATGCAGCATAGGGACAAAGAGTGAGCCGGATGCTTTTCCTGATGAAAAGCACAGCTAGGGATAACCCGCGGACACAGGAAAGGCTTATGTGCTTTATTCTTATAATTAACTTAAAAAAGAAAATATGTGAGGATGAAATTGTATCTCCATTGGGTCTTGAGTTCATGCTGAAATTGTCAATTAGGGCAAACATGCATTTTCTCCCCTGGTTCTTTTCAACTTAGATGGATTTATTAGCTGAGATAGGCAGAACACCTCTGAGGAAATATAACTCTAAGGTGCCACAAGTACTCCTTTTCTTTTTGTAAATAATCACAAGTTTGATAGCAAAATGATGATGATACTGGACTTCCAGGATGGCAAACTTCATTTTTATCAGTTGTAAGCCAGTTCAGTGCTACTAAGGGCCCAATCCAAAACACACTGGTATCAATTGACTTCCACGGTAATTTGATCAGACCCTGTCGGAATGACCATCTGGCTGCCCATCCATCTATCATTCTGTTCACCTTGCTCTCCTGTATCTTGATTGTTACTGGGAGATTTTTTTCATCATATTTTCTCCCCATGTTTGTTAGAGCCTGTGGGATAGCTGCACATAATAGAACAAAACCCAAAAGATAAGGCTAGTTTAATTAATGATGGAAGAGGACAAATAAGGAAAACTGGCCCCTATGCAGAAGGCAAGCACGAAACTTACGGTTTAAATGGGGCTTAATTGCTGCATAGGCCTTTTGTAGATCCTATGAATTTCACCTGTACCACATATGCATTTGGTAACAATAATGAGGGTCATATTCACAATAACGTGCCAACGTTTGGATTCCATCAAATAACAAACCATGGTGTGTGAAATTTCTCTCTTTGATTCTCCTGCCGAATTCCTAAATCAGTGACTTGGCTATGAACAGACTACTTTTCAAAAGAGTCAGTCATATTTCACTCCTGAATATTCCCTGTGTCTCTCTTACTGCAGCGCTTCTATATCAGATCACAGCATATACCTTAAGCAATCGCTACTCTGTCTTAAGATCTCTGCTTCACAGGGAAAGATAAAACAATACAGCATTCTGAACTCAACTTCAGAATGGAGGATTTGGATATTGTTTTCTTTTCCTGTTTTGTTTTGCACAGAATATTTCCCCTCTATGGAGTCACTTAGACTCCAGAAACAGACTATTAATAAACTTTTGACTGCTTTGGATAGTCCAAGCCAAAGGCTGAACTTAGAGGGGGAAAGGAATATACAACTGTATAGAGCTTTTCATCCCAAAGAACATATAGTGATTATCCACCCCTGAATTACAACCATCTCTGTGGTGGCACACAGAAGCTGTCTAACAGAACAGAGTCTAGTCTACTGATCCCTGAACTTGACTGAAATGACGTTCTGAATGCACAACACGTGCTTTTTTCTAGCTTGGATACTGTTTGGTGGCTTTCATCAGTGCCTTTTGGTCAACTAAGAAATGGCCATATCAAAGGGGAGAAGGAGTAGTCTTGTGGTTAAGGCACAGAGCTGGGAGACAGGAGTCTAGCCACGGGTCTGAAGCCATTCTTGTTTGGCATCAGCAGTTCCCTCCTGGCCCGATCAGAAACTGCCGAATGTAAGCTGTCATTTTTAGAAGGAAAATAATAGTTATTTTGGAGCCTAGGCTTCCACTCAACCAGCTCCTATGTGCCAAAGTACAACTTGCCTTGTTACAGCAGAGGTTTAGAAGGTGTTAATTACAATATGCTAGCTAATACATTCTAAACCCCATCCCCAGCCCGTCCTCCCACATTTTAATCATAGTCTAGACATACCCTTGGAGGAAGAACCATAAATAGATCCCAGATCTGACTCCCAGGCAAAAACCAATTCAAGAAAATTACAGTCTCCAGTGGGAGCTGAAGGTGCTCTGTACCAGGTAGGAGTGGGATCTTACAGCACTGCCAAGCTCCTCTTCAGTGGTAGATGAAGTCATTTCTATATCTAGGTTAGATTTAAAGCGGTTTGGGATCAAGGGCATGAAAGGCCACCTGTTAATGTAAAATATCATTATGAAACACAACATATAAACAAAGAGTCTGAATTCCCAAAGAAACATACAGGGATAGAGATTATGGGCCAAATTCCACTCTCAATAGTACCAAAATAAATTCAGGATAACTCCACTGAAGGCAAATCCACTCTGGATTTGCACCAGTGAAACTGAAAGCAGAATCTGGCCCCATGTGTCTTATTTTTCCCTAAGTTTTCAAATAAGATCTGTGTAAAAATAACACATTTGTCTCAGACTTGAAAAATAACTGTTTCTCTATGAGGGCCTGCATTTTCAGAAGCACATTTGTAAAATCCCAGAAGCTAACATACAGTATTTGGGTGCACACATTGATTTGCACACACCCTGTGCATTTTGTGCATGCACCGTTAGTATGTACTTTTATAAAACTTGGGCTGTTTTTGTCTTTTTCCTTTCTACAGCTTGTACAATTATAGAAGTGTAGAATTACAGAAATTAATTGAATTATTTGGTGCAGGGAGAAACAGTGAGATTGAGAGCAGTATTGTCAACCCCAAGTGTTCACAAATTGAGTCAGGACAAAAAAGAAGTCACAAGACTGGCTTAAAAATCAGAAGGTTTAAAAAACAATATATTTGGGGATCACTTCATTGGTCTTCTAGTTTCTGAGCCTTTTAAGGTTCATATTTTCAAGTTTTTCTCTGAAACGATGAGGACTGGACATTTCCTTTTATTTTAAATGAAAGCTGAGTTTCTCATGTAATCACGTGACCCCAGGACCTGACCTTTACCAAAAAACATAAAATCCTGGCCCCATTTAAGTCAATGCCAAAACTCCCATTGATTTCAACATGGCCAGAATTTCACCCCAAATGTAATGAAACGTGATTAAAATCATCAGTTGGCAAGACAAAAAGAGAGAGAGAGAGATTTTCAGGTATTGGTTGTTGCTGCTCTGGCAAACAGTCAGGGGATCACAATAGTACATAGTCTCAAACAGGCTCTCAGAACAGCTACACCATACCATTCCCAGCCCCAACCAAAATATAATAGCACGAAAGGAGCTGACGCTCACACCAACCACTACATTACAGCCTCTCACTACTTCTTGCAGCTCGGACTTGAACGAGCACTTTCACTGGTGGTCAGAGCAAGGGAACAGAAAGAAAAAGGTGATTGGTGCACCAGAAAACACGATATTAAAATGATCCTGCTGCTCTCCATTAAAAAAGCCACCCAGTTCCGCAGGAAACCCACAGGTCTGGCAACACTAACGCTAATTTATGAAAAGACGCATGTACATTCCAGATGTTTACTATGCGAGGAGGGGAAAAATAAATTAGGACTTTTCTCCTTGCCTCTATTGAATATCTGTTGGAAAGATTGCTCTAGCATAAATTCCTCCAGCAAGTCCAGAGGCACCGACAGGAGAGCAATGCTTTTCATTACAAACCTCCTGTAGCCTCCATCTCCTGGCCCATGGATAAAAATGCCATAGCAGTTAGACAAACTGGCTATTGAGTTCCACGTACAGAAGGGGTTTTTTGTTAGTGCGTGTGTGTGAAAAGCAGACCTTAAATCCACATTGTGCTGAAATTCCAAGCTCTTTTCCACCAGGCGGGAACAAAGATCATGTCCAAGCGTAACTGTGAATTCAAGTTTCTTCCACAATATAGCCTCCGTTCTGGTTTACTGAAATCATCTTAGACTAGGAGGGTTGGAAAAGTGGCTTCATTTTACACTGATAGAGCTTTGCTGGGTAAAAAATAATCCAACAGCTGTACATTTCACTTCCTAGAGACACTAAGACTGTGCATTCTGTATCTGCAAGAAACTGAATCAATCTAACTGTAACCCCTGTGGACCTTACCTTGGTTCTTGGGTGTCTCTGTGCTAATAGCTCAGGGAGAGGCACTCTGTGCCTTGGAGGCACGGGGGTCAAGGATAGACTCAGAATCCTGGGCACTAGGCAACCAAGAGGGAGAGAGAGGAGATGCTAGTTCCAGCGGTAGAGGCCATGGGGAAGTTGTTGCAGCATGTGTCTAGAAGGCCACCAGCAGGCCTGCTCAAAGATGCATATTGGGGGGGATCAGGGGGGTGGTGGTTTAAAGTGTGGCTAATTGACAGGTTAAGCCAAGGGCAATGAATTAGCCTAACCAATGAGGAAGGCTCTCGTGATGAGCAGGCCCCTGAGAAGCCATGTTATGAGGAGAGACGAGCCGTGTTAGGGTAAAGAGGAGCCAGCTACTAAAGAGAGAACATGCTTTTTGGAGAGCTGAGGAGTCCTATGCCTGCATGCAGGGTCATCCCCCAAAACTGGCCTCTGGGACCTTGGCAGCCATAGACTTCAGCTTGTTCCAGTCCCTGTTCATGATAGCTCTCAGTTTATAGGTTTCAGCTGGGAAAGCTCTCACCTAGTTTAGGACTAGGTTAGTCCCTTAGCTCTCTAACTAAAGCAGTTATTACGCAGCAAGAAATCCTTCCTGTTGCTAGCTCTGGAGTTCCTGCCTGCTTTAACCTGCAGTTGGGCTATACAGAATCAGAAATGAGGATTTGTGATTTTTTAGAATTATTTTTATATAGTCTGGGCCTGTTCCCTGAGTCCCTCTGTGGGGAAAGTTACCTCAGAGGCAGAAGCAAGATACTTTTGGCAGTGAAAAATTCCACATGACCAGCATAGGATAGCATGGATCTTGACTGAGACTGTCAGACCCCTCCTACAGCTGCTGAGGGAGCCAGGCCAGGATTTGAACCTGAAGATCTCCCACATCATGGAGTTTGTGAGTGCATCAACCCTTAGCTAGGTAGTTGGGGCCACTGGGCGGAAGTTACCTATACAACAACTGTGACCTAAAGCATTGCTCTCTGTTCATCGACCCACATCACCAGCACCAGCCAGCCAGGGCCCCTGTATAGTACACATTGGACATTATTCCCTTCTGGAGTAAGTCACAGGGTTGGGCATTGGTGACCATAAAAGTATTTGTTTGCATTGTTAATTAATGTTTACCTTTATTAAAATTACTTGGTTTGACACACTGTATGTCTCTGGGTTATTCCCTGGGAGTCTCCATATATCAGTTGGCTGGGCCAGGGTTAGACAATAGTTAGAAATTTTTCCTTCCAAGCAGCACCTGCTGGTACTTTTGCCAGGGAGGTGGAAGAACTGCCAAGTGATTGTGTACTGGGACAAGACAATGAAAACACTCAGGCTAGGCTAGAGACAGGACCCAGAAGAACCCAGGCCTATCCGCCAAACACGCAAGAAGAATGGTGCCAGAGGAGGTAACCGAGTAGGATAGCGCCATTACATATTGATAGTTGTATTTGTAGTCTCTTTTAACCAAGACTTGGGGGCCTCTGTGTGATGGCATGAGACAGCATGCTCTGAATTAGTCTGGGAGCTACAGAGCAAAGGAGAATTTGAGATTTTCATAAAGCAGTGCCTAAACTAAAAGTGACAAAGGGTCTTAAACTAAGAGGCCTAAATCCACATTTAGGCACCGAATTAGGCCTTACTTTCAACAGTGTTGAGAACCCACTAGTTCCCACTGACTTGACATGAGTCTTTTCACAGTTTAGCATCAGTGCTACTGGATCTTCAGCCCTTTTGAAATTCAGGCCACTTATTTAGGTGTCTTCATGTGAATGTAGAAACATAACTTGAGGCACCTATTTATTAAAATCTTGCCCTCTGTCTCTTTCCAGTAATCTCAATAAAGCATCCACTTAATATTTGTTGGAACTGAGTCCTGCCTCCCCTTTACCTTGTGAGACACCACAGAGTGTGCTATTTTCAATGGTTTTCCTTTAGGGAGCCACTTATGAACCCGAAATTACCCCAGATCTAGTCTTCTCATGGTATAATCTCCATCACCCAGGAAGTAAAAGAGTGCTGCAAGATAGATCTCATGTTATTTTGGCCCAATAGACAGCTCTCCTAAGCATTAAGAAATCTTGTGACAAACGCAAACCTCAGTACATAACCCATGCACGTCCCTATACTGAAAATCAAATCAATGCTTTTCAAAGGATCACTCATGGTGTGTCTTTCCATGATCACTTGTATTTACATTATAGCTTTCAAAACATTCAGTCCATGTATGTTTCAGCTGAGTGGCACACGCAACAGACTATGTGAGGTTTCCATTTGCGCAGTTTAAAGGAACCTTTTGTCTCCTCTGTCAGCTTTGTGAGACCGATTTGTGGGAACTTGCTTCTGCCCCATCAGATTAATTGATGTTAACCTCATTTACCAAGTTATATGTTCTTCACAGTGAATGAGGAAACACACATAATCCTGGCATATTAAAGGGAAATACATTTAATCATATACAACCTTGGATTTCAACTATACATTAAAAACTTGACACCAACAGGGCAAGAGATTTATGTTCACAAATTTCTCATGGCAGCATCGGATTGAAGTGACAGCCTACATTAGACGGGTGTAGAGATCTACATTTTCAGTAGAATGTGTGTGTGATTGTGCGCCCCATGTCTGGGGTGGTGTTCTTCACATTGTCACAAGAACAGCTGGTGTTAAACAAATGCATTGTTTTAGTCTTAACTGTAATCCACCTTACATACCCAGACCAGAACTCCCATCTGCCCCAGGCCCCATTCTGGCCAGCATTCACGGAGCAGTGCTGCATTGCCTTTGAGCTCTCCAGCCATTCCTACAGCCTTACCTAACAGCAGCAGCTCCTCCAAACTTTTTGCATGTGCAACAACCTTGATAGTGCAGAAAAGTGTGGTCATTTACAAATGACGCACACAGGGATGTATCTTTTACAAAATCATTTCTGCATAGATGCAAAAGCGCACGCTCTTGTCTGAGATTTTAATCTATTGGGATAAGTCCATTTCTCACAAGTTTGTCTTCCTTCTGAAGACAATGGGAGATGCATGAGGGTGTATCTGAGGGCAGAATTTAGCCCATCGTGGCATACTGCAGTACATGACAACTGTAAGAAATATAGACTAAAGAAGAAAATAGGGTGACTGGCAGTTCTTTGGGCTAGGTAGTGCCAACCTGATCTTGAATCAGGTGTATCATGAGCTTTTACCCACTGCTGTAAATGAGCTCAGAGGACACTTCAGTTTCTCTTCCCCCTCTTTCAGATGTCACCAGTTTCCCCCGCTCACATGAAACAGAAAGTAAAGAGTCCTGCGCTCCATCCCCAGCGCCTTTCCGCTGCTCTCCCTCTTCCTTGGTTCTATAATCACACCCATCCAGCCCATGTATCTAAAATCATCTTTTAAGGAAGAAACATCAGCTGTATTTATAGTGACGAGCATCTCCCGTGCACAAACTCTAATAGTCTCAGCCTTCGCTTGTGCTCCCCGCAGCAGTTGGTTATGTCTCATTTTACACCGAGGGCATGTCCTCTTTAAACAGGACTACATCAAAGCAAAGTAAGAAATTTTTGGTCTGTACATGAAGCGTCCACATGGGGGAGTTACAGCGCAGCCCTTTGGAGCGCACCACTATTCACACCCCCGTAGTCCAAACTGCAGGGCAGTGTAGACATAGCATAAGCTCTTCTGAGAAGGAACCTTCTTGTCTTTGGGTGGGTGTACAGCACCAAGCACAACTGGGCTCAGATCTCCAATTGGGGCCTATAGGCACTACCTCAATACAAATTCTAAATATGTTCGTAAGATGTAAAAGCCACGCTCCAGCACTGAGGACACGCCTGGCATTTCCTCACAGAACAAGAAAACAGCCCAGCAAAAAAATATTTGCACCCCCGTGATAAACGATGGGCAAGTCAGTACTGCTGGGTGTCTTGAGAGGATGCAGTGCAAACCAATTTAGGTTTAAACAGAGCTTTCTGCTTGCCACCAAAATAAGCACCTTATAGTATCTCTAGCCTCCATAAACCACAATGTCAGTTTAAAGAACCTCTGTTCAAGTATTAAGGAGTGAAATATCTAATCCTGTTCAGTGTGTAAATATGTGAGTCAATCACTTAAGGCTGGGAATTACCTACCCGTTGACAGCTGCGCTGCACAGCAATTAGTGTAGCCTTCAAAATCCCAGGTTTCTATCTGCTAAACAAAAATGACAAATAAATCCTGACTGCAGGTAATAGCCAACGTAACGTGCATGTGCAATAATATTATTGTGGTTGCCAAGCAACTAACAGGAGGTACAGTGAAAAGAGAGAGAGAAAAGATTCTGAATAAAGGAACATACTCTGTCCTCTTTATAAGATTCTCTATTTATGCAGCCTTTATCTGCTGTTGCCCAATAGTTAGCAGTGATGATCTGTTTTATGTGAACATAAAAGAATAACAATTCTGCAGAAGACTGTGAATGATTTATAATAAATTGGGGCCTGATCCAAAGCTGACTGAAATCACTGACAGGTTTCAGAGTAGCAGCTGTGTTCGTGTTAGTCTGAATTCGCAAAAAGAAAAGGAGTACTTGTTAGTCTCTAAGGAGCCACAAGTACTCCTTTTCTTTTTGAAATCACTGAGAGCCTTTCCATTGGCTTTCTTGGGTTTTGGATGAGGCCGTTGGTACCTAGATACTATGTTGATGAGTACACTAGAAACAGACAGATGAAACAGAATTAACACCTGTTTCAGAGTAGCAGCCGTGTTAGTCTGTATTCGCAAAAAGAAAAGGAGTACTTGTGGCACCTTAGAGACTAACAAATTTATTAGAGCATAAGCTTTCGTGCGATGAAGTGAGCTGTAGCTCACGAAAGCTTATGCTCTAATAAATTTGTTAGAATTAACACCTGTGCTCTATAGCCAGTGGAGTTCTTGTGACACAAAGGATCATGATTTCAAAACTAGGTATTTACGTTCCTCCTGCAAAATTCGTATGTTCTCAAATACAGAGAGAAATGATTCACGCAGAATATCCAGTTGTGCAGGCTGGTACCTGTTTTGTGTGTGTAATTGTATCTTTTACACATGCAGTCACTTGTTTGTGTCCACTTATACATATTGGAAGATGCAACATGGGCAATTAACCGTGGCTCCAAATGGCCTTTAACTTGTAGTATGGGCACCAGAAATACCCAGCCACGCCTTGCCTTGCCTCTAACGAACACAGCTGTAGTCAGAAAAAAAGCCCTTCTTTCCACCCTTTGTCTATGGGAATTTGAGGGTGCTCAGGACACCCCAGGAGATGTTCTAGAACTCACGGGATTGGAGCCTAAGTGTTCACTCTGCATTAAAATAAATAATGGACTGCGCTTTAAAAGCTGGCCTTCGGTCTTGCTCCTACACCTTAAACAGATCATTTAGACACCTAAACATCTGACTCATCCCACAACACAGGCTGTTGGACATCTGATGACATCGCTTGCTCCAGCCACTATCTGTGCCCTCAAGTACTGGCAGGTGCAAAACTGAAGACTGAAGCTCCCTTTAAAAGTTTGAGAGTAGCAGCCGTGTTAGTCTGTATACGCAAAAAGAAAAGGAGTACTTGTGGCACCTTAGAGACTAACAAATTTATTAGAGCATAAGCTTTCGGGAAATGCATCCGATGAAGTGAGCTGTAGCTCACGAAAGCTTATGCTCTAATAAATTTGTTAGTCTCTAAGGTGCCACAAGTACTCCTTTTCTTTTTTTAAAAGTTTGGTCCAACATGTACAATAATACAGCCTCCATATGCTGAAGTATTGACTATTTGGGTACCACATAGAACGCCACAGTACAGAACATGGAGTTAGGGCAGAATACAAGGCAAGCTAATAGCCAGAGATGGCCTCTCACTAAGTGTGCAGGAAAATGTGCCTTTTTTATTTCTTGTGGATGCCCTTTAGGTTGTTTTTCAAGTTCTACATAACTACTGAAAATGCTGAGACCATGCACCAGAGTCAGAAAGCCAGGCACTGGGAGACATCAGGAGATCAGAGTTAGAACCATTAATCAACTCCTAACGAGATGCTAATTTCCCTTTTATATTAACAAACACAGCATACTTTAATGATACATTTTAAGGAACTGCTCAAACTTATCTCCAGTCTCATGAAAGTTGTTAAACTGCCACGTAACAACAAAAAAAGAAAATAGGAAAGAAACTAGAGTCTCAACTCTCAATACTAATTTCACTGCACAATTACTGGCACCAGTTGTTCTATTGAAATACAATAAAAACAAGTAAGAGGAAAGTAAAAAAACCCTCAGGGAAGAAAAGAAAGCAGCAATAGAGAGGCAAAGGCAGGCACAGAATAATTGCTGTGCAAGAGCGCTGGGTGTATTATTCATTGAGTATAATACCTATTGCGACTTTCACCCATTTTTCAGTCCACAAATGATTTGAATTAAACTCTATTTCTACTGTCATCGTTGTTATTCAGAACAGTGGCCCATGTGATTTATACAAATTTCAACTTGTAAGTTGTTTGCCCTCTGTTCAATTTGCCTACTTACTATTTGTTGCTCAGGTGTGTGTTTTGTCACTTAAGTCACATAGAATTGTTTCCAGGCCCTGATTTGGTTATTGAAATTAACAGCAGACAATGAAAGCCTGTTAAGAATTTTCAGAGGGATACTCATTTGTGCTGAAAGTCATTCATCTTTAGGGCTTTGGGGATATTTTAATCAGTACCTGGCTGCCACCCAAATACTTGCAAACAACGAATAACAACAGCCTACATGTAACACCGAATCAAACTCTCCATTTGCATTTGCAAATCTATCATTGTTTTATTCTACCAGCTCTGCTACACAAGCCATGAATCATTATGAAGAGATCAGAGGAAAGTTCCCCTCTGTTTTAAAAAGAGGTTAATCTCTCAGATTATAGTAGGACGTGTAAACAGATAAGGTCTGGGGGATGGGAATGTCCCTAACTCTCAGGCTCACCCACTGTTTAGCCTTTTAGACATTCATCAATAGGTGGGCAATTTATGATGGAGATCAGTCCCCCTCATACCATATGAGTTACGCTGATGATATATTTTTATTTACACAGAGCTAGTGAACCTGGGATCACAATTGCACTAAACCCCATTCTGGGTCAAACCCACCTTGATTTGGAGGATTTATGCAAGGACTTCTGCACCAGGCCTGAGATGGAGCCACATGGACAGAGCCACCAGAAGACCAGTTACACAGAGAAGCTCCCTGCATGCCACAATGGCGGGGGCAGGGGTTGTCTTTTTGCTCTCCCTGCATAGGCCAACATAGAGATCTGCATACGGGGTGTGCAGTGGATGGGTCCTGGAGTCATGATTACACAGCCTCAAAGGCCCTGGCACCCCAAGCAATACAGAGAGAGGGGCTGTGACCTTTATTCCAGCGCACAGGCTGTAGTAGCAACCATGGGTGGGACAGGATGGAGTAGCTGATTTCAACCCCCATCTCTGGCTCACTTTATCCAACTGCTCAGGCTTGGTGTAGGTGAACTGTACTCCATCCTGTAACAGCACCTCTCTGTATCCAGCACAGCGCTTTGTGGAACCAAATTTCAGAGTAGCAGCCGTGTTAGTCTGTATTCGCAAAAAGAAAAGGAGTACCTGTGGCACCTTAGAGACTAACAAATTTATTAGAGCATAAGCTTTGAGCTGTAGCTCACGAAAGCTTATGCTCTAATAAATTTGTTAGTCTCTAAGGTGGAACCAAATTAAGCATCAGAGAAGAAACCTGTCTGATACCCTGAGCAAACACACACCCATCTACAGTATTTACTCCTGCAAGAAGCAGGGATGTATAGGAGCCATTGGAGTACGTCTTCATTGCAAAATAATAATAATAATGGTGTGTTCTTAACTCAGGTTAGCTATCTCAGGTTCAAACAGCAGTGAAGTCAAGGCAGCTCAGGCTCTAACTCGGGTTCAAGCCTGTAAGGGAGACTGGGGTTGAAATCAAGCTGTTAAAACCAGAGTTGCTGTGCCTTCCCTTCCCGAGTTAGCTAACCTGAGTTAAGAACTCCCTCTTTCTTGCAGTGAGGACATACTCATGAATGCAGAGGCCAGACGCACTGAGCTCCAGGTACCACCCCACGACCACTCTCTGGAGCTCACGCAGAACAGCTGGGAGCAGCTTCAGGGTGGAGGCAGAACTGGGGCAGAACCATTTGGCCTTGCAGTTCCTCTCCTGGCAACCTCGAGAAGCCAGAATTTAGCCCTTGACAGCAAAACATTTTTCTATCTCGAGTATAATATGTTGGGGTTAGAAATAACTAGCTGGACCTAATACCTCTGGCCCTAAATCCAGCACTGGATGCACTGGGTAACACAGGCAAACCAGCACTCCTGTGGGATGCATTGCAACATTTCATTGTTATTTCCCTGTGACTCGGCAATAGCAAAGGAATGTAGGGACAGCCTAGAGCCCAGAGCGTAGTTAAAATATGAGCGCATCTTATCCTGCATTTTTGTGCTGGTGTCATATCTGGTCTTGCCCAAGAGAAAAGTTTAAGTCTGGGCAGATAACAATGTGCAGAGTATGGCTGGGACAGGATCTCTTACACTGAACTTTTGGATTCCTTACAGGACAGAACTATACATTATCCCCTCTCTGGCTCCATATGATGTCTGTGAAAGATGCAGCTAGGAATACTCAAGTTCACCCACTGGGGAAACATTGTGTTACGTGAAGATTTCAGCTTTCCGCCCTTATCTTCAGCCCCAGTTGATGAAGGGCCTGGCGTCAGTCTGGCAATTCTGATGGCTCCCCATTAGCACCAGTGAGGGCTGCCTATCAGCAGAATGCTGGGGCAGAGAGCAGACAGGACTATCTAATCACATACCTTTTGCATTAGTGCTGCCATATATTTCTTCCATTTACAATCAGGAGACTGGACCGCACTGAATTTTCACAGGAATGAACTGTCAACAACCCCGTCCTTCCCGGGGCCTAAAAATGGGCCATGCAGCAGGGAGCTTTATCAGGGAGGCCAGTAGACTTCTTTTCTTAGACTTCCAGGCAATGGCCAGACCAGACTTGGAGTCCCCATGAGCGAGACATCTAGGAGACCTTTTTGAGATAACAGCAGTTCACTTGGCTCTCTTGAGAACGCCTCATGGCTGTTCCTTTTCAAAGCTGAAGTAAGGAAACTAGCTCAATTAGAGCATATCAAGAAACTTTGTGTCTCCTGGTTTGTTTACCTTTTATCAGTACGCGTAATATGCTTTCCTGCTTTTCCAAGAGGAGCAGGAGGGCTGCTTTGTAAGCTAACATTTTTTAATAAAAAAAATAGCAGGCAGATTTTTTTAAAGCAACAATTTAGAATTACTAATTGGACAACAGTGAACAACTGCTACCCAGTTTTTGCTAGATGGAACATTTGGTTTCCTTTTATTGCATTTATTTGGCTGCATGATTAAATCCCTTTGCATCTTAGTCCCACACAACTATATAGTCTTGCAGTTTAAATGCACACAACAGCACCCTAACATTGTCCAGGTTCTGTTCTGACATTCAGTGCAGCTCTAGGGCCAGTCCTAGAATCCTTTCTCAGGCAAGGTGCCTGCCTCCCCCGGGCGTTTGCCCTGAATAAAGAGGGCAGCATCAAGTACTTACTTTGTAAAACATCTTCCAGACAACCTGCATCTTAAACCAATTTATGAAGTCAGGCCCCAGCCCAAGGGTGGACTCAGTGCAGGTGGGCCCTCTGAGCCCATGTGGAGTCCCACTGAAGGTAGATTTATTAATGGTGGTTGAATTTTGAAAAGTTCCAAATCAGGTTTCAAGTGGGACAAGCACCAAACAGCTTAAATGGGACCAAATCTTGCTTGCCATCGATGCCTGTGGAGCTAGCCATACAAAGCAAGCCAGATTTGCACCTATCTGCATCTCTTGAGGCTGGGATTTTCAAAAGAACCCAAAGGAGTTAAGCAGGCTCTCAGGTTAGTGGGAGTTGGGAACAAAATTCCATCAGGCTCCTTTGAAAATCTCAGCCTGAGATTGCAAATCTCAAGAGAACGGGTTTCCCTCTCACTAGTACTTCCTGCTCCTCCATTCAAGCTCTTGCTCCTCCAGTACCCATCTTCTCCTGGATTCAAGATGGAAACCCTGCAAGAACCAGGATTTGGGCACTCCTGCTTCCTGCACCAAGAACATCCCAGAAGTTAGGAAGAAAAAATCCCCTTAGAAAAAATGGATTAGAGATTGATAACGAGGAACCAGCAGAAAGTAGGTAACATCTAGCTATACTTGGAAGGGGCAGGCCATATTATATGACCATCTTCTCTCTGTCCCTCTAGGAAATTAATTTCATCCAATACTTTTCAATGAGAGATGAAGCTGTAGCTCTGTTCCACAACCACCCATTTTGGCATCCTTTGGGCAGGATACGGTAGCTTTGGAAATGCTGTCATCTATGCTTCAAAGTCCTGCCATAAAATATATCTGCTGCAAAATGCTCTCTTGAAACCAATAAAACTTTCAGTAAGAAGAGTGAAAATACCAGTGTGAACTTAGCCCCCACCCAGAGCTTCGCTGTGAAGTTTGGGTTCAAACAAATCCTGACACCCAACACCAACTACTGAAACCACCTGGGGCCCATAAACACCCATCCCCACCCCACCAGTCAATAGGAGTTTGTCATTGAGCTCAGTAAGGTCAGCCTTCCCCCCCGCAACTCCAGCCATGTTCTGATTTGTAGTGCAGAGATGTTCCTATCGTCGGGATTTTTCACATCACACCTGTCACAGGGTAATTACCTAGTGGCACAGGCACCAACTTTCATTGGCACCGGTGGGTGCTTGCACCCTCCCACCTTTGGCCCCCCCCAGCCTTGCCCCAACTCCACCCCCTCCCTGCCCCTATTGGACCCCTCCCCAAATCCCCGCCCCGGTCCCTCCTCTTCCCCTGAGCACTCAGCGTTCCTCCTTCTCCCCCCTCCCTCCCAGCGCTTGCCACACGAAACACCTGTTTCGCGGCACAAGCGCTGGGCGGGAGGGGGGAGAAACAGGACATGGTGGCGCGCTCACCTGAGAAGGCAGAGGTGAGCTGGGGCAAGGGGACGGGGTGGGGAGCTGCCGGTGGGTGCAGAGCACCCACCAATTTTTTCCTGTGGGTGTTCCAGCCCCAGAGCATCCACGGAGTTGGCACTTACGCCTGGTGGTATACTAAGGGGTAACTCCTGCAAATGGGTCCAGCTGGGGGCACCTCAGTAACCCCTCGGGGCCCTGCAATGCACCCGAGCAGATCCATGTGCAGGATCTAGCCCTAAGACTTCAACCATCCATAGCAGGGCAAAAGCCTTAGATACAGTAGTGCTGATGGGCTCTAAGTTTAATATAGTTTCTAATAAAACCGAGGTACAGTCAAAGCTTATGCCAACCCCTTCAATACAAATACCCTAGAAATTTGGGGTATTTGAAACCTACATTTGAATTGTGCAGCTCAGGCTCATATATAAGCAGCCCCTGGTCCAGATGCTCTGCAAGTTTCATGAGCCCAGTAGAACCTGACCTAATTCTCAGGCCTGTGACCCCCAATTCACCTGGTTTTAGGTTTCATGGTAAAGGTTCCACACAGCTCTAATTCCAGGGCCAAAAGGGAGCGAGTGATTACAAACGGCTGCTATCTTAGCTGCCTGAAGACATTTAAAAAACTGCCTGTGTGAAACACATAATTTATATATATATATAAAATTATGTGTATAATGTTTCACACAGTTTTTTTAATTCCATTGTTACTTGTCCCAGCTTATTTCTAGCAACAAAATATTATTTTTGATTAACTATATCTATCTATCTATCTATCGATCTATCTATCCAGGATTCAACAGTATATCTATAGTTAAACAAAAAAGTAACAGCAGAATCACTGCAGAAGTCTCTCCACCTCAAAAGCGAAGTGAATGCTATTCCATTAGAACATTTAAAAATAAGATCCAGGATTCAACACTAGCCACAACTGCCAGCTGTATTTGGGTCTCTCTTGTTTCTTATTGCTGCTTGTTGTGGAAGGGGGTGTTAGCTGGCCCCTCCCCACTTTTCCCACAGGGGTCTCACTCCCTCTCACTTACTCAGTAGAAATCGGGATTTGCTCTGCTGATTCCACAGAAGTTACAGTGATTTGACCCCAGTGTAAGTGAGAGGAGAACGAAGCATGCTCAGGGAACACAAGAAGCAGCATTGTGGAAGCTCCTGTGTGGGTGTGCTGTTGTGGCAAATGGTTCTTTCCACCCCAAGTACACCCATAAAAGAGCGGCCTGCAAACTTCTGTGCAGGAAACATATGTGAATTTCACAAAGTCAAGGCGAATCTCTCAAAATGAATATGAAGAATAAGAAAATGACAGGAATATCCTGGGGTTCCATGACAACTTGGGACTTCATGCCAAATTCCACCCTGACCAAGCATCTGAGACTGTACATGGCTCAGTGTCTCATTTTAGAGTTGCAGAGTCTGTAAACCCATCATCAATAGTTACCCTTTCTCTATGAAAAAGAATGAGCCCTGTGTCCACTGACCAGTGCTGGAGGTGGGGCTACAGAAAACCTAGAAACTTTCCATCACTTCTAGACCCCATGAGTCCTATCCCCAAATTTCATGGTTCTAAATTCTACACACCTGGGGCCAGAGGTTCCACTACCTTGCAGTTTGTGTGGTCATAAATACTAGTGCAAAATGGGTGTAATAAGCTACCAAATCAGTATGCTGCATTTAGCACTCACTTGGCACCGGTGTAAATAGCTACACACAGCAGTATGGAATCAGGCCCAGTGCCCCTCTGGGGTTTTCTATTTTATCTAGGGTCTCAGATGCAGAAGATCAATGATGAATTCCTCCTTAGGCTGCATACCTACAAGTTGTCTTCCTTCAGCAGAGGGCTTTTTATAAATACTTAGAAACACCCTTTTTTTTGGAAATATCTTTTGGCTCCTTTGTCCTTAGCTAAAGAGCAGACAGGTAGGTATTTCTGAGGCTAATCACCTTGCCCTCACTGGAGCGCTGCTGTGGCTGGTGTTTCTTGGCTGCACATTTGGCCATTGTTGTCATCCCATTTATCAGACAGGCTCAGTCCTACCCACCGCAGTACAACAAGATCTGTACTGAGCACGTCTCTGTCGGGTATAACGCCATCCCACTGGCAACTGCTGAAGCCTGATTAATCTGGTTTTTGTCAAGGCACGTCTACACTATTGCCCTACAGCTGCACAGCTACACCACTGCAGCTGTGCCGCTATAGTGCCATAGTTAGATGCTTCTTACATCAATGGAAGGGGTTAATCCATCTCTCCAAGAGGCAGTAGCTAGCGAGGAAGAATTCTTCCATTAACCCAGCTGCGTCTACACTGGGGTTAGATCAATCTAACTACAGAACAACATTTTTCACAGTCCTAACCAATGTAGCTAGGCTGATCTAATTTTTAAGTGTAAACCAGGCCTCAGGGTGAGCTGAAGTCCTTGAGTGATATCCTGGTACTTCTGAAATCAATGGGAGTTTTACCATTCACGTCAGCGGGGACAGGATTTCACCCCAGATGCCACCATCATGCCCAATCATTCCCTAAAACTTGTAGGATTTCATCTCTAACCATTTTTTAAAAAGAAACCGCTTTTTTTCAATGAGCCTTGGCAAACATATATGGATCACTGAGTCTTTGAGGTATAAATATAATATTAGTCACATATTAACACTGCTATTTATTTAAGTATTTGGAGAGGTTTTGTTTTATTCTCTTGTTTTATTCTGACAGGTGCCTGTTGCCCAACTCAGAGTATACTCCTCTGCTAGAAAAGCTGTCTCCACACTGCTGTTACATTCCATAGTATATAGTACAGTACTGTGAATAAAGCACTAGCGCCATTCAAGAGAATGCTCTAGACACATTTACCCACTGGGCCAAACTTTCAAAGGAGCTTCTGCCCAGCGTGTCATTCTTATCCCACGCTATTGTTTCCACAGAGAAATGCAAACCTGGGCTTTCACATGTGTAAACACATGGACCCGTTGCTAAATGTCACAATTTTATTGCAATCGTTGATGTTTTTCACAAAGCTCTAGGCCCTGGAGGCCTGTGACTACACCAGAATCTCAGTTTTTGTTTGTCAAGAAGTAATTTTTTAGCTCTTCTAGCTGCAGAGAAAAGCTTAAAAATGTGAATGCCAAAAGGTGCAAAAGACAGAAAGGAAACAAAAAGATCTCCATATTTATTATTTTAAAAATCTCATGATTTTTATGCCAATCTCATGCTATTTTGTGGCCTAATTCATGATTTTTGAGCACTTGGGGCTGGCGATACTGAAAACTGTACCCTCAAAAGCATGGGGACTCAAAACTGCACCCTAAGTCTTAAAGCCCACTTTGGAAAATGTGACCAGTTAAGGCAACTACTGTGCCCAGCTGTGGCTTCTTAGCCCCATTAAGTAATTCACTAAGATTTCCTCCAGACATGCCCATTTCCAGGCTGTTTTTCAGCATGTTACAAAAACTAAAGATGCATTGTACATAGCTTGCCTGCCTTTGCCAAGATAAATAAACTAATATATGCCTTCTTTCCAGGCATTCACAGCTGAACTAATGCAAATATTAACAACCATTAAATTAGAACCAAACTGCTGTGAGATAATGAAGAAGGTGAAGCTTATGTCATGTGCATATTGCACTCCCATCTATCTGCTGCTTTGCTGCTAAAAAATCTGGCAATTAACAGAAAAGTGATAAGACAGAAAGTAATATTTCCAGGAAGCAGAACAAGGTTTCGAAAGAACTACAGTCCCGTTTGTTTTCCCTGTTGGCAAAAAGACGTTACTGATTCTAGAGTGGGGGAAAGGCTCCGAGATTAACACTGGACAAATACCCGGCCTCAGTTGCATGAACGCGCTCATCCAAAGTGAATGTACCTGGCTGTATCATGACTGCAGCTGAGTGCCTCCTGCATGTGCTGTGCATCGCTGGGAATGCAACTCCATTCACAAGTCAATCCACAGGCTGGGTCCAGCTTGCTTCCTGGTCTGCCAAAGAGCACCTCTGTGTGCATTATTATTTGTATTACCATAGCACCGAGGAGCCCCAGTCAAGGGTCAAGACCACATTGCGCATGGCACTGTGCAAACACAGAACAGACAGAGTCCTTGGCTTGAAGAGTTTACAATCCAACCCAACACCCAGGACAGCGCAGAGTGTCAGTTGCATTCATTGGCGTCCGTGGGGTAAAATAAGCTAGCTGCTGCACTGGCCCATTATTTTGTGAGTGGGGTCAAATTTGCACCCGCATGGCAAAGGCAGTTATCCAGGTGCCATTCCGCAGTGTGAGCAAGTGAATATGTGCCAGCGCGGCCAGAACTTTGCCACTTATACATGGGCCCACGACAGGCATAAAGGAGACTATAAAACCAAAGGGCACCTGATTGTGCCACTGGCTGTCACAGTGGGGTCATCATGGAAACACCTATGGTGGATTTATCAGGAATGCAGCCACTTGAGGAATTTCTTTTAACACTATTTCTTGGCTCTGTTCTGGCTGAGATCAGTGTGTGCATGTAACCACCCACCTGAGAACTGGAAGTAGCATAGCTAGCTGGGGTTGGATATGAGAATGGGATCTACAGAGCACTTCACTTCTAGGCAGCACATACACTCCTCCCTCCTAAATGATGGGAAAGCTGCTGTGCTCCCCAAGAGTTTTGGAAATCATAATACCTCTTGGAAATGGCCCCCGCTCCAGGCTGTTCCACGGTGGCACAATTTGGCCCCAGATCTTTTCCCCTGGCTTTTTCCCCCCCTAGTACTAAACATTCTATCTCATGGGCAAGTCCAAAAGTTAAATTGCATCCTGAGAGAGGTTAGTACAAAAGCAACCTCACTCTGCCACTGGAGAAAGCCCATGCTTTGCTCAGAAGAGCAATTAAGTAAAACTATGGAATATCTACAGTATACAGTTCAATCTGGATCTCTGTTGCATTCCCTGAGGTGTGACATGCTGTCACTAGACTTGAATAAGACTGATTTTAAACACACAGAGAGGTGGAGGCTCACGACAGAGTTCCACCACATACATTATTGCAGTGGCACTCACATGGTGAGTAATTTTTTAATCGTAGGATAGATTTGGAGCAGTTTTCAGAAGTTCTTACTGAAAAAAAGCTTATTCTAAAAAAAAAAAGTCTGTGTGTTGGGGTACATTTTATAAGCCCCTACACCTGAAATTTAGCTCTGATTTGGTGATAGGGTTTTTAACTATGTGGCTCCCATTGTGCAGTTTAAACCCACTGCAACATCCTGGCAATTTAAAGCCACAAACTTTAATGTGGACTGGTACCTGTTAGCATTTATTATGTTTGTTTTTTAAATTAATGGTTGCATTCAAGAGTTTCTGGATAAATTTACTGTAGTAGGGATTGTGTCACTTTCTGATCATGCCAGTTTGAGGATCAAAAGAAAAGAAAAGAAAATGAAACTCAGAGAAGAATTTGGTCTAAGCTGCTTGAGAATTTCCCATGCAAAGAAATGAAATGAGGACCCCCTGGCACCTTTGTGTCTGGCTCCAGCACTAAAGTGGTTTCCACTAGCAATAGAACATGCTGACAGGCTCTCCAGATAAGTAGGGCAAGGCTGGGGCACTCAGGCACTTGGCAGCATTATACTTTGGAGTCTTGCTTGCACAGCTTCAGAATTGGTTTTAGAACCCCAGCTCCAGAGCCTGTGAACAATTCCTGTACCTAAGGTATTTAACCCAGTAAAGCTTCTTAGTAGATGTAATCAATAGTTCAAGACAGTTGGAAACCCTCAGATCCAACACTGCAAATGTAAAAGAATGGGAAAGCAGCCGCTGTGACATCTGGACAATGTAATCTCCATGTTTGGTCGCAAATTTAAAAAGGGCTTCAATCTATCTACAATGGTACCTGAACACCATCCACAGAAAATACATAAAAAGAAAAGGAGGACGCATCTGATGAAGTGGGCTGTAGCTCACAAAAGCTTATGCTCAAATAAATTTGTTAGTCTCTAAGGTGCCACAAGTCCTCCTTTTCTTTTTGCAGATACAGACTAACACAGTTGCTACTCTGAAACCAAAAAATACATAGCAACAGTCCATTCACTAGGCGTGTTCATGGAGTCACTGGGTCTTCTCCCTTTTCATGGCAGCAATTTTGCTTGGGGTCAGGGTTTAGATTTTGGATTTTTAAATGTTAAGAATGAAAAATGAATTAAGTTAAATGTGTTAATTTTAAATTTACTTTTTAAAGGTTTATTAGATTTGGGGTTTGGGGTTGGTTTGGGGGGTTGGGCAGAAAGTTGGGGGTTGGTTCTACAGGCAACATCTATAGAGACTGATTTCTTGGTTGCAGAGACTAATCTGCATAGTTTGGCAGTGTCAGGGGCTGGAGTATTACATGTGCAGTTTGGGTTTTGCAGTTAATTGTTCTGACTTCTGTCCCATTTAGCTATTTTGGTGCCTTCCTCCCAAACATGAAGTGCTAGGTTCCTATATGTATAGCTTTCTTTCTGCAATCCTACAAAGCACCTATCATTTAGGTCAGTTTTACCAAAAAGGGTTTTCTCCCTCAAAATAACATATTTCAGAGAAATATGCAATAATCTAGAATGCCTGTGAAACTTGTGACCTGAGGCACCTTGGTGCCTATTATTAAATTGAATGGTAGCAGCTTCCATGGGCAAGTGCCACATGGACCAATTTTTACATACATTACATGGAATGGACAACATGGTCTTTGGTGTCCCAATGCTCAGAAATGGAGCCAGCCCTAGATCCGCACTGAGTGGGAAGGGAGTTTAATCAGCCACTTGGGTTGGGTTCATCTCAGACATATTTTCCAAATTTATGAACATGGAGAATCAAAATCCCATTGTTCACCTAGGACTGCCTGTGCAAACATACATACTAGCTAACTTAAAGAATACATAGAAATCAGTGAGAAAGGTTATCTTCAGTGACTAGTCGCAAGATTCTTGTAATATGTTGATACTTCACACACAAATTATGTAGTGGCATAAAGGTCTCAACTCCAATTACACAGCTGCATAGTACAGTCCATCAGCCCCCGCCCGCTACATTCTCTCTCACACAAACACACACACTTTTTTATAAATCTCAAAGGTTGTCATTCATTTTTAGTTAATTGCACTGAGGAAGAAACTTTTGGATTAGCAAAGAAGCAAGGTCAACAAATGCTGCCCTGCCTCTTACCTGAGTCATCTTTTCTTAATTAGCTGACCGGAGATGGAAACTAGAATATGGGGCGATGTCTCCCCCGTGCAAAAAAAATCCTCTGACATGATGCCCTGTTCAATGAAGACATTCGCTGGCTGCATCAGAAGGAGGGTAGTTTAAAGAATCTGGACACCACCTGACCCCTGTACTGGTGCTAAATAAATGCATGCACTAACATCTGAAAAATGACCCACACCCAAGTACCAGTGAATGTCTGTCAAGGAATATAAATCTAGATCTGTTCACTAGAGGGCAAAATGGTTTCAAAATTGACTTACCGTCATGGGCAGGAAGGGGTTAAAAGCTACAGAGGGTTCAGAGGCCTATGGGACTCAGAGTATATGATTCATTGACAAAAGATTAACAATTTAAGGGAGCCAGTGTTTGTATGGGACTGACACGTTTCTGACAGATTATTAAAGCAGGAATGCTAGCTATTGTTAAGGTAGCCTAAACTTTTCCAACCCTATATGTCCCCCGCCCCCCCCCACTCTTTTCCAGTTGCTCAAAATTTTCCAAAACCTTCATAGAATACATGTCTGTACTACATGGCAAAACTGACTTCAAATAGAGGAGGATCAAGCCGCAAATCACAAGGAAACAGCACCTTTTTGCTCACACAAAAACTGACTGGCTGTTAGGTTGTCCCTCTGCATTATTGCCAACGATGCAAGGCTGGGGCTGGCATGATATATCATTTATTGCTTGAGTAACAGAGTAAACAGAAACCTACATCAGTCATTCCTGTATGAAAGTTTATTACATTTCACGGCTGCCATAACTGACACACACAGGGCTCTCCCTTTTGGAAGGCTTTTCTGTTTTCTTTTACATTCAAGCATACTGATTTTGCACATGGTCAGGGAAGGTCTGATGGTGGTTGAATTTGCCCTCTGTTGAAGATGAAATTGCCAAATTTCCTGGGAGTGGGATGAAGAGGTGTTAATGAGAGAAAAGCGAGAGAATGAATCACAGCCATCAAAAGTACAGCCTGCTCTTTGGCTGTCTACAGAACATGATGTTCACAGGGAAGTGGTTGAACAGGTTTCTTTCTCTGAAAATGGCCTTAAGAAGAACTGGGATTGTTTTCATAGGGCAAATGTCAACTCTTTTTATTATAATGGAAACCGAAAATAAAACAGAAGAGAAGCACATGGGGCATAATTCAAAGTATGCCATCTAAATCTCAATTCAGAATTATATCCAGTCTAGAAACATTCATTTTTCTTTTTACACCTCTTCCCAATATGATTTTTAAAAAAACACACAGCTACAGAAACATAGCCCAGTAGACGACCCATCAATTCTTTTCACTTCCACTTCCAGACATATTCAGTAGATATAATCCTATACTCAAAACATCAAGATCAACATTTTAAAACATATATGCTGCATCTAATTCCATAAAGAATAAAATATGCAAGTGAGAGTTTGCAGGATAGGACTTAAAGTTACAGGAAGATGTGGATTTCCAAGAGGCCAATATTTCTTTAATGGCCTGAGAAAACAAACACTCACTGTTGGATTCACACTTCCCAAGCAAGAGGTATGAAACAAACTCCCATTCTAATTTCAGGTCAAATGTAAAGAAAGTAAATCCTGGATCTTGTCTATTAGTCCATGAAAGATTGGCTTTAGGACACTCCACTAAGGTTAGGTAAATAGATTCGCTATGGATATCTTTGCTCAGTTACACCATTCTCATGCAGTATTTGTTTTCATATGATAACTCCAAACACAAAATAAATGAATCATTGTCCATTATCATGTGAAAATTGTTGATTGAATTCTGGGCCCAGTTTTGTTCACACTGAAGTCAATACCAAAACTCCCACTGACTACAATATGTGCAGAATTAATACAATAATAATAATTAGCCCTTATGTACTGCTTTTCATCTCAATTATTCCTAAAAATACTAAATAGTTAGGTTTCCTTTAACATGCAGACAGAACAAAATGTATGCATTATTTATTATTTTTGTAGCTGCCCAGATGTTCTATGACTTCATAGTGTTCTAGAGCTTTACCAGAAAAAAAGGGCTGAAAATCCTGGCCCCATTGCCATCAGTGGCGAAACTCCCATTGACTTGAGTAGATTTCACGCAATGTATCTGCCCCAAAGAACTAGTATTTGATACCAATGACAAATCCATCAGGAATACATCTGACCCCTTATGCTCAGTTTATAATAATCAGAATCATCATCTGTCATGGTGTATATAAGCTGCTTTTATTCAGGGGGAAATTTATGTGTATACTAATATATTGACCCTTCTATAAAGAGTTAATTGTTTTTATGAAGATGATACATCTTTTTTCTTGACCTACTTTGCTTTAGAAACTGAAAATGTAAATCTTGAAAGAAAAATAATTGATTTTAACATCATCACACGATATGATTATGCCGGGGTTGGAACTTTAGACCCACAAAACTATTTTATAATAACACAGAGAGAATTCCCTTTGAGAGTCTCCTAAAAACAACACACTCCCTTAAAATAGCTGTGTGTATTGTTCCTTTGGCCTGAGGGGCATTGCATTGGAATGGTAGCTAGGGAAGGTTGCATTTTTATGCAGCTATCTTGTAATCTTATGGAAGATCATTTCTCAACCCCCACCACTCCCTCTCTTGCTTAAAGTGCTTGCTGTTTGTTTATTTATTTATTGCAATTTAAATTTAGCCAAGACTAGTGATGAATGCTTATGTGGAAAGGTTTAATAGGGTTTTCTCTAAATACTGTACTGATGTAGCTATGTCAATCTCTCTCGCTTCAAAAGAACTCCCTGTGATGAAGATTTAAATAAGGGCCAGAGATTGGAACTAGAATTGGAAAGTGGTATATGATCTCTGTAGATTGCTTGGCGTAGCAAAATGTAAAACATCAAAGTTCTAGCAATCACTGTTTAAACATATTATGATCAGTGCTCCAAGTATACCCCATATTCTTTGTATTGTATCTGCCCTATGAAAAAGTCATAAACTTGGTATATCAATTGGATACCAGCAATGATATTTTCATAGCATCTCAGGGTTGGAAGGGACCTCAGGAGGTCATCCAGTCCAACCCCCTGCTCAAAGCAGGACCAATCCCCAGTTTTTGCCCCAGATCCCTAAATTGCCCCCTCAAACATTGAACTCACAACCCTGGGTTTAGCAGGCTAATGCTCAAACCACTGAGCTATCCCTCCCCTCAAAACATAGTCTCACAGGTAATTATGTTATTGTTATTGCTAGGACATTACACTTTGCCAGTATAACCTCTCTTATCAATAAGTTATCTCTAGTCTCGTTAATAACCTGGAGCTTTGTGTGTGTTACTCACTGAAGCCTATTTCTTCAAACCATATCCTGAGCTACTCTACCGTCACAAGCTGAGTGTTGTAAATCCAAATTGAAATCAGTTGTTCTGGAGACAGACAGCCACTGGAGTTGGGTTTCTTTTTCAAGCAAATACCTTTAAAAAGGGAGACTGACAAATCAGCCCCACTTGTTGGTAAGTCCTTTGCTAGTTGGATTCAAGAGGAACTTGGCTAAAACTGGCAGTATTAATTTGATCTGTGCAGTTTCATAGGGCTGGTCAGAAAACAAGAATTCCATTTTGGGGGGGGGCAAAACCCCTTGGTTTTGTTCTACATTGGAATGACCTGAGTCAGGGAGACCCAGGACTCGAGCCTCCGTCTCCCATATGCAAAATGAGGGTTGGAACTATTGAACTATTGAATTGAACTATTCTGGGGTCTCATGAGTTCCACTCAACCTGAGAAACCTTGATGCACGTTTTGTCAAAACATACATTTCCCCAAAAAGATTTGGTATTGATGAATCAGCATTTTCTGACAAAAATATTTAATTGGAAAATTCCTGAGCAGCTGTACAATTACAGTTTGTTTGCACAGGGATGGTGTTCATCCACTAGGTTCTGTTATGTTTCAAGCACTGTATCTTTGGTGCAAATTGTCCCTCCTGGTTTCAGTCATTTACAGCATGGAAAGATAGTGAGAGCTGTGCTCCTAAGTTACTTTTGAAACTTAAGGCACTTTTGAAAATATCCAGCTCAAAAATGGTTACTAGTATTTTTTGGTATTTTGGTGTTCTCCTCTATTGAGATTGCATAGCTCTAAGCCAAAACAGAGCTTGTTTAATGGAATTTTAAAGAGGTTTTGCTCTGGTTCAGGACAAAATATTTAGTTTTAAGTTCATATACTCTTTTAAAGTTGATATGTGTTTGAAAGTTGGCTATTAAAACTTAAACACCAATTAACATTCATAGCTTTCTTTATGATACATTAGTGGCAAATTAAAGACCTAGTTATCTTGGAATAAACCTTGATATAGCATAAAAACTTTTATTATGTAGCGCTGCTACTTGTTCAAATGACTAGTTGCTCTCATTCATTTGAATGGGGGCATTATGTAGACTTATATAAAAAAGAAGCAGTAACAAAAAATATACTGCTCACAAATGTGAATTTTTGTGTGTAAGGTGGTGTCTGACTCGGAAAGGGGACATGAATGAGTCATCAGTAAAGTACAGAATCGTGGCATGAACTGTGTTTAGCACCTGCACACTGCTAAGGAACAAGTCTCATCCTGAGCTACTTCTAAT
Source organism: Dermochelys coriacea (assembly GCF_009764565.3). Taxonomy (NCBI): domain Eukaryota; kingdom Metazoa; phylum Chordata; order Testudines; family Dermochelyidae; genus Dermochelys; species Dermochelys coriacea. The sequence goes on along the minus strand of NC_050077.1, from coordinate 80,911,034 downwards.
AATTAAAACCTCTGTTCTGAGATAGCTTTTCTGAAAAAACAGTGACATGAGCAATATATGACACTGGTGTGGAGTAAAGGCTTTAAGGGAATTCCTTCGGAACAGCTCATTTGTGGATTTGTCCCTCATGACTAACACGACCATTCCAGCCAGTAGGAACAGAAGCAGCCAAAGCAGGTTCTGCTGCACTAAGAGGGAGGCGGTAAAATGGGGCCCAGCCAGGACCCAGCACCCACTAGCCCTGGATCCAGAAGTATGCAAGGGGGGAGCCCCACACACACTCTGGGGGGCACCATGACCCAAGCAATGCCTCCTTCTCCACACCATATGGCCTTGGGCGAGAACTCCAGAAAGGAACCAGCCAGAAACTCCAGCCAGTAGCAGGGACCAGAAGCAGCCAACGCTAGGACCTTTGGATCCCTGGACATCCCAGTCAGAGCTGTGGAAAGTTCTTGCACTTTCTCGTCCCTGTGCTGACTGTTCGCTCCAAGCTCCTCCCTCTCCCCTGCCCCCATCTTTTCATCTCAGCTTCACTCCACACCTGCCCCTCCAACCCAGCCCTATCCCCCTCATGTCCTTCCCTTCCCTTCTTTCTACTTATCTGATCCCCTCCTAAACCTTCCCCCCACCCCAAAATAAACAAATTGTGGCACTAACATGATGTTTGCCACCATTGCAGCGTTCACTCTGCTTGTCTTTTATACCCCCTCAATTCCCCACCTGGGTCTGTCTTGTATGTTTAGTTTTAGACTATATTGTCTCAATGTTTCCTTCTACTCCCACATCTGTCTGAACTAGAACTCCTACAGTAATAATAAAATAATAATAATAGCCTTCCAGACAAGCGTTGATTCAAGTTTCTCATATCAGAGTCTTAGCAGAGCAGGCTATTTTACATAACAGATGTGCTACAAGACACGCTAAGCACCACTGGGAACTTAATCAAGAATTCCCCTGCTTTCGGGTTTGTGGCTGCCGCGTCACATTACTGATTGTTTAGTGACATGTCACTGTTCAGGCTACAGTGTTGAACATAAAACCATGACATTTTCTGCAAACTACACTCTCCGCTGTTCCCATGAAGGTGCCTGGGCAACTAGGTGATAGACGCAATATAACAATCGTCCTTCAAAATCTTCCTTGACATTCATTCTTTCAACAAAACTTTTCAACCTATTGTTATGGAGGGTGACCTACATGGCTTAGGGTCAATATCGGCCCTCCTGTGAGGTTAGCCATTCAGCCAGGTCTCTCTCAACATTGTTTCCCAGATATTTACTATAAAAACCATGCAGCTAGGACTGTTTCTTCCTTTATGTCTGTACAGCCCAAGCGCAAAGGTGCTACTCCAGAGAAACAATTCTGCAATGTGAATTAGTCTCCCCACAGCAATACCCGATAGGGGTGCATATTGCAACCTCCTAAGGGCTGACACAGCTGCTAAGCTCACTTGAATCTCCAGGGAGTACTCCTCTTAATTATTATTACGTATTTGTATTACCATAGTGCCCAGGAGCCCTAGTCATTGTGCTAGGTACTATCAAACAGAGAACTAAGGCTACTTCCTGCCCCAAAAACCTTACTGTCTAAGAGATGATTGATGGAAACAGACAGACAGATGGGGGGAATACAGGAAACAAGAAGAGAATATTGGTCAGCATCATAGGCTGTAGTATCAGTGCACCAGCAGCCAACCCATCGTCAAGTTTTCTGTAAGCATCATGGCAAAGGAGATTAAGGGGATATCTGAGGGAGGATAATGATTTCATTTTCCAGGTGTTTATGTGGAGGGCCTCCCATCCGGGAGGGGCAGATGGGGTGGCTCCAGCCCTAACTCAGGGTGGGGACTCAACTCTGAAGGAGAACGCTTTCCAGAACATTCACCGCTTACATGACTCTTTTGGCGGAGTTGTTGCGCCATGCGTATTACAACGTTTTGCTCAACGTGTGGGTTGGCAAGTCTTCCACGGTCAGAAATTCCTCCTTGTTGAACTACTGTTCATCGCATCTCCAATGAAAATACCCTTTTTATATGCTAAATCCAATGTCACCTTCCAAATGTAACAAGTTAAAGTGTTTGAGAGCTTGAAAATATCTTAAATGCTGGGATAAGCAAAACTATAAAAAGCTTAACACCACATATTGAGGACTCTGCTGGAACCTGTTCCAAAGAGATCCTGAAAGGGCGTTCAGGACTACCTGACACTGTCACAAGTGAATGGGGTCCAGACTCCTTCCATCTGTTACTGCATCTGGGATTATTCATGAGCTGATGCTTGCCACTTGGGAGTCACAAGCAGCTTCCCGAATGGCCTCTCTCATGCCCCCTGTACCCAGAATGAATTTTAACAGTGTCCCACCCATGAAAATGATCTTCAAGTATTTTAAAAAAAAAGTTCATTACAATGGTTTCAGGTTGTTTGCTTCTGAGCCCCCTTCAAAAATGTAGGGCTTTTCCTTTTGTAAGTTTGCTCAGTACTGTTGCCAAAATGATCTGCAGAGTGTGTAGACTGAAATGCAGACTTCTGACTTCCAAGCTCCGGTTTGAAGAGTAATTTATGTTTGGGTGGAAAGTACATTTTCCCAGGCAGTCAGAGAGAAAAGAAAAAACATCTTTAAAAAAATGCCAAGAGTGTGTGCGTGTGTGTGTGACAGAGAGCTGCTCCCTGAGAATCCCTGCTGATATTTTTACAGCACAGGAATGCTTGCCCATGATAACGTGTCTTGATGAACTAAGACTCCTGCCGTTCTAAATAAAACAATATTCAAGAGATGTCCCATGGAACAGAGTGCTGCTTGGTTCATGTCCCTTTTGCAGAATTATGCTTTTAAGATTTTTTCACACAATCCCGCAAAGATGCCATTGCATCACTATCATTACACAGTTTATTCTAAAATGCAGATTTTAAATGGTCACCCTATCAAATCTTTCTCAAAGGTCAGAGACTGCTGCTTCCTGAAAGCCATTTGTTTCATCAGAATCTCCAATCACCATAGACACATATACTTAATAAACAGTCTAGATATTGAGTACCCTCTATATTCAATAATAATTATATTGAATAAATCTCTCTCTCTTTTCAAACATATCTTCTTGTGTTATACATAACTGGGTAACAGGAAATAAAGGAAATGCAAGGTGTGCCATTAATAGATTATTCAATATTCAAGGTAAAGAGGATATATTTATGTTTACCCACTAAGAAAATACTGAAACTTCCAAGTCCCTTTTCTCAAAATGCTAATAAATAAGATACAGTACTACTTGTTTTTGGTAAACGAGACCATTCTTAAAGCTCTTCTAATGCTAGGCTACCAATGAAAACCTACCCTACTGCAGTCGCAATAGCTTTACTACAGTTTTAAGCACATCCCCCTGGAATGTAGGCCATGGTACAGATCCCAGATATTGGTTCTTCCATGCCCTGTATCCCCAGACATGAAACATATAGTAGTATGTTGAATCAGCATATCAGGAGGGCAGAAGATTTTCATTCACATTTTGACTGCATCTTCTCCAGTTATTTCTAACTGCCATCCTAAAAAGCATGCAGTACACCCATGAATTTAATTCACTGCACATGGAATCTGACTAAGAGGATGGAGCACAGATTTTCTACTGGAGATGTAATTCATGCTGCCCTATGAAGGTGATAAGTAGAGGGCTGTATTATGGTAGGATGGGGGTAAATCTTCCTCCTTTCCCAAAGAACTGGTATATCACAAATGCCACATACTAACTTCACTGTGGCATGAAGCATAAGTTCTAAAGCTGCTCCAAGCCCTTTGCCTCCACGGCAGTAGGTAGTACAGCTATTATTATGCCAAAGCAATCACAGAACATACTGGCAAAGAACCAGGTTCTCAGTGGGCATCTATTGGCATAGCTCCATCTAACTGCAATGGGGCTTTGCGATTGACACCAACTGAGAAAAGACCTATTGTGTCCATCTCCCTACAGATGCTTCCTAGGTTATCTTCTAATTATCTGGTGGCTCCCCGAAGCTTTCTGTGTTGTAAGATTTCCTCTGTTCCTATCCATTGTAAGAGTTTCCAGGAATGCTCTTCAGTACAAGAAACTGCAAGAACACTAGCCCTCGACTGTACTGAATGCACAAACTGCACTGGACTGAAGATTGCTGCCACAAACAGTTCATTATAAAAATCTGCCTCTGCATCTGAGAGCGCATTCCAAAAGGTTCAACACAAGCTCTCTCTTTACACTGGTATGGTATGACTTGCAAGTAACAAGTCAGGGATACAAACCCATGCTCTGAAGCAGGGATCAGCAACCTTTGGCATGCGGCCCGCCAAGGAAAGCCCCTGGCGAGCCAGGCCAGTTTGTTTACCTGCTGTGTCCACAGGTTCAGCCAATCACAGCTCCCACTGGCCGCGGTTCACCGTCCCAGGCTAATGGGGGCTGTGGGAAGCGGCGTGGGCCGAGGGATGTGCTGGCCACCCTTCCCACCCTTCCCACCCTTCCCGGGGACGGCGAACCACGGCCATTGGGAGCTGCTATTGGCCGAACCTGCGGACGCTGCAGGAAAACAAACCGGCCCGGCCTGCCAGGGGCTTACCCTGATGGGCTGCGGTCCAAAGGTTGCAGATCCCTGCTCTGAAGAGTCCCTAGCCTCTGTTTGCCAGAAGCTGAGAATGGGCAACAGGGGATGGATCACTTGTTCCATTCATTTCCTCTGAAGCACCTGGCATTAGCCACTGTCGGAAGACAGAATACTGGGCTACATGGACCTTTGGGCTGACCCAGTATGGTCATTCTTATGTTCTTAAATGACTCAGAGTGAACTTTCTGCCTCAGTTGTTAATTATTGATCTGTAACTGTATTATTCTGCTCTCAGCCTTGGTCTGCTGAGCTATGCAGAGTTTAGTATTATGTTTTGTCAACATCTAGTACTAAAAATAAGTTATCTCCTAATTCAGAGTGATCCTATATCAGGAGCAGACCCTCTTGATTCCTCTGAAGCATCGTATGTCTGAAATTCCATTTTAATTTCCTAGCAAACAACTCAAACCAAGCCATTTATATCTTTATCCTTTATAGTGTGAATAAAACACAAAACAGACTTGAGGTACCATCTAAGAATAATATGAATGGGTTGGGGTCTTCAAATGTCCATGGTTTATATCTCAATCTTCATTGTTCAAAGCCACAAAAATAACTATACGACAGAACCAGACAGAACTGAAAAAAACAGTTATTTCAGAAGTACTGCACCAAGCTTGTTTGACAGAAACATTGATGAATATCAAAACAATTATAAGCCAAGTCAGCTGTGAGGAAGAATTTAAGCAAAAAAATTTGAAACATAATTGGTAATTCCTTAAGAACACTTTACTAGATGCCCCAAAAGCCATGCAATCAAGCCAGAAGCTAGGAATTGTAGAAAATTGATAAAGGAAGCAAAGGGACACAAAGAGAAATCTATGGCCAGCAGAGTTAAGGAAAATAAGAAGGAGTTTTTTAAATATATTAGGAACAAAAAGAATCCTAACAATGGTCCATTACTAGATGAAAATGGTAATATTATCATAATCATGCAGAAGAAGCAGAAACATTCAATAAAAATTTCTGTTTGTATTTGGAAGGAAAACAGATGATGTAGTCATATCATATGATAACACACTTTCTATTCCACTAGTATCTCAGGAGGATGTTGAAATAAAGTTATTCATTTTTAAATCAGCAGGTCTGGATAATTTACATCTAAGAGTTTTAAAAGAGCTGGCTGATGAATTCATTGGACAATTAATGTTGGTATTCAATAAGTCTTGAAACACTGGGGAAGGTCTAGAAAATGGAAAAAAGCTAATGTTTTGCCAATATTTAAAAATGGTAAATGGGATGTCCTGAATAATTATAGGCCTGTAAGTCTGACATCAATCCTGGGCAAGATAATGGAACAGTTGATAAAGCAATAGATAACTAAAGAATTAAAGGAGGGTAAAAATGCCAATTAACACGGGTTTATGGAACATAGATCCTGTCACACACTAACTTGATATCATTTTTTCATGAGATTACAAGTTTGATTGATCAAGGTAATAGTGCTGATGTAATATACTTAGACTTCTATAAGGCGATTGACTTAGTACCACATGACATACTGATGAAAAAACTAGAATGATTAAAATTAACATGGCACACATTAAATGGATTACAAACTAGCTAACTGAATGTAAAGTGTAAACAGGAAATCATTATCGAGGAGTTCTGTTTTTAGTGAGGTCCCACAGGGATCCGTTCTTGGCCCTACATTATTTTACATTTTTATCAGTGACCTGGAAGACAAACACTTCCCTTTTCCCTGCTCAGATGATGGCAAACCTTTGACTTAAGCCCACAGCAGGGAGGCTATTCCCATTGATGCTGATAGTTCAAGTTGATATCCAGCCTTAGCTTTGCTGTGGTCCAGGTCACCACTGAATATGGGTTTGGTCATCTCCACCCAGTGCCTAACGAATGCTTGTCTGATAAAGTTTGAATATGACACAAAAATTGGAGGGTGGTAAATAATGAAGAGGACGGGTCACTGATCCAGAGCAATCTGGATTGCTTGGTAAACCGGGCTCAAACAAACAATACGTGTTTTAATACGGCGAATTGTAAATTTAGACATCTAGGAACAATGTCTGTAGGCCATGCTTACACAATGGGATACTCTACCCTGGGAAACAATGACTTTGAAAAAGATTTGAGGGTCAGGGGTGGATAAGTTGTTGAACATGAGCTCCCCATGTGACACTATGACCAAAAGGGCTAATGTAATTCTTGAGTGCATAATCAGGGGAATCCCAAAGAGGAGTAGAGAGGTTATTTTGCCTCTGTATTTGGCACTGAACTGCTGCTGGAGTCGTGGGGCCTGTTCTGGTTTCCACAATACAAGGAGCATGCTGATAAATTGGAGAGGGTTCAGAGAAGAGCCACAAGAATGAGTAAAGGATGAGAAAACCTGCTTTATAGTGATAGACTCAAGGACCTCAATCAATTTAGCTTAACAAAGAAAAGATTAAGGGTTGAGTTGATTACAGTCTGTAAGTACCTAAATGGGGAACAAATATTTGATAATGGGCTCTCGTGCTTAATTTGTGTTTTCAATGATTTACCTTCTAAAAAAATCTGGCATGTCTCACACCCCCAGAAAGGGCATCTTGCACCCCCAGGGGGTGTGTGCACCCCAGGTTAAGAACCACTGTATTAGAGAAAGGTATAATGTGATCCAGTGGCTGGAAGTTGAAGCTAAACAAAGTCATACTGGAAATAAGATGCACATTTTTAACAGTGAGGGTAACTAACCACTGGTACAATTTACCAAGAGTCATGATGGACTCTCCATCACTGACAACTTTTAAATAAAGATTGGATGTTTTTCAAATAAATAATAGGAATTATTCTGGGGCAGTTCTCTGGCCTGGGCTATACAGGAGGTCAGACTAGATGATCACAGTGGTCCCTTCTGATCTTGGAATCTGTGCAATTATGACACCTCAGCCATCAGGACCCAGCAGATCAGAGTGTCCTGCTATGTGACAAGTTTCCTGCTTTACATTACTCATTTTTCAAGCATAAGGCAGGGAACTTGTGGTCCTCCCATCAGTTTTACTGGATAGAGAATGAGGTCACTTGTGGCATAAATCTGTCACCAGTCATTCCCCCAGATATTTGTTTTGTGAGTTTTCCTTACAAATGGGGCTTGATAGTAGGAATTAAGTCAATGAGCAGAAGAATGTTTAACTGCTATCCCAGTGGAGAAATCAGAAACAGGAACTGCTCAGGGAACAAACATACATTAGAAGGGAAAGATGCACTAAGCATTTATGTCCTACAAAAGCTTCACTAGATGGCCTTTGGCTATCAATGTTGGAAGAATAAAACTGGAACAATTGGAAAAGCAAAAGGGAAAAAAAAAACCAAAGGGAAAATCAGAGGTAGACATTTTAAACAGGAAAAGCCTGGCGACAGGACTGGCTGCAGATAACAGAGTGCTCTGCTGAACACACAAACAAACAAAAAATAACAGAGGCAAATTGGCAAAACATTCCTTTGACTGCCTTAACCACTGTGCTGCTACAATTACAGGTCTCTAACCAGCACTGTAATTTTGTCATTGCCTCAGAATCCTTTGCTACAAAGAAAGCAGATTTTGCTAGCAGGGACGACTTTAAAGTTAAACGGGTTTTCTAACAAAACAACAAATAGATGGAAAAACCAGACGCACAAAGCTTCGATAACAGGTTTCAGAGTAGCAGCCATGTTAGTCTGTATTCGCAAAAAAGAAAAGGAGTACTTGTGGCACCTTAGAGACTAACAAATTTATTTGAGCATAAGCTTTTGTGAGCTTCAGCTCACTTCATCGGATGCATTCGGTGGAAAATACAGTGGGGAGATTTATATACACACACGGAGAACGTGAAACAATGGGTTTTATCATACACACTGTAAGGAGAGTGATCACTTAAGATGAGCTATTACCAGCAGGAAGGAGGGGGGGGAAGGATGTTTCCCTTTCTCTAGAATGGTGATAATGATATTGACCTCCTGGAGATCTACTGGTGAAGAGGAGAGAGCTAGGTCTGAATAGCTCCTGGAAAGAGCCAGGTATGAATACGAAACTGAATTGTACTGAAACTGCCAGAGAAGAGCTCACCCTCTCTCTGTGTAAAGTATTTCCAATGCAGCTATTATCAGATCTACAGATCTTCTCCTACTGAAGTCAATGGGAGCATTGGGTGAAAAGCACCTGACTAAGGGAGTCTAAAGGTAAGTTACATAGGGTTCAGAAGAAGTTGCAAGAAGCAGCAAGTTAAAGACAATTGGGAAGTTAGTTTTAGACCTGTAGCTATTTCACTGCGCTCTGCCCACCTTTTGGTGTGTAAGGCACATCAGCTTAGGCCCTGTCTACATTCGGATTTTGACCTGATGAAAGCCATCGATGGCCAGTCATACGTGTAGCTGCATTGTTGCCACCCCTGGTGAAGTCAGAGGAAGCATGCAAATAGAGGCTTTTCTTGAAGAGTTTGTACTGGTACAGCTACACTGATAACTGGCCACTGAGAGTTGCAATTAAGGCAAATCCCCAGTGTAGGCAAACGTTAACACTGACTAATGTGTATCTTATACACCAGTGGTTCTCAACCAGAGGTGTGGGGCCCCCTGGGGGGCCACGAGCAGATTTCAGGGGGTCCACGAAGCAGGACCAGTGTTAGACTCACTGGGGCCCCGGGCAGAAAGCCTAAGCCCTGGCATACAGGGCTGAAGCCCGGGGCCCTGAGCCCTGCCTCCCGGGGATGAAGTAGAAGCCTGAGCAACTTAGTTTCACGGGGGCCCCTGTGGCCTAGGGTCCCAGGCAATTGCTCTTCTTGCTACCCCTAATGCCGGCCCTGGCTTTTATATGCAGAAAACAGCTGTGGCACAGGTGGGCCATGGAGTTTTTATGTTTGGGGGGGGTTAGAAAGAAAAAGGTTGAGAACTCCATTATACACCACACACATCACCTCTAAACTTGGCTTTGCTCCTCACTTTGTCGATAGCAAAACCTACTCACGAACTAATGCTCTGATTTAGCCTTCCCCTGAACATGCCCTGCAATATTCCTCAGCACTGCCCGCCTAAGGAAACTAGTTGTGAAGCCAGCATCACTACTGATCAACAAGAAAGGCCCTTTGTCCACTCTTCCTACTCTTTCACTGAATATACTATAACAACCCCAGGAGCTGTTTTAGAGACAACAGAAACCAGACAACTTGCAGCGGATGGTTTCACCCATGCCTCTGATATTTCAACACCAACTCTGTAAGCAGGCTCCCTGGTTGTAGAGACTTATGGCTATGAATGGAAAAAAGGAGCAGTATACTCTGGCTAAGGCACTGAGCTTGCTGCAGGGGTGGCTTATTGTAATTAGTGTCTATGGTCATGGACAATTGTTTTTCTCTTTTCCTCCTCCTGCTACAACTGGATAATCCTGATTCCCTCAAGAACCTGGAGAAGTCAGCATCAACTCAAAAGGAGCCTTGTGAAAACACATGGGAGGGGAGAACATCCAGGGGTACAAAAAGCCAGCAGTCACATTGCAATCCCCCCACCAATGTGCAAGTTGGGCAAGCAGCAATGCAGAAAAGGAGATGGCGGCCAGGACTTCCCAGCCACACAAAAGTCAAAGTTCCATGGAAGAAAACTGCCAAGGCCTTGTAGATCTCTATCCATATGACAGCAGTATCCTTGTCTCTTGGGTCCACAATGCCTTTTTTTCTGCCCAGCACTGGCAGAATGGCTGGCTCCCAGGCCATGCTGACATTAGTGCTCTGCCAGTGGCTCACTCTTCCAATGGGACAGAAAGTCAATGCTCAGCCTAATCTCTCAGAAAACTTGACCTGCCTTTGCAGAGGGAATGTGGCAGCTGTTGCAAACATATTTCTGTGAACCAAGCACCCAAACATATGTAAGTGTTTCATACGCATCTATTCCACAATTGCCAACTTTCACACAGTAATTAAGCACCCCGACTGTCACAATAAGCCAAAAATCAAGCTAATCCCATTTCAAAACAAGGCCAAAACAAGCCAATCCCTAAGAACTCCAACACTCTATGTGACTAGATGCCCCCAGCATGCAGTCTGGGACTGGGTTGGGCCCGCTGTGCACCCCTGACTCTCTCCCCATCTTGTCCCTGCTTGCCCCTTGCCCCTGCTTGCTCCCCCGCCCGTGCTTGCTGGGAGCCAATCAAAAAAAAGAAACAAGCCAAACAAGCAACAAGTTACAAGCCAAAAACTAGCCAACAAGCAACTCACAAGCCAATTAAGCAAAAAACAAGCCCAATTTCTGTGGTTTTTTTCACAGGTTTGGCATGTCTGGTCAATTCCTCCCCATTAGGTTCCCCCACCATACTGCATATGGTGGACTCCTCCACTGTCGAAGTATCAAACTCCCAGGCCTTCTGTGTGCTGGCATGTCAATGTAACTCATGATCTTTCAGAGGTTTGACAGTAGCTTAAAGACTTGACAAACACAAACTGCACTAATAATTAAAGATTGACTTATTATTGATGTGTTAATTAAAATCTTCCAGAAACCTCAGCAAATCTCTGGAAAAGATAAGAATTAGTGACACTCAGTTTCACCGTCCTTATGTGTAGCCACCAGACAGGCTGTGCACAGAGCCAGCATCCATATGGGGAATTTGGGGTTTATCCCAATTCTTATAACTGCTCCTACCCGCATTTTTCAAAGAGTAAAACAGTTTCAGGAGATGAAGAGAGGATGTCCCGGCTGTTTATCCCCAATGTGATAACTCAAACAGTGCAAAGATCTTATCTTCCCATCAGGATTCAGATCCAAAGCGTTGCTTTCAAAAAAGCCAAGTGGCTGGGCCAAGAAGAGAGTAACTGGGAATTTAGTTGAGACCTCTGGAAATTTTCCCAAACATGATTTTATATGTTTGTTCATCCACTGAAGTTAAGGGTCTCTCTTCAAAGAGTGGGAAATGAGCATCTTCCTCCTCTTCAGAGCTCCGTGGGAAATCAGCACCACTGTGGGAAACAGAGACAAGCTGTGGTCCCTCTTTTCTACACGGAGGGAGCTCAAGTGCCTCCACTGATGGCAACTGCAGCTGTATGTCAAGGAATGAAAAGGGTCTCTCCAACAGGAAGGTCCCTAGCCATTTGGAGCTTTATAGGTCAAAACCAAGACTTTAAACTCCACCTAGAAACCAGTAGGTACCCAGCAGAGATCCCAGAGCACTGGAGTCAGGCTCCTGGTGAGATACACCACTCGTAAGGGAAGCTGCCACGTTCTGCACCAGTTCCAGGTGATTTAGGGCCAAGAAGAGGATTACTGGGAGTGGAACACGGATGAGCCCACTGGATATTTTTTCAAACATGATTTTATGTTTGTTCATCCACTGAAGTTAAGGGGCAGAGATAATCCCCATGACATCTTCTTGCTGCTTCCCCCCCCCCCCCACCCTACCAGCTCATGAATGACATGTTGGCTGAGAATTGTTCTTTCCCACCAATTTTGGCAAATTTACTAATAACCAATAGGAAAATGGGGGGCAGGGGGAGGATCAGGTCATAAATGATTTTCAAAAGTGTTAAATGATTATGAATAACAAACAATAGCACTCACCCCTTATACAGCATTTTTAACACCTAGATATCAAAGATCTTTCCCAGTCAGGCAAGCATCATGCAGTAGCATAGTCATAAGTGAATGGTGTTTACCGACTTCTCATTTAGGGAATACAGAGTTTAGGTTAGGTTACCCACTTCTTTGTTAACAACGACACCACTGGCATCATCGGCTCCATTTTGTAGATGGGAAAAATGAGGCCTAGAAGGGTGATGGGACCTGCCCACAGTCACACACTGTCACTGGCAGGCTGGTAACAGATGATTTTTTGGAAACAGACTTTCTGACCAGATCTCCTTATCACATGTGATAATCACAGGTAAAACTAGCATTTTTTACCCACTTCATAGGGGCCCTTGCTCTTCATTTAAATCAAAGGAAGGATACTCACTAACAAGGCATATTACCACCCCTTTGCCGTTTCAGATGGCCCTGCTAATTTGGGATGAGATTTTCAAAAAAGCCTAAATGACTTAGGAGCACAAGTCCTGTTGACTTTCAATGAAAGTCCAGCCTCTATCTGGTGTCTTGGACAAAGACTGAGCAATGGAGGAGGGGAACAGAGCCATAACTATCATGAGCAAGAAACAGGAAAAGCCATTATATGCAGTCAAAAAGGACTCTCTCCCCCCCCAGGCTCAAGACATGATCATATTATCTCAGCAACCAGGGCAGCAGAACAGATTTCACCACAGGAATTATATAACTGTTCTTGAAGGAGGAAAGCACTTATTCCTTTCTGTGTTTTATGAAGTGAGAGCTGATATGATTTGCTGAAGTGGTGCAAATATACAACCGGTGTGGGTTTAGCCCTCATTGTTTTTCCAATTACTTTTTGAAAACTGCAGAGCGAGGCAGTTCCCCAATGCTGGTGTTTTGAAGAGCTTGAAATGGAAAGCCATAATAGTCTCTCTGTAACATTCCCAAATGTTGACATGTTTGGTGCCTGTTTCGTCAAGTGAACCTTGTAATCTCCTACAGGATTGTCTAGGGTGCACTAAATTAGCTAGTTATTCTTGTACTTCTAGTTAGTGCCTTCTGCATAGCTTAATAAAAAGCCCTTCAGGAAAAATATAAAAATACACAGAAAAGTCTTTCTTCCACTCCTGGCATAAAAAGTGCATGCAAACCCAACACACCTAGGAATGCCATTTTGAGTCCAAATTCCAAAAGGTAAGCATCAAAGAGCAAAGGGTTAAACGAGTCTTAGAACCATTTGGCGCAGTTATGGAGTCCTGTAATTTAACTCCAATGGCCATTCTGACAGTGCCGCATGGAGCAAGACAGAACTGCTGGGAGAGCTGCTCACATGAGTCTCCTCATGTGACAATACATTACATACACTAGTAATTAGGGTCAATGACTCCTTTATGGAAAAATGTTTACCAGATACATTGAGATAGGGCCAAAAGGGATGCAGCTTAAAAATTATGGGCTTGATTCTACCACCGTTGCTAACACCAAGTAGCATCTTAGTACATATGCAATCTCAATGATAGCTACTTATGTAGTAAGGTACTACTCAGTGTGAGTAACTGTAGCAGAGTCTGGTCCTAGATATTGTTATAAACACATTAATTATTGTTATTGTTATTAAAACACCTGTATTACCAGGACTACCTAAAGTTATTAAACTTGAAAGATTTTTTTTTAAAACCAGGTTCGCTTTTAACCATTAATCCTGTTTGTTTAGTTTTCTCTGTACCTGGGCACTGACAACAGTCATTTTCACTTTCTGGTTCTCACTCACTTGCACATTGCTGAAATCGCCGAGTTACAAACACAGCAAGGGAATGTTTTGATCTAAAAGAATAATTTTTCATTGCACTTTTTTCTTTTATTTCCAGAAAATATTCCTTTTCATATAAGGATTTGGAAAATTTTAAACACACAGCTTAAACTACCGAGGCCGAAACTACCTGCAAGACTCTCTCACAAGAAAGTCTGAGCTTGATTGCCAGAAAGGGGGATATTGAATGCTAAGCATCTGAATAATGAATTACGTATCTTTGCTGTTGAGGCAGGAACATATTAGGCATTGCTAGCTCCAGCCTGAGATTCTTTGACTGGCTTCCAGCTGTAAACATTCAACAGGAAGAGGTTAATTTTTTGATTCAGTTAATATAAGTACCAAAAGGTTCCTTATTGCAATGTCCCACGATACTGTAGCATACATTCTGCAATTGGAAGCATATTTCTGTGATTTTGAGGTATATTTTGCCAAACCAACAAAATGCATCAAACTCCAACATTTATGCCAAAAATACCCACTGTGTAATTCATGCCAAATCAACCGTCTTCTTTTGTCCTTCCCAAACCACACTAAAGAACAATCAGTTAAGAAGTCTAAATGTTAAAGTTCAAAAAAAGGCCTCTATTATACACTGTGCAAGATAGTCATGAGATAACAAAACAGGCAAAGTCTAGCAGGGGTGTTGTGCAAAGATCTGGTAGGTTAGCATCTTTTCCCATACCAGGAATGGTTTCTCTCTAGTGCTATTTATTTTCCCCCTTTTTCCTTTCTTTCTCTCTCTTTTTTTCCTAAACCTCACTTAGCATCTGGAATGTGTAGGCAGCAATCCATGTGTTTGCAGTAAACTTTGAAAGCACAGCCAATGAGGACCACATGGGCAGGTATTCTGGAAAGCTAACCTGGCTTTAAGGAATTGCTTGAGCAGTAATGCAATATGTACAGAAACTATTGGACACAGCTGAATTATGGGGAGTGGAGTGGAGGGAGGGGGAGAGCATTTTGATGGTAATTAAGCTTTTCCTTTTTCCCCAACTTGAAGAAGAATTTTAATTAGAAGTTCAAGCATTTGGTTTTAATTCAGCCCAATGCACAAATGGTTTATTTCCACAGCATATTTTCATAGTCTGTGAAACAGCCAGCAACTAGGAAGCCATTATAGCCAGTGATTACAGGTTTTATATGAAGTTATTCTACTTTTGGAAATATTGGGAAAATGGATTCACTTACAATTCTCTCTACACATTAGGGTGGATCCAAGTGAAATTAATTACGCAGTCCTGGCACAGTTAATTAACAACCATTAAAAAATAATAATAATACAGAGAGTGAAAAAGAGAAAGAGAGAGAGAGAGAGAAATCCAGTAGGCTTTACGTAGTCAGCATAGATATGAAAAATGGCATTTTGCTTGAGTGCACAGCTTTGACTAGCATTTACTTTAGAACATCTGCTAAGTCTTTTAACTAACTGCACCATGTCTGAATATTGTCTGGATGAATGTTAGTCAATAAAGTTCAATCTGGTACCAGCCGAGACCAAATGATTCATTGCCATAGTAACCACTAATGCAAAGGTTCCTTTAAATAAGTATTTATTATTTTTAGGCACATCAGCTGAGCTTAAATGCCAAAGGCTCTCTTCTTTTTAAAAGATAAACACTATTTTTTGCATGCCTCCCTTTCCACTGCATATGGCCTCTGCTGAAAGTCACTCACCAAGAGCTGGCTTCAAAGCCCACTGAAGCGTCTGTTGCCTTGAACAACAGGCTTTGAATCAGGCCTCCCCACTTTATGCAGCAATCAGAAGAATGTTATGCCAGGCATTACCAAGGCAGGGGATAAGAACTCTGTGAAACAAATGACACCTTTTGGGGTCTGAGTGTCGTGCCTATTAAAAATGCATAACATGAAATATTTCGAAGAGTTCCTTCAGCAAACTCGTATGTTGAGTTTGGAGGTGGAACTAGGCCAATTGGGGCCAAAGAAGCCACACATGAGAGGTTTTTTCTGCAATTGTACGTGTGTGTGTGTGTGTGTGTGTGTGTAGGGGGTGTTGTTTATGAAACTCCATGACAAGCAGCAGTAGGAGCAGCAAATTCATCCACAGCTCATGTTTAGGGATTGATCAAAAAGTCTGTTGGAATCAACGGGAGTCTTTCCCTTTACTTCAATAGGCTTTGGCTCAGGCCCTTAGAGTGTGTTTATTTCCACTGCTCCAGTTCAGATCTGAGATTTGCCCTTCCAAAACACTAGTCAACAATGCTTCTCATTGACCCAACCTATATAGGGGGCAAAGGAGCTTCAAAGGTACCTGAGCAGACTGGGATCTGGTTTGGGAGTGAATGCCAATGCGGGCTCTGGACTTTCCCTGCATTAACATGCATTGCAGTTAGACCTCTATGGCCAGCAACTACAAGGGATTTCCCCCCCTACAAGATAATGAATTTTTACAGTGAATATTGATCTGCCCTAATTTTTAAGTGTTTTCCTGAAATCCCAAAATGGGAGCAGAGTCCGAGTACGTGAGAAAATGTGATCAAACAGAGTGGGGCTGGGGGGCAGGGGGAGCTGCAGAAATTTTCCTTTTTAATAGTTTCTTGCACCTTCCGCTTAATCATCTGTTGCCAGTCACTGCTGGAGACAGGATACCGCAAGGGATGGTCCACAGCTCAGATCCAGTCTGGCAATGCCTATGTTTCTAGACTTATGGCTGGTGCATGGAGATGCTGTGGTGGAGATTATTTCCTGGGTTGGTTGGTTGGTAAGACAGTTTGTGTTTTGAAAAATATTGTCCAAAAAAAAGCTACCACAACCTTGGTTTTCTTTTGTAAAGACATTTAAATATTAAAATTGATACCCAGCCTGCTGCTGGATGTTGTGGGTAGAACTCAGCTGTTCAGATGACATGCCCACTGTTTCCCATTCTCCATAGAAAGCTGTCTGTAAGGGACAAAATGAAATGGGTGTTGGTGGTGCTAGAACTGACAAAGCGATCAGAGGAAAAGGAGCTTCTCTGGGAAGGCACAGTTTAGCTAAATAAAATTATACTTCCCCAGGGCTGGGTTAGGCATATTAGTCAAAGCATCAGGTTCTGCAGCTCTCTCATGTGCATGGTCTTGGCTTACTCAAGTGTTCAATGAGTGCTCTGGGATGGCTTGCATAAGGACTAGATGTCTGAATTATTGTTGCAGGATTGGGCTACTGCTACCTAGTTAATGGAGAACATAAAGCCACTTCCTTCCTAAAGACAATCTCTCTCTGCTGAATTTGATTGTATGCAGCTTCTAAAGTGAGTTGGATAGATCGGATGTACTGTACTTGGCAGATTAGGTAGGGAAGTGATCCAGTGGTATGTACTAAAACCTCTATGCTAGTTGAATTGTACTGAAAATCAGTCCAGGGGTGGGGATAAAGGCTATATAACTCATTTTTTGCAGATTAGCTAACACAAGAGAGCCAACAATTTCCCATGAGCCATTCATAAGGCAGTAGGGCTCCTAATGAGAAAACACTATCTCCATCATACTGGTGTCATCGTCATCAAGCAACATTATGAACCAAAAACCAGTTTTCAGAGTAGCAGCTGTGTTAGTCTGTATTCGCAAAAAAGAAAAGGAGTACTTGTGGCACCTTAGAGACTAACAAATTTATTTGAGCATAAGCTTTCGTGAGCTACAGCTCAATGCATCCGATGAAGTGAGCTGTAGCTCACAAAAGCTTATGCTCAAATAAATTTGTTAGTCTCTAAGGTGCCACAAGTACTCCTTTTCTTTTTTTTTGAAAAACCAGTTTGTAGCTGGAGCAGGTATTTGGGCACTGGCTGTGCTAAGTTGCTGGCTTAGCCCATGAGTGACCTTTTTTGTTACCTCTAATAGTATTTAGGCTGGCAAAGCTTCCCTGGACAAGCAGCAATAGTAGAGGCTATGTGACTACTCAGACTTAGAGTTATAGCATGTGCTGCTGGTTTAGACCCTTGGTTTTTGTTGTTTTTCTTCTTCTTCTATGTGCAATCTTGACTTTATCCCCAAACAGGGCTCCTCCTTTCTCTAGAAAGAAAAGGAGTACTAAGGTGCCACAAGTCCTCCTTTTCTTTTTGCAAATATAGACTAACACGGCTGCTACTCTGAATCCTTTCTCTAGCTATCCTGCTGTCAAAACAACCCTGCTGTGGAGATAAGAGAGCTAAGACTCTAAAGAGGCTCCTTCCTGCCCACAGCTTGCTATCTCTCCAAGATGTTCGTCAGAAGCCTCTAGGAAGGGCAGCAGACGTATGGAAGCCCGGAGCTGGCATCCTCCAAAAACCTCCAGTCACGTCACAATGGAATATTTGGAATGGCTCGTGAACCTAGATAAAAGCGTCTAGAAAAGCCTCTGTTTTCTGTCAGCAGATATTTCCCATCGGGATGGATATTCATTCACGAAAGGACAAATATTTCTGTATGTTTTACCCCTGTTTTCTTTCTCCCTCCTTGAAGCCACTTTCTTCTGAATTAAATTAGACTGAGGCTTTGTAGTGTTCCCAGCTCCACCCCAAATAGAAACACAAGAGAAAATACGGTTATAAAGGGATGTGATTCATTTTGTAGGTTTCCCTTTCCAGTGATTAAAATCTCCATTTGAGCAAAGCATCCTCAGACAAGAGCTGGCAGCTGGCACCAATTTGGTTGCTTTTGAGAGGGGGGCAATTCAAGATCTCCCATTGCACATCTGGGTCCCTGTTCAGCTGGGATTACTCACATAATTTACTTAAGGAACTTGCTGAATCATGGCCTTATTGCTCCCTCCAATGGCAATCCAAGCAGCCAGGAGAGTAGGGTGAGCTCTTCAGGAAGTTGTACTAATTTACCCCCCTTTATTTGATTCATGAATCATTGGCAAACAGACTATGATTTGTACAATCACACTCATTATACAGAAATGCTCACCAGGTCACCTGTATGAATAGCTTCCTAGCTGTGTGCTGTTCATAAACTGTTGGCTTTGACTAGTAATCAGTTATTCCCAACTTCTGTTGCATGATTGGCCACCTACGTCAATGGCGCTTTTTCTATTCCCTGTCTACCTGAATTTTTTAAAGAGTGAATCCCATCCTTTTAGTACCAATGTCTGTGCTCAAGCCAGTGAAACTAGGAGATTTGGAAACTGTTTCACAAATGCACAGAGCTCATCTTTGCGAGCAATGAATAGTGTGATCCCTATCAAATCGACTACAACTCTTTCATTGGCAATTCAGCATTTTGCTATTTGTATGATTCTAGCTGCAAAGCCCCCTTTTAGACTCACACCAAACTGGTGGCAAAAGCAACATTATAGCTGGCTGCTGCAATGGGGGAGTGACAACTTCTCCTCTTGTACCCCCTCAGCCCTGCAAGGATGTCTTCTTACTGAGGAAAAAGGGAGTGACTTCCCACCCTTTCCTCCCACGGTTTCTTGCTGCTGAAATGTGCCTTTGACCTCCAAACTGTCTGGCTGCTGGATGGAATCAAGTCGCCATCACTATTCCAAACTTCAAAGTTTAACTTAATATCATTGATGAAAACTTAACTTCCCCCTGGGAATTGCTGGTGTTTGGGGGGAGTGAAACCAATGTCATCCCAGTTTTGTATTGCCACAGGCTGAATCCCAAGGGCTTTACAAAGTCCTTGGCTTAGTCAGAATTCTCATTGCACAGCTTATGCACAGCATGAGCAAAACCTGACCTAGGACTTCAGGGTTAGGCCCATTAATTGCTTTACATTTAGGTACTCTATGGGTTATACACAGATACCCAGGTTTATGGCATCTTCAGCACTCCTGACTTGCAGCATTGCACTTCTCAAACTCTTTTGCCAGTTCAAGGCCTGACTTTGCCTTTTGGTGCTAGAGGGGGAGTCTTATCTCCTTGGTCTCAGGCTCATTAGGGTAGATACAATGAGATACAGCTGCTGATTACCATGTATGACTTCCTTTAGTCAGGAAGTCAGGGTCAGATGTCAGTCTGACAGCAGATGACTGATGTTGGTGGGAAGTGATAAATCTTTAGAGTGGATCGTTATAAACTTACCACCAGCAACAGCCCTACCCCATATCAGACAAGCAATGCCCATGTTTCTCATTGTCCCTTAGATATTCAGCTTATCAGTGAAGACTGATGACTAGTGTCTTAGCTACTGTGTTGTTCGATCCATATCAGAGTAGACCCCATGGTAGCAATGCTGTGAAATGTTAAGAAAAAAGCCGGTAGAGACAGGGCTGCAATACCCAGCTTTTGGCCCCAAAAGTCCTCTGTCCTTCCTTGAATCTTCCCTTCATTTCTTCTGTGCCATCAATAGCCATGTTCATAAGATGGGGCTAAATGCTTTCTGTGACCTCTCCACCACTGTCACCCTGCTGTTTGGTGGTAGATCTGTTACATCTCACCTATAGGTATGTCTACATGGCAGTTAAACCCCCGATGCTGGCCAGTGTCAGCTGACTCAGGCTCACAGGACTCGGTCTGCAAGGCTGTAAAATTGTGGTGTAGATGTTCAGGCTTGGACTGTAGCTCGGGCTCCAATACCCTCCCTCCCCACGGGGCCCCAGACCTTGGGCTCCAGCCCAAATCTGAATGTCTACATCACAATTTTACAGCTCCATAGCCCCCGCAAGTCCAAATCAGCTGACACAGGCCAACCACAGGTGTTCAATGGCAGAGTAAGACATACCTATTGTTTTCTCTATAGTTAAGTGCAGGTGTGGTTTTGTGCTTTGGTTCAGGAGGGCCTCAATTTCATAACTTCTTCTGCTGACCATATCATCTGCAAACTGTAGGTTTGAGCTTGTTTAATATGATTATTAAGTAAAGATTTTGAAATAACAAAGAACAGAATTGCCTGCTGGCATGATAGGTTCTTTCAGGAGCCAGCTATATTATGGGTTTATTACAAGAAAAGAAGGAAATCTATCAAAGGATAAACTCCCAATGCCATCAGGTGATCTGTTTTATAGTATTCCTGCTAGACAGCTTGACACACAAAACATAATCATTAAACAGGTCTCTCCTTTTCTCAGGTTTGGTTCTCTTGTATTTTCCTGTTTGAGACACTGAAAGTTTATACTTTTAATAACTCTGTACGTTTAAGGGGAATTTTCTGTATTTCTGCCTAGGTTTAGCTTTGGAGCAAGGCTCTTCCCTTTAACTGAGATCTGCTGTATTATTTTTCCTGTCATGCTGGTAATCCAGTAACTGCTACTCATTATTATTTGTATTATGTTAGCACCTAGAGGCCTCAAAGGAAATCAAGATTCCTTTGTGCTGGCACATACCCAAAGGAAGAGGCAGGCCTTGCCCCGAAGAGCTGACTGTCTACTTAGACAAGCAGAAAAAGAGCAGGAAAAAAGGAATCATCGTTATTCCCATTACACAGGTGGGGAATTGAGACACAGAGAGACACTAAGGGTATGTCTACACTAGAAGTGCTTCAGCAGCATAGCTGCAACCGGGCAGTCGCATGGACACTAGCTACAGCGATGGAAGGGAGCTTTCCGTCCACCCCCGTGAGAGGCGGTAGCTAGGTCAACAGAAGAATTCTTCCATCAACCTCACTATGTCTACAGTGGGGGTCCACTTAACTCTGTTTCCCACAGCTCAACATTTTTCACAGTCCTAAGTAATGTAGATAGGTCGACCTAAGTTTTAGGTGTAGACCAGGCAAGAGTGACTTGCCCATGGTTAGCCAAGGAGTCTATGGCAGAACCAGAAATTAAACCCAGATGTCTTGAGTTCCAGTCAAGTGTCTTAACTACAGGATCATCCTTCTTTGGTATTTTATTGCTAATACATCTTCAGAACTAACAGAACCAAAATAAAGGTACAGTCTTTTATGTATTGGTGCCCTTTCACAGGGGCAGGCGTAAGGGATAGAAATCATTTACATTGTCAACTAATTTCTATAGTGTTTCAGGACATCAGTATTGTCAAATACCTCTTTGCTGCTTTCTGCAACAGCAGCTCTATCTGGGGGCTATTGTCAGGCTTCCTCTCCAAAAGTTCTGCTGACAACACTCACTGACAACCTAAGGCAGTGCCGTTACTCTGCCTGCCTGCACTTCAGCCATTCAAAACCATAGTAACAGAGTTAGAAAGGAGAAAACAAAGTGTAACAGGGCAGCATGGAGTGCTGTTTGCCATAGTACATCACCATCAAAATCCATTTGCACAATCAAGTGAGCTACTGAAATCACTTGCATGTAGTCAATTGTTTGCTTTCCTCATGCTGCTTTGTTCTAAATATTTATCCTTTACTCTGAGTACCAACATCTACAGTAACTGTTAGGGAAGAGATGGAGCAGCAGAGAATTGTATCCAACGCCAATCCAGGAATCAGCTGGCTGTGTCATCTGTGGAACTGGCTGAGGGTATGTCTACACAGTAAAGAAAAACCCACTGCTGGCCCGTGCCAGCTGACTCAGTCCCGCAAGGCTTGGGCTGCAGGGCTGTTTCACTGCTGTGCAGACTTCCGGGCTTGGGCTGGAGCCCGAGCTCT
The DNA here is from genome assembly GCF_009764565.3 of Dermochelys coriacea. Lineage (NCBI taxonomy): Eukaryota > Metazoa > Chordata > Testudines > Dermochelyidae > Dermochelys > Dermochelys coriacea. Next base: position 80,888,637 of record NC_050077.1, on the reverse strand, counting down.
GGGCCCCTCCTACCTTGCTTGCAGGGTCCTAGAGCCCAGGCTGCAGCCCGAGCCTGTACAGTACATCTACACAGCAATGAAACAGCCCTGCAGCCCAAGCCCCACGAGCCCAAGTCGCCTGGCATGGGCCAGCTGTGGGTGTCTAGTTGCTGTGTAGACAGACCCTGAGAGAAGTGAGGCCCTCACACTGTACTTGGTGGCACTTCTCTGTTGGGAAGTAAGATGATAACTTTTGAGCTCCAAGGCCAATCGATTCCAAAACCTGAGGAAATGTTCCAGGCATCACTGGGCTGAACCCTGTGGATTCTGGTGAAAATTAGGAAACCAGAAGGGGAAATGGAGGTCACGCAAAGCTCTTAGCACCTGGTTCGCAGACCCAGCTAGGTTTATAATTGTCCATAGCTTAAAGAACTGGGTGATGGCAACTGTTAATGCCTTGCCTCATAAGAGTACCCCCATCTCAGCTCTGCCCACCCTCCCAAGAGAGTTTAACACGCTGATACCCTGAATGACCGATCTCATAAACAAAAAGAAATACTAATGGGGGAGGGCAGGAAGGAATGGGGGGCACTACACAGAGCTCCTGGCATGGGGGAGAGAATGGGGGCACACAGATCCCCTGACATAGAGGGAAATGGGGGCACACACAAAGCCTCTGCTGTGTGGAGATGAGGGATGTGGCGGGGGGTGGAGGGCAGGGAGGAATGGGGAGCACATAGTGCTCCTGGCATGGGGAAAGAGGGACGATAATGGTATGGATGAGGAGACACAGGGAGCACACAGAGCCCCTGACATGAAGGGTACATGTGGGCGGGGGAGAGTTGTTGCAGGAGTCCCTGAAATAGAGGGGGTGGGATGGTGGCCCCCAGGGAGCTGGAAGGGGACAACAGAGGGATGTGAAGAATCCTTGATGCGTGCAAGAAGCTCAGCTTAGGGAAGCTCCAAAACGTGCGACTCTCTAGTTACCTGCCCTCCACTTCCATTACTTGGGTGCCTAGCAATCCCCGTTCATCCTCCTGGGTATTCACCGTGAGAGTACGCTTGCTTTAAAACAGTTGGAAAACATGGGACAGATTCTTTCCCCATTTTGCAGCCCCCAAGTCAAGCAACTGTCCCCAGTTGGAGACGCCCAGAATGTGGGGCATGACGGGGGTCTGGAAGCTGCTCCAAAGGAAGCACTGAACTGGCCTGGGAAACAAGGAGCTACAGCCAGTCTCCTAGCAGCGCCACTGTGTTCAGTGGGAAATGGGAGCAGAAGGCCTGTGTCTTAAACACAATTCTTTTGAGCCTAATAAAAACAGAAAAATCCAGTCCCCTGCGTAGGGACTGACTGGAGGTTTCAGAAACAGAGCTGGTGCCCAGATGGCTGCGTATGGTGAAGTGCTGCCAACTCTCGCGATTTTATCACCAGTCTCACAATAGCTGATGTTTGTCTTATAGCCTCAGCTCCTGGAGGCATTTGCTTCCATTACTAAATGAATGCCTTACAGCGATAGGCAGCCAAGCTGGGTGAGGTAGTGATAGACGCAGTTAGCCCAATCTATTTAGTTTAACAAAGAGAAGATGAAGAGGTGACTTGATCAGTCTATAAATCTCGACATGGGGGGAACCAATATTTGATAAAGGAGCACTCCAATCTAGCCGAGCAAACTGGAAGTTGAAGCTAGACAAACTCAGACAGGAAGTACAGAGTACGGTTTTGACAGTGATGGTAACTAATCATTGGAACAATTTACTGAGAGTTGTGGTAGATTCTCCACCACTAACGGTTTTTACATCCAGATGGGATATTTTACTACAAGATCTGCTGCAGTTCAAATAGGAGTTATTTGGGGGAAGTTCATAGTGGTCCCTTCTGACTTTGGAATCCATGAAAAAAAACTGTCCAATCTTCATGGTTGCAGGCAGTAGTTTGAAAATGTGGCCCAAGTGCATGATAAAGACTTAAAAAGCAGAAGGCAAAGAAAAAGAATCCTGACTATTTTTTTTAAAAGAAAACAAACTTGGGATTTTGACTCCAATCTCCTGGTTTTTGGGAGGAGGGGGGTTGACTCATGATTTTTAAACACATGGGGTTGGCAATACTGATTCAAATCCGGAGCGTGCAGTGGTTCCTTGATGTAGAAGGCATGACTCCGGGTACAGTCTGGGTCAGAACAGTCCAGCGGACTTTTCTCTGACTCCTCTGTGATGCTACCGATACAGTTCAGTCACGCTTTCCCTCAGCCCTTTTCTTTTCTAAACATGTGAGCTTTGAAAGGGAAAAGCTTGTTGCCAGGATGTCTGACTCCCTCACCCTGACAATATCCGACCATCCATGTTATCAGGCCTTGCTGCAACCTATCAACAGACATAGTTAAACATGCGCCTGTTTATCTGAGGGAAGCTGTATTAATTGAACCGTGGGACAAAGAACTGGCCGGCACCAGGCAAATCTCTCATTGGCATGGGAAAGGGACAGTAGGCTAAGTTTAACAATGGGCTGCAGCAAAAGAAAGTCACTTAGTACTAGGCTATTCACACACACACACGCACACACCCGTCTTCAGTATTTTACTTAATAACTTTACCTCAATGGTTTTTTTTGACTATTTTTAACAAGACAATGGTCACAACTCTGCCTGCTGTATTATTCCTTTAAACAGAGCTTAAATTCTTATAGCCAGAGGCCCCCATATTCCCCCCCATTCTCCATGGAAGGGGCAGAGCTCAGGGCTTCAGCCCCACAGGGGAGGAGGGGTAGTGTCAGATCTTCAGCCCCACGGGACTGTCAGGGCTTGGGGCTTTAGCAGGGGAAGTGCGGGGTCTCAGGGCTTCAGCCCTGCAGGGGTCTAATCTTTACCAGAGCTCCATTCCAGACAGCTCTGGCTGAATTTCAGCCCTGCCTTTAAAAGACAAATTGCAGAAGGGAGGAACCCTTATTGTTCTCCCAGTAATGCTGAACGGTGCCTGCTGAGATCAGGGTCCTGCTGTGCTCGACACATAGTCAGAGAGTCCCTGCCCTAAGGAGCATGCAGTCTAAAACAGGCAAGGGAAACACAGGCACAGAGAGATGAAGTGACTTGTCCAAGGTCACGTAGCAGGTGAATGGCTGAGTAGGGAACAGAGCACAGGTCTCCTGAGCCCTAGTTCAGCCACAGGACCGCGCTGCCTCTGTTGATTTCATATGGTTTTATGGATCCCCATCACATCCGTGATTTTCTCTGTACAGCATACAGCCCATAAAAAGCAAAAATACTTGGGATCCCCATGAGGAATAGGTCAGCTTATCTAATAGTAACTTATCTTTACTAATTCTGCACCTCACTAGCAGAAGACATTTACTTGGGGATGAGCAAACCAGTCTAGATAATAACAATAGTGCCCTCCCTTCACCCCATTTTCCCCCCTCCATCCCCAGTGTTAGGTGCTCTGTGTGTCTCCCCATTTCCCCCTCCCCACACCATTGTTCCCCCATGTCTCCCCTATTGCAGGGGCTCTGTGTGTCCCCTCACTCCCCCCTTTCCCACCTATGCCCCCCATTCCTCTCTTCTCCACTTCTATAGGCCTTTCTGTTTGAAGGTCCCAATCTGCTGTATGGACATTTGCTATGTCCCGAAATGCCTAGTGGTGTATGGGAGCATTGTTACCATCCCCACCTTATGCACAGGGAATTGTGAGACAAAGAACAAATATGGGACTTGCCCAGGGCCCTGCAGGAAATGTGTAGTGGAGCCAAGATAGCATGGGGGTTCTGATTCCCAGTCCCCTGCTTTACCAACAAGGTCATCTTCCTCCTCTTAAAACAAGACTGAAATAAGGACGGGCCTCATTCCTCCAATCAACCCCCTCACTTTTTGTTGAATTTTTCAAGATAAGTCCAAACTCTGTGGCTCAAGCCCATCTCCACTACCATGTTAGCAGACGTGCCAGCCGCTATCACAGTACCACATGTAGAAGCAATGTGCTGGCTACTTCTGTCACGCTGCCCGTGTATTTGCCTGTGGATTGTGGGACAAAGCAAATTAGATCACCACCAGCAGCAGTCAAATATTAAGAATCTAATGTGTATTATTATTTAATATCTCACAATGTTTAACCCAGTCTCCTGATTCTGGGGGACCAGACTCTTGATTTTTGGAAGCTTGGATTTTGCGGTTCTGCTTTAATTAGTCTTCTCTGCTCATGGATTGAGCAAACATGGAGACCGGACAGGTATAAAGAATTGCACAGCTCTGCTGTTCCCACATGCAGAACCATATAAAATGCTGGCTTCATTTGCTGGCCTCTGTCCAGCAACTGAACTAATTACTGCAGTGTGATAATATAGAGGAATGTTGCATTGAGAGGGTGATCCATGAACCTACAAACCAGACTCCAGAGCTGATCTTTTTACAAACCAGACTCCAGAGCTGATCTTTCACTTCTATCAGACTGTCACCATTTGATTGCCAGAAGGGCTTAAGACCAGAAATCTACACAAAAACAGCATTTAGTAATTTGGGGCCAAACTCTGATCCCATTTGCATCAGTGCCTTTGGTGGAGTTACTCCAGATTTATGCCAGTATACCTGAGTGGAGAACTTAGCCCTTTATTTTTCTATCTATGTACTTGTGTGGCCCCATCACCATAGTATCTGAAGACAACTCTTTACCTGAATTAAATGGTTAAAAGGGAATGTTATCTAAACAAAGACTAAGATATAGATTGCCAATTATCCAAGTACTAGCATACCACTTAGCATTTTACATGATCAAAGCTCTGGACAGGTAAGTAACTTTATCAATATCCCCATCTGATAGGAGAACAGACATAAAAGTGAAGTGACTTGTTCAAGATCACCCAATAAGCCAGTGACAGAGCGTGGATTAGAACTCAGGACCTGTCAACCCTGTGCTCATTCCTCCATATCAGACTGGCTTTTAAATATAATTTTGAGGCAGGAGTTCTTATTATAGCTTCTCTCTGTGATTCCCTTATAAGAAACGGGATGAACTTGTAATCCTTTGTGATCTAGAGACACAAATTCACAGCTGATGTGACTGCATGCAACTCCACATTGATGGTAAAAGAACATGCAACTTCAGGTCGGAAACCAGCCCGTCGTACTTACATGGATGGGTCTATTTACTTGTTAAGTGCCAACAATGTGCTTGGCTCTGTACAAACCACAAAATGTAGGACCTCCCAATCTATAGTGACTTATACGTTTGTTTCCATTGTGTGTATTAGTCACCGCAGTGCCCTGTTGATTGTAGTTCATTGCATAGGAGCTTCCTGTTGCAAGTCACTAACTGGGATTCTTGGTGAACGAATAATGCATCTTCAGTGGTCTAAAATTAAAACATGAGATTGTTCTGCTATGGGACAAACCAACACAGCTATCTCTGAATATCACTATACACCATATGCGTGGGTTATTTAGTGACACTTTCTATTAGATTTTAAATTCAAACACAGGAACAAATCTTCCCAGTGGCCAGCCAAAGAAACTGAGCTGTGTATGGGTGAGATTCCTAGGGGCCAGGGGAGAAGGAACCCTGCACTATGCTGCAGCTTTCTACAGGTGCATCCCTTCATTGATCAGAGATCCAGATAGTCACGGATCTACTGGCTCTGTCACTCCCCCAGAGCTCCCCCTGTCTAGAAGTACAGGGAGCCCGGCAAAGCTGTTCTCCTTGGCACACAGGGGACCCGTCCTCCGAAGCAGTGTCCCTGCAGCCCTGGCCCCCAAGCACTGAAGAATCACCCTAGTTCTGCTGCCCTCTGTGTCCTTAACAGCCCAGGGAAGGACTTGCCTGCACTGGCCAACTTAGCAGGGTGACACTGGCCATTGGGTGTGCCCAGGTATCACACTCTCCATTTTGGTTAGACAAGCATAATATCCCTTCTCTGTCACATGGCCCCATGACCATCTCTACCCTCAGCCACTGTACCTCAGTCCGAATACTTTCCGCCGATCTTTCCTTTAAATTCTACCTGAATCACACTGAGGATCTTTTAATAAAAGCCTCTGATCCCATTTAAACCGTTCCACTTGAGAGGAACAAAGCAGGGTGAAAAAAGGGAGTGGCACGAGCCATCTCGCTCTTCTGATCATACAATTAAGAGGAAGTCAATGGGGAAAGGGGGACAGGAAAAGTCTGAGAGAGTCCTTTCATTGATCCATCTATTTTTAGAAAATAAGCGTCACTCTGTGGGTTTACTGTTTCAACAAGAACCACAGTTGGTGCCACTGTTTACAGTCCCAAACCATGCCACAGAACCTCAGGGTGGTCGCAAGTCTTACTGTCTCACTGAGCAAAGTCCACCATGATGTCTTGTCAAGTTCTGCTCTAATGTGCCCAGGTCCCTCAGTAAATAATCATTTAACCACTAGTTGGGTGGTGTTAGTACCTGCTCTGTGTGTGTGTCTCAGTCCAATGAACCCCCAAAACTTTTTGGGCCACAGTCAAAGGTGATATGGAAGGGGATTTGCACAACATTTCAATCACTGATGGGTGGCAGATGGTGTTCACTATAGCAGCTTAGACACCTTCAGGCCACTTGACACATCACCCATGGATTTAGCTCTTCATCTCTGTCAGCTACACCCGTAAATTCCTCCTGTGATCATCCTCCCAGTTTGCAAGTGTCTTTTCTGCTAATATTAACTCAGGATGTCTCTCTCCACTATAGCTGCCCTAAGCTACATCAGGTACCTATAGCCCCAAGAGGTCAGCCCACCAGCTGAGGACCAGAGTGCAGCTGTGCTCTGATCGTGCTCCCCTAAGAGGGGCATGGTTAAGGAGCAGTTGTACTGGCTCTCAGCCTCCAAGTTCCCCAACACTGGGGCACTCTCCAGGACAGGAGCACACTTACATCTGGCTTCTGGCCCCTTCACATCACTCCGGCAGAAGAGAAGCGGGTATGAGCATCTGTCCCATGGGGGCTGAGTTGAGGCTTCCTCTTATGTATTTTAATGCTGTTGAGTTTACCTTTACAGCTTCTGATCCAAAATGCCATTTAAACTAATCCAGTAGCCCAGCCCCAACTGCTCAAACATTATGAGTCAGGCCTCAAAAAAATCATGAGATGTGCTTTCAAATCATGAGATTTTTTTTTTAAAATGTTGGGATCGTTTTATTTGTCCTCTGGATTTTGAGCCTTCAGGTTACAATCAAGTTACATTTTCAAGCTTTTCTTTGAAATAATGAAGGCTTTTACAGTGTTGCCAATGCTCATTATTTTATCACAAGTCTCAGTATTGTTAGTGTTTTTGCTTACGTCCCAGCTGCTGGAATCATGAGACTGCATGAGAATCTCAGTTTTCCTTTAGCAAAGAAAGTAAGTTTCTAGCCCTCGTGGTTGCAGAGAAAAGTTTGAATATGGGAAGCGAGTGCACCCTCAGGGCTCACAAGCCAGCAGGCAATAAAAAGAACCCAATTTATATTATTTTAAAAAAGACAATCTCAATTTTTGAGGGATGGGGTTGGCAGTACTAGAAATTACCTTTTTTTTTTTTTTTTGCAATGAAAGCTGAGATCCTCACCCAATAACATGACTTCAATAGATACAGATTTAATAAGAAAAACACCAATTAGCATAAAACTCAAAAGGAAATTGCTGGGTTTGGCTATTGATGTCAATGTAATTCTGCTTGCTTGGCTCTAACCCCTCACCTAAGGCATACTTTATAGTTTCTCAAAAAGAAAAGGAGTACTTGTGGCACTTTAGAGACTAACACATTTATCTGAGCGTAAGCTTTCGTGAGCTACAGCTCACTTCATCGGATGCATTCGGTGGAAAATACAGTGGAGAGATTTATATACACACACAGAGAACATGAAACAAGGGGTTTTATCATACACACTGTAAGGAGAGTGATCACTTAAGATGAGCTATTACCAGCAGGAGGGGGGGGAGGAGGAAAACCTTTTATGGTGATAATCAAGGTGGGCCATTTCCAGCAGTTAACAAGAATGTCTGAGGAACAGTGGGGGGTGGGGTGGGGGGGGGGGAGAAATAACATGGGAAAATAGTTTTACTTTGTGTAATTATCCATCCACTCCCAGTCTCTATTCAAGCCTAAACCCTGGTCTACACTAGGCACTGAGGTCGAATTTAGCAGCATTAAATCGATGTAACCCTGCACCAGTCCACATGACAAAGCCCTTTTTTTTTTTTACTTAAAGGGCTCTTAAAATCGATTTCCTTACTCCACCCCCAACAAGGGGATTAGCGCTGATATTGGTTTTGCTGAGTTGAATTTGGGGTACTGTGGACGCAATTAGATGATATTGGCCTCTGGGAGCTATCCCAGAGTGCTCCATTGTGACCGCTCTGGACAGCATTCTCAACTCAGATGCACTGACCAGGTAGACAGGAAAAGGCCCGCAAACTTTTGAATGTCAATTTCCTGTTTGGCCAGTGTGGCAAGCTGCAGGTGACCATGCAGAGCTCATCAGCAGAGGTGACCATGATGGAGTCCCAGAATCGCAAAAGAGCTCCAGCATAGACAGAACAGGAGGTAGGGATCTGATCGCTGTATGGGGAGAGGAACCCGTGCTATCAGAACTACGTTCCAGTTTTCGAAATGCCAAAACATTTGTGAAAATCTCCCAGGGCATAAAGGACAGAGGCCATAACAGGGACCCAAAGCAGTGCCGTGTGAAAATTAAGGAGCTGAGGCAAGCCTACCAGAAAACCCTAGGAGGGGCGAACAGCCGCTCCGGGTCAGAGCCCCAAACATGCCGCTTCTATGATGAGCTGCATGCCATTTTAGGGGGTTCAGCCACCACTACCCCAGCCATGTTGTTTTACTCCTTCAATGGAGATGGAGGCAACACGGAAGCAGGTTTTGGGGACAAGGAAGACGATGATGAGGAGGTTGTAGATAGCTCACAGCAAACAAGCGGAGAAACCGGTTTTCCCGACAGCCAGGAACTGTTTCTCACCCTGGACCTGGAGCCAGTACCCCCTGAACCCACCCAACGCTGCCTCCCGGACCCACCAGGCGGAGAAGGGACCTCTGGTGAGTGTACCTTTTAAAATACTATACAAGGTTTCAAAGCCAGCATGTTTAATGATTAATTTGCCCTGGCATTTGTGGCTCTCCTAGATATACTCCCAAAGCCTTTGCAAAAGGTTTCTGGAGAGGGCAGCCTTATTCCATCCACCATGGTAAGACACTTTACCACTCCAGGCCAGTAGCACATACTCGGGAATCACTGTAGAACAAAGCATTGCAGTGTATGTTTGCTGGCGTTCAAACAACATCCGTTCTTTATCTCTCTGTATTATCCTCAGGAGAGTGATATCATTCATGGTCACTTGGTTGATATAGGGTGCTTTTCTTAAGGGGACATTCAGAGGTGCCCGTTCCTGCTGGGCTGTTTGCCTATGGCTGAACAGAAATGTTCCCCGCTGTTAGTCACGCGGTGGGGGGAGGCAAAATGCGACCTTGTAACGAAAGCACATGTGCTATGTATGTAACGTTAACAGCAAGGTTTACCATGAAAGAGAGTACCCATTTTTCTATAAAATGTGTCTTTTCAAATACCACTGTCCCTTTTTTTTTCTCCACCAGCTGCATGTGTTTCAAGGATCACAGGATCTTCTCCTTCCCAGAGACTAGCGAAGATTAGAAGGCGAAAAAAACGCACTTGCGATGAAATGTTCTCTGAGCTCATGCTGTCCTCCCACACTGACAGAGCACAGATGAATGCGTGGAGGCAGACAATGTTAGAGTGCAGGAAAGCATAAAATGACCAGGAGGAGAGGTGGCGGGCTGAAGAGAGGGCTGAAGCTGAAAGGTGGTGGCATGATGAGAGGAGGCAGGATTCAATGCTGAGGCTGCTGGAGCATCAAACTAATATGCTCCAGCATATGGTTGAGCTGCAGGAAAGGCAGAAGGAGCACAGACCGCCGCTACAGCCCCTATGTAACCAACCACCCTCCTCCCCAAGTTCCATAGCCTCCTCACCCAGACGCCCAAGAACACGATGGGGGGGCCTCCGGCCACCCAGCCACTCCACCCCAGAGGATTGCCCAAGTAACAGAAGGCTGGCATTCAATAAGTTTTAAACTTTTAAAGTGCTGTGTGGCCTTGTCCTTCCCTCCTCCACCACCCTTCTTGGGCTACCTTGGTAATTATCCCCCTATTTGTGTGATGAATTAATAAAGAATGCATGAATATGAAGCAACAATGACTTTATTGCCTCTGCAAGCAGTGATCGAAGGAAGGTGGGGAGAGTGGTTAGCTTACAGGGAAGTAGAGTGAACCAAGGGGCGGGGGGTTTCATCAAGGAGAAACAAACAGAACTTTCACACCGTAGCCTGGCCAGTCATGAAACTGGTTTTCAAAGCTTCTCTGATGCGCACCTCACCCTCCTGTGCTCTTCTAACTGCCCTGGTGTCTGGCTGTGTGTAACCAGCAGCAAGGCAATTTGCCTCAACCTCCCACCCCACCATAAACGTCTCCCCCTTATTCTCACAGATATTGTGGAGCACACAGCAAGCCATAATAACAGTGGGAATATTGGTTTCACTGAGGTCTAACCGAGTCAGTAAACTGCACCAGCGCGCTTTTAAACGTCCAAATGCACATTCTACCACCATTCTGCACTTGCTCAGCCTGTAGTTGAACAGTTCCTGATTACTCTCCAGGCTGCCTATGTATGGCTTCATGAGCCATGGCATTAAGGGGTAGGCTGGGTCCCCAAGGATAACTATAGGCATTTCAAGATCCCCAACAGTTATTTTCTGGTCTGGGAAGAAAGTCCCTTCCTGCAGCTTTTGAAACAGACCAGAGTTCCTGAAGATGCGAGCATCATGTACCTTTCCCGGCCATCCCACGTTGATGTTGGTGAAATGTCCCTTGTGATCCACCAGTGCTTGCAGCACTATTGAAAAGTACCCCTTGTGGTTTATGTATTCGCTGGCTTGGTGCTCCAGTGCCAAGATAGGGATATGGGTTCCGTCTATGGCCCCACCACAGTTAGGGAATCCCATTGCAGCAAAGCCATCCACTATGACCTGCACATTTCCCAAGGTCACTACCCTTGATATCAGCAGATCTTTGATTGCGTTGGCTACTTGCATCACAGCAGCCCCCACAGTAGATTTGCCCACTCCAAATTGATTCCCAACTGATCAGTAGCTGTCTGGCGTTGCAAACTTCCACAGGGCTATTGCCACTCGCTTCTCAACTGTGAGAGCTGCTCTCATCTTGGTAGTCTTGCACCTCAGAGCAGGGGAAAGCAAGTTCTATGAAAGTGCCCTTACGCATACAAAAGTTTCGCAGCCACTGGGAATCATCCCAGACCTGCAACACTATGCGGTCCCTCCAGTCTGTGCTTGTTTCCCGAGCCCAGAATCGGCATTCCACAGCACGAACCTGCCCCATTAACACCATGATGCCCACATTGGCAGGGCCCGTGCTTTGAGAGAAGTCTGTGTCCATGTCCTCATCACTCTCGTCACCACGCTGATGTCACCTACTCGCCCAGTTTCACTTTGCCAGGTTCTGGTGCTGCATATACTGCTGGATAATGTGTGTGGTGTTTAATTTGCTCCTAATTGCCAAAGTGATCCACAAATCAAGGGCTCCTTACATCCTCCATTCCCCCAAACTCCCTATGTACCACCCTCCCATGGCCTTCCCTGCAACCACAACCCCACCTCCTCCCTTACACCAGGTGCTCTGTGTGCCTCACCATTATTCCTTCTCCCCACCATTACTATTTATTTTCTTTCTGTCTGGGAGGTAAATCATTCAGGGTGTCAGCATGTTAATCTCTATTGGGAGGGTGGGCAGAGCTAAGATGGGGGATGTTTTTGTGTTAGAAGGCATTCATAGCCGCTATCAAACAGTTGTCTGATCTATAGATAATGACAGAGGTGGTTGAAGGAGATGCCAGGGGCTCTGTGCATCTCCCACCCCTCATCTCGCCTTTTCTTTTTCTCTCCAATTTTCACCAAAATCAATAGGGTTCCACTGATGTAGAACATTCCCTAAAATTTTGAAATTCATCAGACTGCAGCATTAAAAAGTTATTGCCTTACAGACAAACAGAGGAAGGCCACCAGCTTGAGTGTAGGAACTATTGTTGCACCACCAAAAATGTCTACAGTCTGCAAAGTGCCTAGAATCGGTTGGCCTACGGCTGAGAAATACGGGGACTGATCCTGAAAACCCTCTGAGGGCAGAATTCCTAGTGACTACTGTGGGATTGTCATGCCCAGGGATTTTGTAGGATTAGGCCCCAAGTTAGTTTAAAAACAAACAAAAAAAAACATTAGTAAGAGGGGAGAAAAGAAAGTCAGATCAAATATGGAAATAATTTTTAAAAGATTAGTTGAGGTACAGAAAGTTTGAAGAAGATGAGATTATGAGACTAAATGAGAGCAACATCTGGAAAGCATAGAGGTCTATATATCCTATAAAAACCATGTAAGGATGAAAATAAAGAATATACACTCTGTTATTAAATACCCCCATAATAGCTGCTGGAAATGGCCCACCTTGATTATCACTACAAAAAGTTCCCCCCCACCCCCGCTTGCTGGTAATAGCTCACCTTAAGTGATCACTCTGGTTACAGTGTGTATGGTAACACCCATTGTTTCATGTTCTCTATGTATATAAATCTCCCCACTATATTTTCCACTGAATGCATCCGATGAAGTGAGCTATAGCTCACAAAAGCTTATGCTCAAATAAATTTGTTAGTCTCTAAGGTGCCACAAGTCCTCCTTTTCTTTTTGCAAATACAGACTAACACTGCTGCTACTCTGAAACCTGTCATTTAGCCAGATGAGTCCAATGGAAATTTATGCTATCTGAGGATCTGAGCCATTGTTCTTCCAATCCTATTGCTTGCCCAAACCCACCAGCATTTGAACAATCACTAAATGGACCCAAGACATAATCTTAATCAATATCTGGCTCTTCTAAGCAGGCCCTATGGTTGTACTTTAACTATGTTTGCTCCAAACTAAACACTTAGCTAAACATTTTCTGAAAGGGGGCATTTAATAGTAGTGTTGCCATAGTTAAGAGGCTGGCTGTGCTCGTTTTTATTCAAGATCCCAGTTCTCAAGGGATTTAGCTTGCCCTCACACATCTCGGCTGAAATTTGGTGCACAAGGCACCATATAAGCACAGGAAAGATTTCTGTCTTTGTAACAAGTTTTTATGGAGTGATCTCTTTAGCCATTTTAAACTGACCACAGTGCAAACTAGTCTGGTATAACTGCGGACTAGAGGACCGGAATAATTCATTTGGTATATTCTTTTGACTTCAATAACAGAGCCAGGCCACTAATGTACATGGGAGATCCTTTCGCAGACCTATTCATGCCGTCTACACAACAAATGGAGATCACAGAGTTACTGTAAGTTCATAGGGCTTCTTCAGGAGACAGGTGTTGTGTTGCCTATGTGTCAAACTGGGTGTGTGTTTTGCTCAGTTCCCAGGATTTTGAAAAAAAAACATGCCAACTCTGTGGATGCTCCAGGGCTGGAGCACCCATGGAAAAAAATTAGCAGGTGCTTAGCACTCACCAGCAGCCAAGCTCCTCTCCTCCCCCCAGCACCTCCCACCCGGTGACAGCCCCGCTGATCAATTCCTTCCTCTCCCTCTCAGTGCCTCCCGCCCACCACAGATCAGCTGTTCCACGGCGTGCAGGAGGCGCTAGGAGGGAGAAGGAGGAGGAGGAGGGAGGACAGGGCCCACTCGGAGGAGGAGGTGGAAAGAGGTGGGGAAGAGGCAGGGATGGGAGGGAAAGAGGTGGGGTGGGGCCTTGGCGGAAGGGGTGGAGTGGGGGTGGGGCTTGGGGCTGGGCAGAGGTTGAGCACCCCGAGAGAAAATTGGAAGCTGGAGCCTGTGTGTGTGGAGCTGGTGGTTCCAACGCAGAACTGGAAGCCAGGAACTTCTTTGTTCCAAACCTGGCTTTGACAATGACTCATACAATCCCTGGATTTCTTTGCCTCACTTTCCTCAGCTGTAAAATGTGGATAATAATACTTTCTTCTCATTAAGGTGTGGGGAAAAGATCAATAAGTTAATGTTGGTAAAGGCCTGCGTGGGTATAGCTTGGTCAACTGCTGTGTATAATTACTACAGCCTGGAAGTCCTTTAATTATTATTATTATTGGCTGCCTAAATAGGTGTAGATTCCTGTATATGTTACTGTTCAAAATAGGGAGAAACTCCTACTTTTTTTACCTGCTCCAACTTCTATTAAAGTAAATGACCAAACTCCTATTGAGTTCAGTGCCAGCAGGGTCAGACCCCAGCTGGTCAGTAAATCCCTCTGAGTATTTTATATGACTGATGCTTGCCTGGCTGCTTACCTGTCCCATTCTGAGCATTGCCCCAGCCCAGTACTCATGATTATGCTCCCCAAACTCTGTTGACTACTGCTAACACCACCATTCTGGCTTCGCCTACAGGACTGCCTAGGAGGAGGAGCACCAATAACATTGGTTGATTGGTTATTTAAAATTAATAAAACAAAACTTTATCAAGCCTCTCTCAGAGCAGCCTAATTAATATCACTTCATCTTCCCACTGCTTTCTGGTGTTGCTCCTCATATTAAATGTGGCCCATAACTAAGAATCAGCTCCCGGCCCCTGTGCTGTAGAGCTAACACTGAGGATGAAACCTCTTTCCGCTGTGCAGCGAGATGGTCCCTGACCTGATGACATGAACTTAGCCCAGCAGGTCTTCAGTGTCACATAATTCTGCCAGGCCCACAATGGATCCTTCACTGTTTTGATTGGTGTGGAGCATTTGTGACTTCCCAAGACAAATAAGTGCGGCCCATCATTGATTTGCGATCTTTTCAAATCTAGTCCATGTACTTCACACTCCAAGAAGTTTAGCAGGTCCATTTCCATAGAGGAAGGACACTTTTAAAAAAGCAGCTATAGGTAGGGTTGCCAAGTGTCCAGCTTTTGACCAGAACACTGTTAAAAGTCCAGTCGGTGATGCTGCATGGCTAAGGCAGGTTAGTCCCTACCTGTCCTGGCACCGCGCTGTGCTCCAGGCAGCAGGTCTGGCTCCTAGGCAGAGGGACCAAGGGGCTCCACGCACTGCCCCTGCCCCAAGCACCGGCTCCACACTCCCATTGGCCAAGAACAGCGCATGGAGCCTGCACGGAGACTGCCTTAGCCCCACTGCGCCACTGACCGGAAGCCGCTCACACCCCAACCTTGAGCACACCCCAACTCCTGCCCCAGCCCTGAGCCCCCCCAAACAACTCATCTCTGGCCCCAACCCAGAGCCCGCATCCCAGCCCAGATCCCGTACCCCCTCCCACACCCCAAACCCCTGCCTCAACCTGCATCCCCCTCCCACATTCCAAATCCTTCAGCCCCACCCCTCAGCCTGGAACCCTCTCCTGCACCCCAAACCCCTCATCCCCAACCCCACACCAGAGCTCGCACCCCAGCCGGAGCCCTCACCCACACCCCAACTTCCTGCCCCAGCCCAGAGCCCCCTCCTACACCGTGAACCCCTCATTTCCCCATAGCCCGCACCCCCAGTTAGAGCCTCACCCCCTCTCAGACCACAACCCCATGCCCCAGCCCAGTGAAAGTGAGTGAGGGTGGGGGAGAGTGAGCTACCAAGGGAGGGGGAATGTAGTGAGCGCGTGCGGGGCCGCAGGGAAGGAGTGAGACAGGGGGCGGGGCCGCAGAAGGGTAGGGCTAGGGTTTAGTGCAATTAGAAAGTTTAGTTTCTAATTTAGTTCGGTTTAGTGCAATTAGAAAGTTGGCAACCCTAGCTATAGGGTCTAATTCTCATTTAAAATATAAAGCCTCTTTTCGGTGCCGCAGTACCATATAGAGCCTTTAATCTAAATGAGAAGCAGGCCCCTAATGTATTATTTTGTTTCAGTAGAAGGAGTTATAGTCTCGTTGATTTAAAATAAAGTTTTGGGATAGGAGATGACTTAATTTTAACCTATATATTATGTCAGGGACAGAATTATGTGCCCAGTCTTCTTCCTTCCCCCTTGAAGCTCAGCATTTTGCAGATTCAGATTCTACCTTGATACTTGCCATCTATTGGTTTTCTGTGTTGAGCAGTTCAGGCGTGGGGCTGAAGGGCAGTGTGCGGTTGGGGGGGTTCGACTATTACAACGAGACAGAAGCCTCTTTTATTTGATAAATATAAAGTAAAGACGCCATATACAAAGAAAAATAAAACACACTCCACAGAGGATTTTAAAGCTTCCAGAAATATTCCCTCAGTCTTTGCCAAAGTTAATATAGCCAGACTTTCCATGGAAAGCATCATTGTACATGGAAGGAGGCTGCACCACTTGAAGTGCACAAATAGCTAGCCCCCCATCCCCTCCTACACATGCTCAACCACTGGGTAACAAATGGCCTTTTTTGACATTTCCACTCCTTGCCTCAAAGGTGACAACACTGGACAGAAATCACACCAGCTAAACACTAGTAGCAAACTGAGTCCTATATTTACAAGAAGCCCCCTTAAGAGAACTTTGAAGGTTCTTTACATAAAACCCTGACATCATGGGCTTATTCATTTTGGAGAGCTTTCTGAGCCCCTCTTTTCCCCCTCCCCAGAACAAAATGAATATAACAGCTACTGTAGTAAGTAGGTGGAAACTCGTGGATGAGATGTAACTACAAACATACCCATTACTACATGCTTCTTGGGAGAGCCTGAAAACAACCTCCTTTTCTAAGGTTGCTGCCTTCCAACTAATTATCCCCAAAGCTTTGACTTGTAAACACCTGACCTAATTCTTTCCATGAGCAGTGGCACTTTCTAAAAACAAAAATTCTTCAAAAGTGTCTTTATGATGCATCACACCATGTTACCTTATAAATGTGGCAGACAGCACTACTGTGCAATGGGAGTAAGCAAGAGACACTTAATTACAGAACATTCATTATTAGCGAAGAGCAAAATAACGAGGGTCTAAGTCCTCCAGTCCTTGTTCTTTTGCTGAGGCAAAATACTGCCATGGAAGTCAACGGCAGTTTTGCCTGAATGTGAAGGAAGAGCGGACCTCAGGACTCGCCCTAAGAATACTGTGCACTTACAGAATTCCTGTCATCTGAGGATCGCAATGTCCTCTACGTACACGTGTTAATTAAGCCATACAACACACTGACTACTAAGGCAGAAAAATGCTCAGTGCCTCTGAAGATCAGGTCACTTATTTAGGCGTGTTGCAGTTGGAACTCACGTATGAAAATGTTAAGACCAAATGATTCATTGTCATACACCAGGAGCCAGACTGGGGAAAGAGCCCAGGTCTCCTGATTCCTGCTCCCTTGCTTCATCCTCTATATTATGTTCCCTCCCAAAACCAGAGCTGAGCTTTGCGAAGCCTGGCCATTTGCATTTTGGATTTGTGTAATCCAACCCCAGCTGGAGTGGTTTGGCTGCCCCTAACCTAATAAGCAGGGCCATATTAACTAACAGGCCCAGATCAAAGACATATGCGGAAGCCATTTTGGAGAGGCAGAGGCACAAACAGGTGGGGGAGCCGCGGAAGGGAAGGGAGCTAGGCAGGCATAGTAACTCTGGTGAGCAGTCAGGCGGGTGCCAGTTATTTAGCAGCTGCTGCTCTGCCAACCTGCCCGGAGAAGGTGCCACGCTGGTGCTGGCCGTGCACAGTAGAGAAGTGGTGTCCTGACCGGAAGGAAGGAGTTAAGAGGCAGGCCTGGGGGAGGAGCTGCCGAACAGAAAGGGTTGCAGCACAATGGGAGCACCGTTAAGCTTTGGCTTCTGAGCTGCCCCTGAGCGCTCACTTCAAAGTTGTGTCGCGACTCAAGCGTTAAGCTTACGAACACTGGGATATGGGGAGAGGGAGAAAAACACGCTGGGCATGTCTACAGCGCAACGTAAGCCCAGGTTCAGACTCACTGAGCCCAAACCCACCTTCCTTCTCACACAAGTCTCTCATCCCTGGGGCCTGGAGGGGTCGCGCCCCCGTCAAACTGGGACCCGGGGTCCAAGCGCTGTTGTTTTGCCGTGTCCACGCAGCCCGCCAACCCCGACTCAGGTCCCGCCAAAAGTATCTCCTCCGTATCCCAAAAATCTCCAGAACGACAAGGGGGCTGAGGTAATATCTTTGATTGGACCAACTGCTGTTGGTGAGAGAGCCACGCTCTCGAGCCACACAGAGCTCTTCTTCGGGACATCGCGACTACACTGCACCCAAGAGTCTCCAGTCGCCCCAGGGAAATAGATGCGGTGCTGAAAATTTACCGGAGTGGTGACCAGTGCAGGGAGTGGATTAAGCAGCTCTAGGCTGAGAACAGGAAAACCAGGGACCAGAACCGCACCTCAGACAACTCGCCAACATCAGGCCCACTTTATGAGGCGTTTGTCTGGGTGCTGGGCACTGCGCTGAGCACGGGGTCAATGGTGGTTCATGATGACGTGGTCAGCTGGGATGGCATCCTGAAGCCAGCATGGGGACTGATGGGAGCCAGCAGCAGGTGCCGAAGTGACTCTATGGTTGAAACTGGTCCCAGAGGAGGCTTTGAAACAGAAGCAGCAGCAGCGCATCCTGGGGCCATACTCCGGGGCTGTCTCATGTCTGCGCTGAGGAACAGACGGTCACAGAGGCTTCAGCAGTCATGGAAGGGACAGAAGCTGCTCCTGGGGCTGGTAAGTTTAAGGAGCAGGGCCACAAGCACAGGCTGGTGGGACCACCACGCAGACCTGGGATGACAAGCAGCAGGTGCAGAACTTTTGCATGAAGCAAACTAAAGTTCTGGAACTCTGTGAGCAACTTGTCCCGACCCTCCAACGTAAAGACACATACGGGTGGCCATCCTGGCCCAAAAGCGAGTTGCTATAACCATCTGGAAGCTGGATACCCAGACTACTGCAGGTCCGTTACTAGCCAGTTTGGTGTTGAAAAGTCGACTGTGAGTAGAGTGGTGGGGGAGGTTCTGAGGCAATCAGGAGTGCGGCGGGCGTAAAAGATATCCCTGAAATAATTGCTGCACAGCTTGAGGACAGCACAGCAGCAGGCCTTTGTTTCGCAGTCCCTAGAACAGGAACAGAGGCTAAAGGAGGACAGAGCTCAGCAGAAAGAACTGTTCATGTGGCTGATATCACTAATGGTTGCATGAGTACCGGCTCCTGCTGCATCACCCACACCATGGCCTGAGTCCCCTCGCGGTGCCCTGGGATGCAGTCCACAAACAGCTTGGAAAACTCCATGGGTGAATGGCCCATGCAATCAGGCCTCATTAGCAGCCTAACCCCCTTTCCATCAACACACAAATCATGCTAACCTTGGGCTTGGACCCAGGATCCCAGGACCCCATGGGGATGGAAGCCAGGATCCATGTTCAAGTCTTTGCCGTGTAGACACAGCCCCATTGGATTTGTGCTCTGGGACTTCGCCAGAAGTATCTCAGATCCCATGGGCCAACTTTCTTTGTTCCCTGGACAGTCAAGCTTCACAGACAGTCAAGTTTTTCCACACTGCACCATGAACAAAGGGCTGGAGTGGCCACATTTTGGGAGGGTGCTAGGAAGTCTGGGATATGGGTGGTGGGACTTGGGTCTGCATAACGCAGTGTAGATGCTGGAGCCCCAGGTTGGGACCCAAGGTTCAACAATTCCTAGCCTGGGGTTACAAATGACTTGGGGCACTCAAGCCCTAGGATCTGCTAACTTGAGTTCTACTAACCCTGGGCTTACATTGCAATGTAGACATACCCTTAGTGTACACAACGCATACGTATGGAAAGAGGGACATTAGAGGCCCAGCCCTGCATAACAGGTGTGATATGTCAAATATGTGCACGCAAGGCACAGGCAAATCCATATATTTTACCAACAGGCACTTCCATGTTCGGTTGTAGTAAGCTTTAAAAATACGGTATGAAGACAGTTATGGTCCTAAATTTCTGGATCCACCTTCTATCGTTTCCCAAGAATAACTGTGAATGAGTCAAATGTCAGTATGTAGACTAACAGCCTATTCAGTTCAAACTAAATAAAAGGATTAACAAAAATAAATCTGCAACTAGGGTTTTTGATTTCAAAAGGGCTGACTTTCAAAAATTAAGGAAATTAGTTAGGGAAGTGGATTGGACTGAAGAACTTATGGATCTAAAGGTAGAGGAGGCCTGGGATTACTTTAAATCAAAGCTGCAGAAGCTATCGAAAGCCTGTATCCCAAGAAAGGGGAAAAAATTCATAGGAAGCAGTTGTAGACCAAGCTGGATGAGCAAGCATCTCAGAGAGGTGATTAAGAAAAAGCAGAAAGCATCCAGGGGGTCGAAGATGGGAGGGATCAGCAAGGAAAGCTACCTAATTGAGGTCAGAACATGTAGGGATAAAGTGAGACAGGCTAAAAGTCGAGTCGAGTTGGACCTTGCAAAGGGAATTAAAACCAATAGTAAAAGGTTCTATAGCCATATAAATAAGAAGAAAACTAAGAAAGAAGAAGTGGGGCCCCTTAACACTGAGGATGGAGTGGAGGTTAAATATAATCTAGGCATGGCCCAATATCTAAACAAATACTTTGCCTCAGTCTTTAATAAGGCTAAAGAGGATCTTAGGGATAATGGTAGCATGACAAATGGGAATGAGGATATGGAGGTAGATATTACCATATCTGAGGTAGAAGCGAAACTCAAACAGCTTAATGGGACTAAATCGGGGGGCCCAGATAATCTTCATCCAAGAATATTAAAGGAATTGGCACCTGAAATTGCAAGCCCATTAGCAAGAATTTTTAATGAATCTGTAAACTCAGGAGTAGTACCGAATGATTGGAGAATTGCTAATATAGTTCCTATTTTTAAGAAAGGAAAAAAAAGTGATCCGGGTAACTACAGGCCAGTTAGTTTGACATCTGTAGTATGCAAGGTCCTGGAAAAAATTTTGAAGGAGAAATTAGTTAAGGACATTGAAGTCAATGGTAAATGGGACAAAATACAACATGGTTTTACAAAAGGTAGATCGTGCCAAACCAACCTAATCTCCTTTTTTGAAAAAGTAACAGATTTTTTAGATAAAGGAAATGCAGTGGATCTAATTTACCTAGATTTCAGTAAGGCATTTGATACCGTGCCACATGGGGAATTATTAGTTAAATTGGAGAAGATGGGGATCAATATGAACATCAAAAGGTGGATAAGGAATTGGTTAAAGGGGAGACTGCAACGGGTCCTACTGAAAGGCGAACTGTCAGGTTGGAGGGAGGTTACCAGTGGAGTTCCTCAGGGATCGGTTTTGGGACCGATCTTATTTAATCTTTTTATTACTGACCTTGGCACAAAAAGTGGGAATGTGCTAATAAAGTTTGCAGATGATACAAAGCTGGGAGGTATTGCCAATTCGGAGAAGGATCGGGATATTATACAGGAGGATCTGGATGACCTTGTAAACTGGAGTAATAGTAATAGGATGAAATTTAATAGTGAGAAGTGTAAGGTTATGCATTTAGGGATTAATAACAAGAATTTTAGTTATAAATTGGGGATGCATCAATTAGAAGTAACAGAAGAGGAGAAGGACCTTGGAGTATTGGTTGATCATAGGATGACTATGAGCTGCCAATGTGAAATGGCTGTGAAAAAAGCTAATGCGGTTTTGGGATGCATCAGGAGAGGCATTTCCAGTAGGGATAAGGAGGTCTTAGTACCATTATACAAGGCACTGGTGAGACCTCACCTGGAATACTGTGTGCAGTTCTGGTCTCTCATGTTTAAAAAGGATGAATTCAAACTGGAGCAGGTACAGAGAAGGGCTACTAGGATGATCCGAGGAATGGAAAACTTGTCTTATGAAAGGAGACTCAAGGAGCTTGGCTTGTTTAGCCTAACTAAAAGAAGGTTGAGGGGAGACATGAGTGTTCTGTCAATCTGCCCCTCCTCCACTTTTGTCAAATGCCCGAAACCAAATGGAAGATCAAAATTCCTTCCACAGACCTGAAGAAGGGCCCTATGTAGTCTGAAAGCTGGTCCAGTGAAAATATTACCTTAGCTGCCTCATGTCTCTCATAATCCTGGGACCAATACAGCTGGACCAACACTGCAAACAGCAGTGTTAGATGGGGTGGGATCTGAGTTACTACAGAGAATTCTTTCCTGGGTATCTGGCTGGTGAATCTTGCCCATATACTCAGGGTTCAGCTGATCACCATATTTGGGGTCAGGAAGGAATTTTCCTCTAGGGCAGATTGGAAGAGGCCCTCAAGGTTTTTCGCCTTCCTCTGTAGCATGGGGCACAGATCACTTGCTGGAGGATTCTCTGCTCCTTGAAGTCTTTAAACCATGGTTTGAGGACTTCAATAGCTCAGACATAGGTGAGGTTTTTCGTAGGAGTGGGTGGGTGAGATTCTGTGGCCTGTGTTGTGCAGGAGGTCAGACTAGATGATCATAATGGTCCCTTCTGACCTTAGTATCTATGAATCTATGAATCTATATGATTGCTCTCTATAAATATATCAGAGGGATAAATACAGGAGAGGGAGAGGAATTATTTAAGCTCAGCACCAATGTGGACACAAGAACAAATGGGTATAAACTGGCCACCAGGAAGTTTAGACTTGAAATCAGACAAAGGTTTTTAACCATCAGAGGAGTGAAGTTTTGGAATAGCCTTCCAAGGGAAGCAGTGGGGGCAAAAGATCTATCTGGTTTTAAGAATCTACTTGATAAGTTTATGGAGGAGATGGTATGATGGGATAATGGGATTTTGGTAAGTAATTGATCTTTAAATATTCAGGGTAAATAGGCCAAATCCCCTGAGATGGGATATTAGATGGATGGGATCTGAGTTACCCAGGAAAGAATTTTCTGTAGTATCTGGCTGGTGAATCTTGCCCATATGCTCAGGGTTTAGCTGATTGCCATATTTGGGGTCGGGAAGGAATTTTCCTCCAGGGCAGATTGGAGAGGCCCTGGAGGTTTTTCGCCTTCCTCTGTAGCATGGGGCATGGTTGACTTGAGGGAGGCTTCTGTTCCTTGAAGTCTTTAAACCATGATTTAAGGACTTCAATAGCTCAAACATGGGTGAGGTTTTTCATAGGAGTGGGTGGGCGAGATTCTGTGGCCTGCGCTGTGCAGGAGGTCGGACTAGATGATCAGAATGGTCCCTTCTGACCTTAGTATCTATGAAAAAAACAGCCTCAACCGTAAAGATCTTCCTTAAATATTCTGCAGAAAGCTTTATCAGTGCATGACTAGCGTTAGGGTATTTGTGCTCCCTGCAACTGTGCAAAATTCATTAACATTCTAGCCAGTTTCCATGGCATTATCATCAGGTTGATCTACTGGAGATTAATGAACCTCAGTTTCATCCAAGCAGCTAATTAAGGAGACTCTTTGAACTTGTTCTAATGATTTTATTAATATCTTTCAAGGCTCCTCTTGGAGCTGCAAGCATGGCCATGTTGTTTCTGAGAAGGGGCCAAAAATGTGTTAGGCTATGCATGTTAGAGAGGAGACTGAGTCATATGTTGTGCGTTGCCTTTGGTACGCTGCACCTTTATGTTTCTAAGAATCCTACCGCTCTTAAAAGAAAGCAGCTATTTTGTTCTCAGAGCTGCTGCAGCCTCTGAAGTCAATAAGAGTTGAGGGCCTTCAGCACTGTGCAGAATGAGGCCATAATAAGTGATAAGGATGTTTGTTATTGGATAACTATCATTTTGAATTAATATGTTAATTTCTTACAACCTTTTTTCCTCAGTGGAAAGATATTTTAAAAGCCGATCTGCTGAACTGCTCTCACTGGTACCATGGATGAATCTCAGCAAATCACTGCATTTCCTAAAGGCTGAGTATAGATAGATCTGAGATGTGCTGCATTTTGGCATGCAGTCATCTGGCACACAGCACCGAGAGTAAGGGAACGGCGCATTGCTAAAAATCAAACTCAAATTACAATTCAAGTAGCATGTAAATGTTATGGGATTGTCTTTCCCATGGATTCTACCATGTATCTGAGCATGGTTTCTACCCAACTCTTCTGAGCTACCTTTGATAGCTCCTCAGGTTGAGAAGCCTGGCAAGACTGGGATCAAGGAAGACTTGGACATTGTTTAGGTCATAAGCATGGCTTTACTACAGGCTGATTTGGATTGGGCTCTTTATCTGAAACTGTTATGTAACTTTTCACATGAAACTAAGAAAATAAGAATGGCCATAATGGGTCTGACCAATGGTCCATCTAGCTCAGTGTCCTCTCTTATGACAGTGGCCAGTGACAGATGCTTCAGAGGGAATGAACAGATCAGAGCAATTTCAAGTGAGCCATCCCCTGTCATCCAGCCCCAGCTTCTGGCTATTGGAGGTTTAGTGACACTAGGAGCACTGGGTTGCACCCTGACCATCTTGCCTAATCGCCATTGATGGACCCATCCTCCAGAAACTATAAAAAAAAAAAAATTTCAACCCAGTTATACTTTTGGCCTTCACAACATCCCCTGGCCATGAGTTCCACGGGTTGACTGTGCGTTGTGTGAAGTAGCACTTCCTCATGTGTGTTTTAAACTTGCTGTCTATTAATTTCATCAGTTTCTTGTGTTATATGAAGGGGTAAATAACACTTCCCTCTTCACCTTCTTCACACCAGTCATGATGTTGCAGACCTCTGTTGTCTCCCATCCTCCCCCGTAGTCATCTCTTTTCTATACTGAACAGTCCCGGTAGTTTTAATCTCTTCTCATATGG
Organism: Dermochelys coriacea; assembly: GCF_009764565.3. NCBI lineage: Eukaryota > Metazoa > Chordata > Testudines > Dermochelyidae > Dermochelys > Dermochelys coriacea. The sequence goes on along the minus strand of NC_050077.1, from coordinate 80,863,980 downwards.
AAGCTGTTCCATACCCCTCATCATTTTTGTTACTTTTCTCTTCACCTTTGGCAATTCTAATATATCTTTTTTGAGACGGGGTGAACAGAACTGCACGCGGTATTAAGGTGTGGGAGTATTATGGATTTATATAGTGGCATTATGATATTATTCTGTCTTATTATCTATCCCTTTCCTCATGGCTCCTTACATTGTGTTAACTTTTTGACTGAGGTGGCACATTGAGCAGATGTTGTCAGAGAACTATCCACGATGACTCCAAGACCTCTTTCCTGAGTAGTAACAGCTAATTTAGACCCCATCGTTTTGTATGTATAGCAGGGGTTATTTTTTCTAATGTGCATTACTTTGCACTTTTCAACATTGAATTTCATCTGCCACGTTGTCGATCAGTCACAGATTTGTGAGTTCTCTTAACTCTTTGCAGTCAGATTTGGACTTAACGATCCTGAGTAATTTTGTATCCTCACTGTTTACCCCTTTTCCAGATCATTTATGAATATGTTGAATAGCACAGGTCCCAGTACAGATGCTTGTGGACCCTGCTATTTACCTCCCTCTATTCTGAAAACTGACCATTTATTTCTACCTTTTGTTTTCTATCTTTTAACCAGTTACTGATCTATGTGAGAACCTTCCCTCTTATCCCAAGACTGATTAGTTTGCTTATGAGCTTTTGGTGAGAAACCTTGTCAAAGGTTTTCTGCAAGTCCAACTACACTATATCAGCTGGGTCATTCTTGTCCATATGCTTGTTCACACCCTCAAAAAATTCTAATAGATCGGTGAGGCATGATTTCTCTTTACAAAAGCTTTGTCATCTCTTCCCCAACATATTGTGTTTATCTATGTGTCTGACAATTCTGTTCTTTACTGTAGTTTCAACCAATTTGCCTGGTACTGAAGTTAAGCTTACTTACCTGTAATTGCCAGGATCGCCTTAAAAATCAGCATTACATTAGCTATCCTCTAGTCATCTGGTAAAGAGGCTGATTTAAGTGATAGGTTACATATCACACTTACAGGTTTCAGAGTTGCAGCCATGTTAGTCAGTATTCGCAAAAAGAAAACGAGTACTTGTGGCACCTTAGAGACTAACAAATTTATCATATCACACTTAGTAGTTCTGCAATTTCACATTTGAGTTCCTTCAGAACTCTTGGGTGAATGCCACCTGGTCCTGGTAACTTATTACTGTTTAATTTAGTAATTTGTTCTAAAATCTTCTCTGCTCACATCTGTCTGGGGCAGTTACTCAAATGTCACCAAAATAGAATGGCGCAGGGGTGGGAAACTTCCCCACATCCTCTGTAGTGAAGACGGATGCAAAGAATTCATTTAGCTTCTCTGCAATGCCCTCGTCTTCCCTGAGTACTCCTTTAGCACTTTAGTTGTCCAGTGGCTCCACAAACTGTTTGGCAGGATTCCTGGTTCTGAGGTACTTAAAAAAAACGTTTTTGTATCCTTAGCTAGTTGCTCTTCAAATTCTTTTTTGGCCTGCCTAATTGTACTTTTACACTTGACTTGTCAGAGTTTATGCTCCTTTCTATTTTCCTCAGTAGGATTTGACTTCTAGTTTTTAAAGGATGTCTTTTTGCCTCTAACAGCCTCTTTTACTCTTCTGTTTAGCCAGGATGACATTTTTTTGGTTCTCTTACTTGTTTTGTTTATTTGGGGCATACTTTTAATTTGAGCCTCTATTATTGTGTTTTTAAGTGGTCCCCAGGAAGTTTGAAGGCATTTCATCCTTGTGACTGTTCCTTTTAATTTCTGTTTAACTAGCCTCCTCATTTTGTTGTAGTTCCCCTTTTTGAAGTAAAATTCTACTGTGGTGGATTTCTCTGGTATTTTCCCCCACAGAGGATGTTACACTTAATTACATTATGGTCGCTATTACTGATCATAATGTGACTATTGCCTCTTCCCTTGTGAGTTCCAGGACAAGCTGTTCCAAGAAGCAGTCATTTATGGTGCATCCCATCCTGAGGTGACATACATCCAGTCAATATGAGGATAGCTGAAATCCCCCATTATTATCGTGTTGTCTGCCTATACTGCCTCTCTAAACTGCCTGAGCATTTCACAGTCACTGTCAACATCCTGGTCAGGTGGTCAGTTGTATACTCCTATAGTTATACTCTTATTGTTTGAACATGGAATTTTTATCCATAGGGATTTTGTGGTACAGCTGGATTCATTTAAGATTTTTACTTTGACGCTATGCTTTCCTTTTCAAAAAGTATCACATCCTCACACCTTACTCTGTCATTTCTATATAAAAAGAAGTATGGGGGAAGGGAGGAAAGGTTGAGAGAGAGAGAAAGAGAAATAAGACATCTAACCAACATAGTCTAAACTTAGGCCAGTAAACCCTCTTCCCAAAATAAAACTCTGCACTGAACACAGCATGTATGATTACCTGCCTTGAGGGCAGGTGGCATAGGTGTGCAAGCGACACAAGCAGCTCATGCCCCAGAGACACAGTATGGCCTCTTGAGGCCAGAGTGGCTGAACTGGAGGAGGTTACAGGAAATGGCGAGCTACATAGAGGAGACATTCAGGGACACAGTGGAACAGTCCCATCCCCAGCCTAACACCCTCTGTGCTATTAAGGAGGGTGAAGGTCTCAGGGAAGGAGAACCTCAAGCTGGAGAGGAGGGAAACAATCCCATAGTTGGAACCCTCCTTCCAGTTGATGTCATGGTGTCCTCTTGCACTGACGATACCCCTCCTGGGAAGGGAACTCCAGTTACAAGGAAGAGCAAGGAAATAGTAATGGGGGATTTGGTTATTAGAAATATAGATAGCTGAGTTTATGATGACCAGCAGAACTGACTGGTAAATAGCCTGCCAGATGCGAGGGTTGCCGATCTTATGAGACATCTAGATAGACTTATGTGCAGTGCTTGGGACAAGCTGGTGGTCATGGTATATGCAAGTACCAATGACATAGGGAAAGGTATGAGAGATGTCCTGGAGGCCAAATTTAGGCTGCTAGGTAAGATATTAAAATCCAGGACCCCCATGGTAGCATTCTTTTAAATGCTTCTATTCCCCACGCAGGGCCAGAAAGACAAGCAGAATTTCAGGATCTGAATGTGATGAGACAATGGTGTAGGGAGGAGGGTTTTAAGTTGATTAGAAACTGGAGAACCTTTTGAGAAAGGAGGAGCTTATACAAGGTTAGTATCAATTGTTTTCAATTAATGTACAAATGCCTAGAAATACATACACTTGGCTTTGCTTAGTTTCCCCCCACTCTCTGTTGAATCCCCAGTCTGTGGAGAAGGGACACATGGCTGTTGCTAACAGCAAGGTCTTGCAAATTACTCCTTTCCCCCAAGAAACCAAGTGTTTACAACTACCAGACTGTCCTCTTTTCAACCAATGAGAGGCTAAGTCCCCGGGCATGTGGAGTCTGGACACTGCCTCACTGGGCTGGCTTGAATCAGGCCTCTAATGAATCCTTACTCAGATTAAATGAAAAAAAACATGGGCTCTGTCTATTCCTCAAGTCCCTCAGTGTAAATAAAAGAAACACTGAGTAAACAGTTCTATAAAAACCTCTTTCCGTGCATCTCACAGGCATCATTCAAAAAAAGGGCACTTTCTTTTTTCAAACTAAGCAGCCTGCAATAGATGTACTAGACCAAGGTGGAGTTTATTTATAAATTCAAGTTAATCACTGGAGGAAATGCATGTAGAGTGGAGACAAAAGTCTGCAGTTGCTAAACCAAATAGGAAATGCTCTTTACATCTGCCTCTTCAGTTGGCATCCACTTCCCTTCATCTTTTGATTCTGTTTAGTAGGCGTGTTTATTTTTGTCCAATTTTGTTTACAAAGCTGGACAGGGCATCTGATTTTTTTTTTTGTGGTAACAAATAGAACTTCCCACATTGTCAAGCCCCAAATTATTAACAGTGGAAATCATAGCACTTTCCTGCAGGAAACTGTTTGCTCTCTTCAGGAAAAGCAAAGCAAAAAAAGAGGTGGAAAAAATCCATTCGAATTAAAACTGTATAAAAAAAGGACCGTGCTGGAGCTATCCTACCAATTCCAGAAGAATCAACATTTATGCCCCTATACATCATTTATAAGATTTTAAATGTTATTAAATTAATTATAGACATTAATTGATCAATAAAATAACCCTGAGTTCCATTTAGAGCTCACTGGTAAGTCTTCAACTGACTAGGTGATATTGTATGCCAACCTAATGAATTTGATTTGTTTTTCCAGAGATTGTCCCTGTCCCAGGACATAACAATCCAGAGGCATATAATAATGAACGTGTAGCACTTACACACAGCTCTTCATTTATGGAGCACAAACTACTCTGCACTGGTAGGTACAGCTCATTATTTGCTTTTACCCAGATGCAAAAACTGGTTAAGAAAGACTCCTGTTGATTTCCATGAGAACTGAATCAGGCCCTAACTGACTCACCTGAATTTACTCAGTGAGTCAGCAGCAGAACTGGATATAGCACCCAGGACTCCCGACCCCCAGGCTCATGTCCTATGCACATCGCACCTACAGTTATGAATCCATGGAGGAGACACAGGCCCCATTTCTGGTTTCAGACCCATTTTACACCCATGTGACTTCAGTGGCTTTAGACTGGATTTGCATTGATATAAGATACAAACTGTGGGCCCAGTTCTAAAGCCTCCCTTTTCTCTGATGGCTGGGAAAATTTCACTTTGTGTGTGCGCGCTTGGAAAAATCTGCACATTTGGTATTTGATCAAAACTACTTATTTGTATTCAGAAACATGGCAGGGACTTTCCCTTTGTGAGACTTGAAAATCTTTCCAGTTCCACAGGCTAAAGTACTCACACTGCCAAATTTTTCCGAGGTTTTATAGAATGTGCAATGTGTGCAAAATGCAGCCTTTAACTGTAAGCAAAATACAGTAATTTGGAATCTAAGCAACAAAAATAGACACATGCAAAAAACAGAAACAAAGATCAGGAGAATGACACTCTGTGACAGTTTTATCCACTTCAAACCGCTGACAGAAAAAGTGCTGCTGTACCTAGTATCGGCGGTAACATGTGCATCTCACATATACAGTACATAGAAGCACAGCTTACATTTGTGCTCTCTTTGTGGTAAATTAAGATATAACAGTGCAATGGAAAGATGATACGAGCAATAACTTCCTGTTGCAAGAATCAAACCAAACCCTGGTGTTTTAGTGAGTTACCGACCCCTCTTATTCTCAGAGGTTGGAGGGAGCAGGACTTTTGGAGGCTGGGTTTGTGGATGTTGAAAAGGTACTGTTCCTACTCATGCATAGTACAATGAGGTTAAAATGGACCACAAGGGTCATCTAGTCTAACCTCCTGCCAAGATGCAGGATTCGTTGTGTCTAAACCATACAAGACAGATGGCTATCCTTGGCTCTGCGAAATGCCCTGCCTCATCCAGACCTTAGGAGCATGGATCTGGCCTTCTGAAATAGAGTTTAGAGACCTCATCTTAGTTCAGGAAATATTTAGCAGATCAGAGTGAGTGAGGTTTACCTATTGTTTATTCCTATAACCAGCGCAGTGCCCCTTTGGAGTCAATGGGAGTCTCTCTATCAACTTCAGTGGGCATTGGATCAAGCCTTTATATAGAGAGGGAACCTGGGGCAGGTTATGTAGCAACTTGTACATTCTCTCAAAACTCACTTTCTATTGATTTGTAAAGAATGCTGTGTACTAAGTGGCAACATGAAAGAACTCTCCTCTCACTAGCTCTGAGCCCAGTCCAATGCCCACTGAAGTCAAGGGCAGTTCCTGCTGAGTTCAGTTGCCATTGGAGCAGGCCTTTTAAGATCAGCTCATAAAGCCTAACAGCCAATATACCTCAATACCCTGATGCATTCAGAGGTACCCAAAATGTCTCCAAACCACAGAAGCTCATATTGAAACAACAGCAATTGCCAAAACTAACAGGGGGTAGATTATTACATTATCAGATGACTCGTAGAATTGCCCAGAAACTTCTTCAAATAAAATTACCAGTTTTTGGTGACCAGTTTTGGTGCCATTTTTGCAAGATTGAGAGGAGTCTGCTGTGTTCCTTTTTAAAAAAAATATGAGATCAGCTTAAGCTGATGGGAAGGAAAAATTCTCTGACATTCCATGAGCTCTCTCTAATGCAACGATAATATAAAATTCCTGATACGTAATATAAATATATATTGGTTTAAACGCACATACCAGGCTGTCTAAAGCTATGATCACTGCTCAGTTTATAACACCTTTGTGGCTTTTAGTTTCTCACCCAGAAACATCAAAGCATTAGACATTTAGCCAAGTAAAACTTCATTGTTAGTACTAGCTGGATCCAAGAAAAAGATTTTTGGAAGTTTGAGAATTTTTCACTTCATGGCAATTGTTGATTAATGAACCTCAATGGACTGCAGTGTAAAAGAGAACGTTGTTAATAAAATATGCTAAACAGTTCAGATGGGGTAAGGAGATACTTTCTTTGAACCTAATTGTCATAAAGTGTATGCATAAAAACGGATTGTGAAAATGAATTTATTCATTGTAATTCTGGTTTCTTTCCAGTTGCCCTAAGCTATTGCTACTTGTGAAAAAATATGACTGAGAACAAAAGGAGAAATTAAAGAGTCATCAGATATCTGGAAAGATAATACCTGGGAAATGTTTAGACACACAGTTAAGAAAGGAGAATCTTTACCCCTCCCACCTCCTCTCATTTTCCCCTAGTGCTTCTTTAATAACATGTTAGTAACAAAGGGTGGGGGCATCTAATGGTTACAGCAGGAAGGAGATTTGTGGGTTCTCTTCCTAGCCCTCCTGCTGACTTGCTTGGGCAAGTTGTGTAAAACTACTGAGCCTCAATTTATCCATCTGAAAAATGGATTTAATAATCCCGGCCTTACCCTGACAGGGATGTTCTGATGCTGTACTCAGGTATGAAAAGTGCTTCGAGCAGCTCACGTGAGCAATGCTATGTATAAGTACAACAGTTTCTAGACTCACAAACCACTCTGAAGTTTGGGGTGACCTGGGTTTTTGAGTCTAGCTTCTGTGCCCCAAAAATCAGGCCATAAAGAAATAGGAGGAGGAGGTTATATATGATACACAGATCACATGCATACCTAGTGACCATTTCAGGATGTTATGACAGTCTCAGAGATTGGCCATTGTGCACTTAGGCATATGCACAAGGGTATTCTAGATGGAAGTTATAGGACCTATTGACTTTTGGGAGGCAGCATTGCTTAGTGGCTAGGGCACTGCATTGACAGTCAGGGGACTTAAGGTATGTCTGCACTGCCGTGTAACCCCAGGGTTAATGGGACTCCAGTCAGCTGACCCACATTAGCAAACCCTGGGCTTGAGTGTCTATATTATATTTTAACCCTATAAGAAGACCCTTCTAACTCATGCTCAGACCTAGGGTTCTGGTGTCCACACTGCAATGCACAGACCTGGGTCAAAGTAACCATATCCTCGAGTCCCTAATTCCCCTTCCCTCAAAAAATGTGGCTGCTCTAGCCCTAGGACCATGATGCACTGTGGGAAAGCTTGACTGGCCATCTGCATATTACCAGGAATCAATTCACTTTGCAAAAGTCTGGTTCAGTTTTCTCTCCATTGCAAATCCAGGTGGCTCTGTGACAGTATGCTTGCAGATCGGAGAGCAGAAGAGAATGGGTCAACCCGGACCTGAGCTGCTGCTGTTAGCAAACAGGTGGCTTCCATTGTCAATAGAGTGGATTGCAGATTGTGGGGATAAAGAGGGCTAAGGAGGTTGTCCCATGGAATTGTGAGGTATTTCCAGCTGACTCCTGGGACCTGAGCCAAGCAGGGATGCGTCTACATTGCAAAGCAATAGGGCTCGGACCCTGGGTCCCAGCTTAACTCGAGCTTGGACCCTCCAGCCTTGCAGGGTCCTGGGTTAGCGCAATTGCAGGACAGACACCAGGGGGGTTATGCTTGATCCTGGGCTCCAGCTTCAGTGTAGACACATCTTCTGCCACTGACCTGCATTGTGACCTTGAGCAAGTCACTTCCCCCCTCTGGGCCTTTCTTTTCCATCCCACTCATTGTCTGTCTTGTCTATTTAAATTGTAAGTGCTCTAGGACAGGGACAGTCTCTCACTGTGGGTTAGTGTAGTGCACAGCACAATCTCGGTTGAAGTTACTAAGTTCTTTTGTAAGACAAATAATAATTACTCCCACCCCCACCCCCCTGGACTTCAACTAAGGCTCTTTTGCCACACAACTGAGCAGGGTAAATGGAATATGTTTGAATGCTTAGAGCTCCCATCACCAGAAATAGAATGATCTTTCTCTTTGGGCTTCTGGAGAGCTAATGTTGTATATGTTATTTTGAGGTGTGTGATACACACAGGAGAGCAAGAATGTAGCATTACGGTGACAAGCCTTATAGGAAAAAAATGAGTACATTATATTTAGGGAGTTTGCATTATAGTCAAGAGGAAGGGCAGTATTACTTAAATTATATGTGAAGAAACATGCCCATGCAATGCTGGCTGTGCTCTTTAGTTTCAAGTGTTTGTCTGAGAGGGTGGCAAGATGATGGGAAGAGACTGCTGCTTAGTGTGGATTGTCCTTTGTTCTCTAAGCATCTAAGAAAGAGGCAGTGTTTTTATTACATTGTGTACATGTACCTTAACCCATGTGATAAGGTGCATTCTATGAAGCACTGAGAAAAACAGCTGTAAATCATCACCTATGCTATTAAACCCTTTCGAGTTTTGAACAGATTTCCTATCGCACCAGCTTAAGTGTAGTCTAAACTGTCACCCGGATGTATTTCCCCTAGGCCTCGTTTTTCACGTGAAGCTGGAAGTCTGAATTCAGATCAGATCCAAATAAACGTTTATTCCAGCAGTGCTTTATGGCAACACAACCCTACTGTAGCCTGTAACCCATTTTACCATGCAGCCTTTTCTAATGCACTAAGCGATATGTCACCTGGACAGAACAATTTCTCTTTAAGATGGTTCTCAGATATTTCTAAAAAGTCTGCCTTTAAGGATGTGACGCAAGTCAACAGGAAGAGTTGAGATGCACAGGAAATGCTGTCAAGGTGCTGAGCAACAAATCTGCCAGTTAGGGGCCTCATCTTGTTCCCATTGAAGTCAGTTGGCTTCAGCAGTAGTAGGACTTGGCCCCTAAGTCAACTGGAGATTAGAATAAGTTTTGGCAGGTAAAGGGTTAACACCTTGCTGATCTCTGAGTTGCAACACTACCACTGCATTGCAGACATCAGCTCATACAATTTTACTGCGTGGGGAGCTAGTCATCAGGAATCTGCCACCAACCATGGCTGGGAAGAGGCAGTCAAGAGGTCAACCTTATGGTCAACCACAAAACCTGAGACTCAAATGTCTCCAGGTTTGCCTCCCTCTAACTCTCACGCTCCGTAACACACAGGCTGGGTTAAGTTTAGAGAAGGAGCCTTGATTCTAAATTTCCATGGGTTTTCTGGTTTAGGTCACTTCCTCTAGCAGCATTTTTTGTTTGCAATTATAATAATTGGCCTCCTAGCCCACATTTTTAGCCTGGGACTCCTTTTTTGGGCACCCACTTTTACACTCAGAAAAATTGACATGGATACATTATGCCAACTCTGTGTGAACAAAACAGATACCTAACATGCAAGGGCAAGCTCAGCTTTGCTAGTGCAAAACAAGGGAGTGCCCACTGCAGGACAGTTAGCTGTGCCTATGAACTTGGGCATGCAAATTCAGGGGCCAGCTTGACAGCTATGACCTCTAACACATAATAAAAGGGTGCCTCTCTCTAAACAATGAAAGCAATACAACGGATCCTTTTATTTAGCATACTGATGCACAAAGCATATTGCTCTGAATAATCTGTTCCAATTAAACAAATGTGCTTTTTAATGTCATTAACTAAATGATTCTAATCCACAATACTCAAGCCAGAGAGGAACCGCAGTTGCCATCAAGATAAGAACATTTGTTAAAAAAAATAAACACACACAGGGAAGCCTCCAGGGACTTTGTCATAACCTAAAAAGTGCAAATTTTCAATGGCTGCTTTTAGAAAGGCAAAAGACTCCCAGCAGTGTTTAGAGAGTTGCCTCTTAATATTGCAGCTTAACCACCTTGATGCAGCGGTTAGTAAAGATAACATTTAGAAAACAAAGCCCAAGTATAGCAAAGGTCCTTTTAGTCAGGAACTAAAGCAAGTTTAACCACAAAACAGCTCACATGCTGCTTCCAGCTTCTCGGTGTCAGCCAGTGAAAGCTCTTCAGAATCTTTGTCAGAGACCAGGAGATAACTTCTAGGCCAAGAGAAATGAACAGAAAGGCTTTGATATTTACGAGGCACGAAGAAGCCATTGTAACCTGGTGAGCACCTGAGCACTGTTGGTCAACATCCCCCCCAAACCTCTATTCTTGGGCCACATTCAGATGGGATATGTAAGGTGGTGTAAGCTGTTCATGGGGAATCTAAATCCATGTCCACAAATGGAAACTGGTCCGATTTAACTACATTAATTTAGAAACAATCTGAAGCCCGATCAACATGAAGCATTCAACGCAAAGTAGAGAAATCACATCTCATTGAAGTCAATGGGAGTTTTGCTATTCACTTCAATGGGGCCAGGATTTCACTCAGAGAGTGTCCTTACGAGGAGTTTGCACCAACTACAATCTTCTCATGAGACAAGGCCTAAGTTGGTGTAATTTACACTTCACATTTCAGGAGGAAGGCATAAGAAGTTGGAAATGAAAGCAGCCCCACTTATCCTATGTTACACTTTCAATCAAAACTTGATGTTTCTCTTGCTACAACCCTCTCTTCCAGCCCCTCATTGGGTGCTTTACACCAGGCATGCACACACACTAGGAACAAACATGTTTTTTTTAACCATGTGCTAACTTACATGTGGTAAGATAGTAGTGTGGACAAGGTAGTTGATGTTTTAACATGCTAGCAGGTTGACGTTTAAAACTATGGCTCTATTTTCACTGCCAAAAAAGGTGATTTTTTTACAGTGAGATAACTAATGCAGTGGAGAGAAGGCAAAGGTAGTTTTTTCTGTGATGTAGCTAGGTAAGGTCAACACTGTACTCTCTCCTTACTTAGCTACATCATGGTAAAAACTACAGAGACCGTCTCACCACTCGGATCTTACAGTGGGATACCTAACAGGCATTAATTATCTTGCTGTGACAACGCACCTTTTTTGGCAAAGACAACAAAGCCTACAACTGCCATGTCTGCACTAGGAGTTTACCATTTGTTAGTCATCACATGCTGGCTAACAAATGTTAATAAACCCACATTGTTTTCCTACCAAAGGCAAGGCCAAAGTCAGACCCTTTACCATCTACAACCAACTTTTGATTTGTACCACTTTACACAACATCTATGCGTGTGTGCAGGAGTGCCGGAACTGCGGGGGCCAGCAGGCCATGGCCCAGCTATGCCCTCCCACTTTTTACTGCCATAAGGGCGAGCAGCAGGGGGAAGGGGGAGGAGAGGAGTGAACAAGGGGGCAGGGCCTCGGGGCAGCACGACAGTGAGGGCTGGGTGGAAGGGGTGGCATGGGAGTGGATTCTTGGTGGAAGGGGCAGGGCAGGCACAGGACCTCAGGAGGGAAGGAGAGGCACAAGGGCAGGGGCTCAGGAGGAAGGGATGGCATGGGCGGCAGAGGTATGGTTTGGATGGCGGTGGCCCCCCCCATTTTTAGGGAGCTTTCATTGCTCCTACATGTGTGTCTTTGTCTTTTTTTCCCCAGGCATTAGCCTGGTGATCCAACTGCTGGGGAAGATGACCACCTCAATAGCTTAACAGCTAAAAGAGGAAGGTCAAAAAAAGAAACAACGTTTCTCATGATAATTCATTAGAAAACAATTGGTGTTGTGAGAGATCAGGCAGAAAGCTGTTGGGTGGGTGGTAGAACTAACCCACTGCCTGGCCTCTGTAGTGAACCAATGCTGCAAAGAGGATGTCTACTTTCGACAGTCAGGTCACTCTAGTCAAATGAACAATTTCCCCCATATTCAGTTGTGCTTTAGCCCATTGCAGACACAACCCTGACCATGGAAATCATGTCAAGTTTCATGTCCAGATTTCAAACTTTACATCCAGGGTGACTGGATTTGGGGTTCAAGTTTGGAAGCATCTCTAAGAAAAACTACAATCCACGCCAGATAGGAGACAGTGGGATCTTGAGAATCAAGAGATCTGCATCCTACTCCCAGTTCTGCAAATCAGCCTGCCGTGCATCCTTGGGAAAATCACTTCACCACTGCAGCCTCTGCTTTACCTACCACCCTTTGTTTGCCATGTCCAGGCAGTATATTCATCAGAGCAGGGACTGTTTCCCATTGTCTGTTTGCACAGTGCACAGCTGGACCCACTATGCATATGAACTGGTGGGATACCCAAGCACCACTTTCCTATTAGTTCTCCCATCAAGTGAACCCTTTTCCATCAATGCCACCTTTGCTGAAGCCACACACAACCAGTTGGCAGTACTATACTTTTCTTCTGTTTTAACACAGCACTCTTGGCTACATAACAACAGTGCAACAGAGACCAACTTAAAAGTGAAAGTAGTAAGATAGAGAGCAGCATTGACCAGGCCAAGAATGATCACTTAGGTGGGTTAAGAACAGATGATTTATTGGGAGAAAAAAGGAACACCTTTCACAAACACATTATAATGTTAGGACAGGAAAATAATGGGGGAGATGGAAAAACATCTCCAGTCTTCTTTATCATGGAAAGTAGACCTGCCTTATCCCTCTAGGCATCCAGTAGTAGTTATTAAGATTATTAACCCCAGATCAGCCCTGGCCCCAACTCGATTGAATTAATGGGATTACTTCAGGATGAATTTCACCCCTTGTTTTAGGAGGGAATAAGGACAGTGAACTTGGACTTTTATTGAATGTGCATCCTACATGTTTCCATTCTCCACCTGTCATTTCCAGCTATGACTTCCATTCTCATTGGTTTTAACTTAGTGGTAAAATTTTTGAGATTCAAAGAGAATTTCCTATTAGTGGGAAAGGAAAAGGATGAGACTGAAAGAGAATATTGACAGGGTGGAATCCTGGCAAGGACAACCTGCATGGGTTCATGTCTTTGAACATACACTGATCCTCCATATCTGTATCCACATTCACATTTCAGCTGCACAAAGACAAGGGTGGGGTATGAAAAGACCTCTGGCTGTTGGGGTATGAACTGCAGCCTCCCAAAAGAAAGCTGAGAGCATACAGTTCCTTCTCCTTCCAGCATGTAGCATGCCTGCTGCCAACTCCAAGCGTTCCACAATAATACCGCACTTTAGTCCCCAGTAACACCTATAATTTGAGTCTTTGGGACATTTCCTCTGGTATTTAAAAGTATATGGAATGGAATGTGAAAACCTTTCATCAGTCACATACGGGCAGGCATTGCATGACAGAGTTGCTCAGACGTGCCTTAAAAGTCTTCCAGAAAATACACTGATGCCTCCTAGAAAGTGCTGGCATCAGATGGTACTTTTACCTGAACAAAGCATTAAAATCACTATGCTGTATATGCAGGAATGACTGTACGTCCCCTTCTCCTCTCAGAAAGAATTCCAAGCCAAACACATTGCCTTCAAATCTAATCCTTACCTTCCAGCCCCAAAGTGCTGTGTTTTTAAAATAGAAGGGAAGGCTAAGCTGTTGGGAATTCATGTGGCCATTTTCTTTTGAAGATACACTGAACATGGGCTATATTAGCACTCCATTTTTTGGACTTTCTCATTCTTTTTTCCTTTCATCCATGGAAAGACTTGAAGCATACCCCATTCACATGTCACTATTGTCTCAAAGAGAATTATTTCAACCTTTCCATGTTCCAGAAGCATGGATAGAATTTGCCAGATTTTGTGTTTACCATGGAATTTCTACACAGCTCCAGAAATCCCTGTATTTTATAAGAAAACAGAGTGGCCTACTAAAACATTCTTAGTGGAGTTTTATTTATACAATTAATGGTCAACAGAACATAATGTACTTTTATATACTTCACCCTTCCCCCCCAAATCTGCTTGGTTTGACAGACAGTTTTGTTCAGCAATCTCATGAGGCACATTAACCTCGGCAAAGTCCACGGCTGAGTTCAGAATTGGCATCGTCACTCTTTCTCCTGCACAGAAAAATCAAGTGCGCTCAACACTGAGCCTCTCTTCACCATGAGAAAGAATTCTTTGAGTTTCAGCATGCCACGTGGTCCTACAGAACAGCAGTAGTTCAACCGCTGCTACTCCCCTAGGCCAAAGGTGATGGTCACCACACTGGGGATTGAACCAGGGACACCTCCAGAGCAAAAAATGTGAGCTGTTACAGCTTGAGCTAAAGAACCAAGTCTGCTTATATGTATCTGTGAAAGATCCAATGTCCTCTGTGGATCAACACAGAGGGGAACCTGTGCGACCTCACCAGTGGGTCACCTAAGCACCGTTTTTGTATGTAACATTTGAATGGTAACATTCTGGTCTTGGATCGGCAGTCCAGATCTGTTATCTGCGGCATTGCATACTCTACCCTGCATCAAATCCCCAATGACAGTAGGAGTCATGCAAAAACTGAATGCAGAATGTGCAGATTTGAACATGGGTCCCCCTCCTGCATGTTTGTGAGAAGAAGGCAATGAACTAACATGAACCAAGGTGCAAAAATGATTGTAGGCCAAATATTGGTCCTATTGAAATCGAGGGGAGGTTGACTTCAATGGGACCAGGTTTTGACGCATAATACATGAAAGGAATGGGTGGGAGAATAAATCTGAAGTGTGGCTACAAACTGCAACCTTATTCAAAAGCTTGAACTAACCATTTTTTTCTAATACAGCAAAACTGATTTAAGGGCATTTACGTTAGGATTTGTATCAGTTTAACTAGATCAATTTTAAAGCAATTCAGTTAGCTGGTCAACGATTTATAATGTAGACCAGACTTTAGATTTTCAAGCACATTAAACCCCGTTATTTGTACGTTTGATATAATAGAGCTTCTCCCCACACTCTCACGGCAGACTTTTGCCTCCTGAGGTTTGTGCTGGAATGCAAACAATTCATTTCAAGGAAATTCAGACATTTTAAAGCCCTGCTGAGCAATCCTTCAAAACAGCCACTGATAGTAGGTGGCATGCACCCTGAAATGATTAGCGTCATTCCTGTTTAGCAGAAGAAAAGAAAAATAAGAGATTTGGTCAAAGAAAAGCAAAACTGATGGAGAAAGGATAAGCATTAAGGGAGAAATGGCATGTCCTCGAGTGAACAATGGCTAATTTGAATGCCATGGTACTGGTGAAAATTAAAATCACACCTGGGCAAAACAATGGTTACTAGAAATGTTTCAGAGTAGCAGCCGTGTTAGTCTGTATCCACAAAAAGAACAGGAGTACTTGTGTCACCTTAGAGACCAACACATTTATTAGAGCATAACCTTTCGTGGGCTACAGCCCATTTCATCGGATGCATAGAATGGAACATATAGTAAGATATATACATATACATACAGAGAAGTTGGAAGTTACCATACAAACTGTGAGAGGCTAATTAGTTAAGATGAGCTATTATCAGCAGGAGAATTATCACTACAACAGACTATCACTATAAAAGTTTTTTTCTCCTGCTGATAATAGCTTCTAATTAGCCTCTCACAGTTTGTATGGCAACTTCCAACGTATCCGTATGTATATGTATATATCTTACTATATGTTCCATTCTATGCATCCGATGAAGTGGGCTGTAGCCCACGAAAGCTTATGCTCTAATAAATATATTAGTCTCTAGGGTGCCACAAGTACTCCTGTTCTTTTTGCGATTACTAGAAATGTTATGTTGAGTATTCTTTGTTTTAAAATCACACACATTTAGCATAACTGAGACAGATTGGCAGTTTCCCCCTTCTTCTTTTCAGTGTCTCCCCCTACCTTTTATTCCATAAAAAATATTTATTTTGCTTCCTAGAACCTTGGGGTCAAACCACCATGTTGCTAAGCAACAGCTAAGATGCTCCTCCATAGCCAGGGGGTGTGGCACTCTGGTCCTGAATCAAGAAACCATTCCCACACAGCAAAGCACTGGCTTAAGTCCCACTGACCTTAATGAGGCTGCAATAAAGCCTTTACTCATATGCTTAACTTTAGGCACCTGCTGAGTCAGGGACGGACTGATGCACGCAGGCTGAAGCAGTGCTTTGCTGACTTGGTGCCTGTGCCTTGTGAGGAGCCTGTATCACTTGGTAATTAATCAACACCGTGAAATAAAGATATCACCTAAAAGCAAAAATGTTTCCTGGTTCTACAGGCACAGTGCTGGCATTAAAAATAAACAAAATGCATTGCCCCAAGTACATACAGTAGCCCTAGGATCTTCCTATTTCTCCTGGAGCTGGGGGTACCAGTGTATCACAATCACTGCAGAGTGGTGTATCTTCCTTTTCAATGGTGGAGATGCCTCTGCATAGGAAGAAATTAACAACTGAAACAAAGGAGCTAATTTTTGGACATTCAGTGCTTTTACCTTGTGTGATTTAAAGCAGAGTTCCCCAGACTGAAGGTCACGACACCTATAGACATTACAGGAGGGGCTGGGTGGTGGGGAAGGGTTGCAATAAAATGGTAACATTTTTCAAAAAAGAAATCTTGTAAGTTTAAAATGACAAAATGGGCACAACAAGTCCTCCAACTGTGTGCTCCTTTAAGGCTGCCATATTGCTGTCACCTGAGAACCAATTAGTGCCTCATCCATCATGCAGAATTGGGAGTGTATTGAGAGGATTGAACTGCCTTTATGACTGAAGTGTGTGCCATTCAAAATTCATAATTCATTATTTCAGGCATGGTTACGGTTACCAAATTTCACCTGCTTGTGATCAGGGTTAGACGTCTTGGGGAGAGGCTTGTGAAACATTTCTTAGACAAGAAGCAGGGGGTGGTCACTTAGACTTGTTTTCTTTTCTTTGTAATATTCATTTAAAGCATTATGCTGTTGTTATAATGCATAGCAAAAAAAAGAAGGGGAGATGTCAAGGCTCTGTATTCTTTGCCAATTATACTGAAAAAAAGAATTAAAGCAAGTTAAAACTTGAAAATTGTATGGTGAGCATACAAGACATTTCCTAGACAGGTTTCAGTAAAACTGGATTACATTTATTCCAAAAAAATAAACACTAAGCCCTTTCTGTCTTTAATTGCATAGGAATCAAAACTGTGCATGCAAAACTTCCAGCAATTACGTTAATTTTATTTACTTCTGCATATCTGAATTTCCTGTATTCTAATCTATGTCTGCAACGAAGAGGAATAACTACTCACTCTACTTTATAATAGTCACATCTGCTGGGCTCCTGCAGTGCATTTTACCAGATCCTGTGGCGTTTCTATGACATTCAGTGCATCATCAGTTCATAATTTAACAACCCTGTTATTATTTTTCAATATCTCCCTTTGTGTCTTATAATTATACTGTATCTATACATGTTAAAGCAGAGCCATAGGGACAGAATGCAACAGGGTGTTCTGAACCCATTAATGCAGTCTTACAGCTCAACACAACTTTCTTTTAAGCAGCAAAGTATTCTGCGGGTTATAGTGCCCAGAAATAGTCTGGGAAGTGTAAACTACAGCAAGGAATGCTGGAAAAGGGAACGGGGAATAGATAAGCTGCTTGACTTCATAAGAGAGAGGAAAGGAACAGACCTTGCTGTTGGATATCTCCGGTCAAAGGCTCAGAGGGATGGTGGAAGAGACCAGGAAAAAACAGAGAATGGGTATGTCAGAGCAAGAATGATTTGTGGGTCTCTTCACTGAGGGAGCAGGAGCAGCTGGTAGGTCCCATTGCAGAGATCCAACCACACCCTGGAAAGCAGCTTGGTCTGTCCGAGGAACACTGGAGAAAGAGGGAGTTTGGGCACTTTGACACTGACCGAGGAGAAAACTGCTTTGGATTTTGTGTCTGTTATTTTGCTCCAAGACTCCAGGAAGGCAGAGCAGATTGTGAACTGACCAGTCCAGTCTGGTGCACTGGTTATCTTCCTTTTGGCCTTTTATTACCCCAGTACAGGAGGAGTTTTGTTTTTAAACATAGCTATGGGCTAAATTCATATGTTAGCCAGGGGGCCCCCTGAAGAACCAGAAAGGGCAGTCACTATTACCCGGAGCCAAACCTAAATGGAAATTCATGCAGCAAATCCCCTGGTTTTGAATCAAATCCCCAGTGAAATCCAGCAGATTGAGAGAAAGTTCTGTGCAGCCTTTGCCCAAGCATCTGATTTCTACTGTCTCTGCTCAAAATGTAGGGCAGACACCCCATGAATATCCCCTCCACACAGCATTCTGCCAGTGCACTTCACTCCACCCTATTTTGGACCGCTCCTACCCAGAGAATGGCCATTGTGCCTAATCACATAACATCCAGGCTTAAGACTCTTCAAAACCATATTCACTTGCCACCTATGTTAGGCTTCAGTCCAGTGAAACTCCAACAAAGGCCCAAATGTGGGGCACCAGGAGCCTGCTCTCACCGTAATGCAGCCAAGAGGAGCCACCCTTAATTTGGCTGCTTGCCTTAGAACCATACAAATGCTTTGGACAGACTGGGCAGGCAGGCAAGCAAAGGGGACAAACCCAGTGCTGTACATCACTGCAAGGAAACTTATCTAGGTAAGTGTGGGCGTAGCCATGTCCTCATCTCCCTGCAGCAGCTACTACCAGGAGGCAACAAAGTGAAACACACACATTTCACCTAGGGCTGTCAAGCAATTTAAAAAATGAATCGCTATTAATCGTGCAATTAATCACACTGTTAATAACAGAATACCATTTATTTAGATATTTTTGGATGTTTTCTACATTTTCAAATATATTGATTTCAATTACAACACAGAAGACAGAGTGTACAGTGCTCCGTATATATTTATTTTCAATTACAAATATTCGCACTGTAAAAACAAAAGAAATAGTATTTTTCAATTCACCTAATACAAGTACTGTAGTGCAATCTCTTTATCATGAAAGTTGAACTTACAATGCAGAATTATGTACAAAAATAACTGCATTCAAAAATAAAACAATGTAAAATTTTAGTGCCTACAAATCCACTCAGTCCTATTTCTTGTTCAGCCAATCACTCAGACAAACAAGTTTCAGAGTAGCAGCCGTGTTAGTCTGTATTCGCAAAAAGAAAAGCAGTACTTGTGGCACCTTAGAGACTAACAAATTTATTAGAGCATAAGCTTTCGTGAGCTACAGCTCACTTCATTGGATGCTCTAATAAATTTGTTAGTCTCTAAGGTGCCACAAGTACTGCTTTTCAGACAAACAAGTTTGTTTACATTTGCAGGAAATAATGCTGCCTGCTTCTTGTTCACAGTGTCACCTGAAAGTGAGAACAGGTGTTCACATGGCACCGTTGTAGCTGGCATTGCAAGATATTTACATGCCAGATGTGCTAAAGATTCATATGTCCCTTCATGCTTCAATCACCATTCCAGAGAACGTGTCCATGCTGATGACGGGTTCTGCTCGATAACAATCCAAAGCAGTGTGGACCGACGCATGTTCATTTTCATCATCTGAGTCAGATGCCACCAACAAGTTGATTTTCTTTTTTGGTGGTTCGGGTTTTGTAGTTTCTGCATCGGAGTGTTGCTCTTTTAAGACTTCTGAAAGCATGAAACACCACTTCTGAAACACCTTGTCCCTCTCAGATTTTGGAAGGCACTTCAGATTCTTAAACTTTGGGTCGAGTGCTGTAGCTATCTTTAGAAATCTGATATTGGAACCTTCTTTGTGTTTTATGAAATCTGCAGTGAAAGTTTCCTTAAAAAGAACAACATGCTGAGTCATCATCTGAGACTGCTATAACATGAAATATATGGCAGAATGCGGGTAAAACAGGAGACATAGAATTCTCCCCCAAGGAGTTCAGTCACAAAGTTAATGAACATGTTATTTTTTTAACGAGTATCATCAGCATGGAAGCATGTCCTCTGGAATGGTGGCCGAAGCATGAGGAGATATTTTTACAGTGCAAATATTTGTAATTAAAAATAATAATATAAAGTGAGCAGTGTACACTTTGTATTCTGTATTGTAATTGAAATAAATATATTTGAAAATATAGAAAAAATCCAATAATATTTAATGCATTTCAATGGGTATTCGATTGTTTAACAGTGCGATTAAAACTGCGATTAATTACGATTAATTTTTTTTGTTATCACGAGTTAACTGCGATTAATCAACAGCACTAATTTCACTGCATCTGTAGAACTGTTTCCAAAAAGTATTTTCCCCTCCCCCTTCCCCACCAGCACCTATTCTCCTGCACTGCTTTGGCACAATGACTCCAGCTACTGTTGCTATTTGCGCACCACCCACCTTCTCCTCTCATTCCCAGCTCAGTAGAGGCATTCTAAGCAGTAACAGAGCCCTTAACAGTAATCCAGGGGTGCAAGTAGGGTGGTACCTTCCAGTAAGCAGTACCAGCAAGAGATTTTTAGCGGGTACGGGGTATCGGAAAGACTTGGGGCTAGCCCTCCTCCACCCCTCCAGGGGAAGGGGCTGCAGTCTACTCCTTAAAGGAGCAGAACACAGCTAGGGAGCAGATTTCAGAGTAGCAGCCGTGTTAGTCTGTATTCGCAAAAAGAAAAGGAGTACCGGTGGCACCTTAGAGACTAACAAATTTATTAGAGCATAAGCTTTCGTGAGCTACAGCTCACTTCATCGGATGCATCCGATGCATCCGATGAAGTGAGCTGTAGCTCACGAAAGCTTATGCTCTAATAAATTTGTTAGTCTCTAAGGTGCCACCGGTACTCCTTTTCTTTTTACAGCTAGGGAGGACATTCATTCTTTAAATGGCTTTAACAGCACAATACATATGCTAACAAACTTAAACAAAAGGCTTTGTTTAAGTTTGTTAGCATATGCATTGTGCTGTTACATTGGTCAGGAGTCCTCAAGAGGGGATGGGTGGGGGGGACTGAAGATGTTTAAACAGTGTTTTTGATTCTGTTTCTCCCCTTGGTCTGAGAACATTATCCCCGATAATGTCACGGCTAACCTGGTGGCTGAACTTTGTGACTTTGTCCTCACCCATAACTATTTCACATTTGGGGACAATGTATACCTTCAAATCAGCGGCACTGCGATGGGTACCCGCATGGCCCCACAGTATGCCAACATTTTTATGGCTGACTTAGAACAACGCTTCCTCAGCTCTCGTCCCCTAATGCCCCTACTCTACTTGCGCTACATTGATGACATCTTCATCATCTGGACCCATGGAAAAGAAGCCCTTGAGGAATTCCACCAGGATTTCAACAATTTCCATCCAATCATCAGGGACCAGTCCACACAAGAGATCCACTTCCTGGACACTACGGTGCTAATAAGCGATGGTCACATAAACACCACCCTATATCGGAAATCTACTGACTGCTATTCCTACCTACATGCCTCTAGCTTTCATCCAGATCATACCACACGATCCATTGTCTACAGCCAAGCTCTACGATATAACCGCATTTGCTCCAACCCCTCAGACAGAGACAAACACCTACAAGATCTCTATCATGCATTCTTACATCTACAATACCCACCTGCTGAAGTGAAGAAACAGATTGACAGAGCCAGAAGAGTATCCAGAAGTCACCTACTACAGGACAGGCCCAACAAAGAAAATAACAGAACGCCACTAGCCATCACCTTCAGCCCCCAACTAAAACCTTTCCAACGCATCATCAAGGATCTACAACCTATCCTGAAGGACGACCCATCACTCTCACAGATCTTGGGAGACAGGCCAGTCCTTGCTTACAGACAGCCCCCCAACCTGAAGCAAATACTCACCAGCAACCACATACCATACAACAGAACCACTAACCCAGGAACCTATCCTTGCAACAAAGCCCGTTGCCAACTCTGTCCACATATCTATTCAGGGGACACCTTCATACGGCCTAATCACATCAGCCACACTATCAGAGGCTCGTTCACCTGCGCATTTACCAATGTGATATATGCCATCATGTGCCAGCAATGCCCCTCTGCCATGTACATTGGTCAAACTGGACAGTCTCTACGTAAAAGAATGAATGGACACAAATCAGACGTCAAGAATTATAACATTCAAAAACCAGTCGGAGAACACTTCAGTCTCTCCGATCACTCCATTACAGACCTGAGAGTGGCTATCCTTCAACAAAAAAACTTCAAAAACAGACTCCAACGAGAGACTGCTGAATTGGAATTAATTTGCAAACTGGATACAATTAACTTAGGCTTGAATAGAGACTGGGAGTGGATGAGTCATTACATAAAGTAAAACTATTTCCCCATGTTATTTCTCTCCCCCCCCCACCCTCCACTGTTCCTCAGACGTTCTTGTTAACTGCTGGAAATGGCCCACCTTGATTATCACCATAAAAGGTTTTCCTCCTTCTCCCCCCCTGCTGGTAATAGCTCATCTTAAGTGATCACTCTCCTTACAGTGTGTATGATAAAACCCATTGTTTCATGTTCTCTGTATATAAATCTCCCCACTGTATTTTCCACCAAATGCATCCAATGAAGTGAGCTGTAGCTCACAAAAGCTTATGCTCAAATAAATTTGTTAGTCTCTAAGGTGCCACAAGTACTCCTCTTCTTTTTGAGTTATCCATGACATCCATATTGCCTCACATCAAGTCTAAACCATTAAAGAAATGTCTCTGGTTGCACTGACCAGAGGATGTTTGAATTTTGATGTCAGCCCAGTTCTGCCACCTAAATGGAATCAGCTGTTGTCCCCAGTGTTCCTAAAATTCTTCTTTGCAGACAAACTAGTCTAACATGCCTTTTGTTAACTGGAACTGCAGCAGCAAAACAAAGAAAACAAATGCCTCGTTTTCCAGCTTTGTGGGTGAGAGAACTGTAAGTGAAGATTATAATGCTGGGCACTGAAAGCCTTAAACCAGCTGCCTCAGGAATCTGCCAAGAACTTTGCCGAAAAGATGTTCCTCATCTTGGCAACAGAGCTAAGACGTATCACACGTCTGCCCACCTTTAGTCGAATGACGCTCCTTCTGATCTAACAGCTCAGGCCTTGTCAGCTTCATCCAGAACAATTTACAAACTTGAAACCTAACACTGGAAACCCTTAATCATTTGATCAGTCCCATGGAAGACAATGGGACTACTTGCATGACTATAGACCACTTTTGTGGACTGATAAGAGTTTCAAGAGTCTGTTCCTATAAAGGAAGTTGAATCTCCCATTGAAATGCAATGTTTGGGTACAACACCATAAAGCAGTTTAGGATACAGTTCTACTTAAAATTTGTCTTTTAATAAGTCATGCATATGCTGAAATGGCTCCTCACCCAATTCCCATATAAGCAGACTGAATACTACATATTTGGGGGGAAAGTGAGTAGTTAAGCATGTTGATGTTTGTATATACAAGGGGGGTGTCAGAGGGGATGGGGAGAGCATGGAACTCCAGGCTGGGGGCAGGGCGGACAGGAGTCAGATGGAGGGTCTGATGGGGAGGTTACGTGTCCCCCCTTGTGTCCTTCCCATGAGTGCAGTACCTGCAAGAAATGATTTCTACTTGCATCACTGCATTAATCGAACGCAGTCTTAGTGTGTGGTATTAAGGGATCTTGCCAAGTAGAATAACAGCAAGCCCTGTTTTCACCTGAATTCTCTTTGGAGATAAACTGTAGTTTATCTATCATTGCAGAACCTTCCCGTATGGAACAAAGTTCATCTCCACACAAAGCACACTTAAGAGTTCCAAAATCAGCAATCTTACGGAGGAAGTTTTAAGATGGTAGGTAATTAGAAATGGAAGACAATTCCCCATCCAATTATGAAATGTATATACTGTAAGCCAGGTCAGATTTTAGATCTAAACTATATTTGTGAATGTCCCTTTAATAGTCAAGTTGTCCAGCTCCACAAAAATATCTGTTGTGCTGGATTTATATGGAACAAGAGTGATACCCAGTGGCTGATTATGCTAATTACAGCCGAGTAAGGATTCCCTTTGGAAATCTCTAGGAGTATTTCCCAGGGCCCATTTCCTGTTTAAAGCCAGTAGTCTGTAAACAACAGGATATCACTTTACCTTTGGATTTTAACACTTTTCTAGTGAGACGTGATACTAGAAACTGTTTCTAATTGGAAATCAACTATAGATGATACCAGCTTTTCAGTCAATATATAAGTTGGAGCAAGGGCTTAATTCTTTAATCATTCCAGCATGTTATTTGAATGTGCTTTGGCTAACGCTATTGTCAAAATGACAGTTAAAAAAAAAAAAAAGTAAGACTAATTCTGCTCTGATCACATTATGCCTTTTTTGTGCAGTTCCATGCTCCCAGATGCCTGATTTACAACACTAATGGTTATGTTGCAGCAATTCTTTGGAGAAAAACTGTGATATTCAGTTAACTGTCATTGCCTTAAGTGAGTAATTCACAAGACTAGACAAGCCTGGCTTATTGTGAATCGGGAATGAGAGAGAACTGTATAGCCGTCATCTGTTACAACATTCATATTTATTTTTCCATCTTTTTTTTCCCCATCATCATATAGTCAATTTGAAAGAATTAATGAACAGCAGAAACAAATCCCTGAATACCACAGACATTAGACAGGTCACAGATCAAGCCTTCAGAGGCTAAGCCAACTGGTGAAGGTTGGAATTTATCAAAATATGATAGAATAAACTACTTAATTATGTCAGGGTGACTGCCAGAATGTAATAGTTGTAACAATGCAGAGCATTAGAATGCTTCTCAAATTGGCATTAAGGCAGTGGCAGCTATGCTTTGCACTTCTGTCTTTTAAACTATTACTTTTTGGCAGTCTCCTGAGCACAGGTATCTGTTATTCCAGAAGGCTGGCTGTTTTGATGCCCGAGAAGCACTACATTGTTGACCCTTGATACTGCCAGAAACTTAGAGCACTGTCTCTTCTTTCTTACAATCTGCCTACTAATATTGATAACAATACTCCAAAATGCATTGTTCTGCCACACGAGAGACTAAGAATAATAATGGGCCAAATCCCGAGGTCCTTATTTAGTTTTTACTCAGCCTTTATTCAAGCAAATTCATGGATTTCAATGGGACACTGTTCCAGTAAAGACCAAGGCCAGGACGATGCAAATGGCATGTAGCCTGGAATAAACGTGGGAGTGGACTGCATAACTCTTGAGGGAACACTAGGAGGCATTCTGCCTCTGACAAGGCACCGCAGCACACACCAACCACCTGTGGTCAGCCAGCTCCACTGGCGGGGCGGGAGCCAGAGCTCCACCTCCTCCCCAGCACACCAGGTTGTCCTGTACCCATAGGGGAGTAGCAAAAGCACCTTAGGCCTTCCCTACGCAGAAAAGTTCTACCCACTGAACTCCAACAGTGTAGTTACAGTGGTACAATCCATCTAGGGTGATGCACTTATCCTGGTATAAAAGCACTTATATAGCATATACAGGAAGGGGATCATAATATATGAGTATAAGGCACTTTACAGCATCCACACTAAGGTATGTACAGGTATAACTGTATCAGTTAAAAATAAATCACACCATTAACTGAGTTATACCAATACAAAACCGGGCATGGAGCCGTCAGATCACGAATGAGATCTGACACAGAGTCAGTAACGGTGGTAAGATGGCTCTGCTGTATCTGTGCCCCTCTCTCGCTTCTAAGGCTGGAGTTATGTTGGGGCGGCAGAGAGCAAGGAAGATGGCATTTGGTGCACGTGCTTGAACACAGAGGTAGGAAGCAGACTGGTAGTGGAAGTCCCATGGTTCAAAGCTGGCCTCGCATCTCTGTTCTGACTGGTGGGTTTCCTGACATCTCTTTTACATCACATGTCACGAGAACAATATAACTTCTATCTCGCATGTTCTTCGAGGGCCTGATCCTGCTCTATTGAAGTCAATGGGAGTTGTGCTATTCGCTTCAGCAGAAGCAGGATTGGGCCCCGAAATGTACTAACCATAACTGAGCAGAGCAGAGGCAAATAAAGACAAATAGATGGTGTGCAGGCAGTGTTCAAAGGGTGTTACAGTGACAGGACATGGAGCAGTGTCCCTCCCTTCCCTTTTAAGCTGCTCCTCTGCAGGACAGCAAGGAGGAATGTGGTGTATCAATCGTGCCCGCCAGCCATGGATCTGCACAGAGCTATAGTGTTCTGTAAGTGCGGGGAAATGCACAGTGTTCATTCTGTGACATGCCTACACCTACTGCACTTCGTGGTCTAGGGCTCCTACTTCCGGTTCTAATTGGAAGCATATGGGAATACTGGCTTGCTTGAGACTCGCTGGAGGTTCTCCTTAGACTGTCCTTATGGCCACCTGCACAGGCCCACAAGCCGCAGGTGTGCACCACAAGGGCAGGTGCTAATGTGATTATGAGGGGCCTGATGAAAAGCCAGTGTCCATATGCCGTACTGGATTCGTCCCAAGGCACTATTGTTGCCCAGTTAGCGTTGGACGGTTGTCTTTTAATGGGAGTTTCAGAGATATTTAAGAACTTGAGTGTCTACTCCTAAAGGACCATCAAAGGATCCCTGGCAGGAGGGGCCCGGGAACTGGAGTGAGACTCCACCAGCGGTAATGGGAAGGGGGGGAAGGGCATCTTTGATACATTGGGCCGTATATGCTTCCGCCTCTAGCCCAGCCCTGGCAGTGGAAAGTCTGTGGAAGAGAGTGAGGCAGCACGACACTGCTGCAGCCTTGCTTGAGAGCAGGGGCCCTTACGGTTCCAGGGCCATCTTAACAGACCCTACTGAGGAGGCACGGCTGATGAGCCAGGGGATCCCTGCAGCAGCAAGTGCCCAGGAATCAAATTAAAGCTGCCCTTCTCCCTGCACGGACAATGACAGAGGGCAGCAATGGAAACTCTCCCGGGGTTTGCAGTCCAGCACGGGTGAAACTGGCCATTACACACTGAAAACTGGTTTCAGAGTAGCAGCCATGTTAGTCTGTATTCGCAAAAAGAAAAGGAGTACTTGTGGCACCTTAGAGACTAACAAATTTATTAGAGCATAAGCTTTCGTGAGCTACAGCTCACTTCATCGGATGCCCAAAATGCATCCGATGAAGTGAGCTGTAGCTCACGAAAGCTTATGCTCTAATAAATTTGTTAGTCTCTAAGGTGCCACAAGTACTCCTTTTCTTTTTGAAAACTGGTTGAGTCTGGTTCTAGGTCACCAAATCTTGGTCTCTCTGCTGCTTTGCTTTTGGTTTGACTGGGCGCAGGGTTTGCTTATGCAGCATTCCCTGATCTTTTCTAACTCCCCTTCTACAGTAAGAAGACTTAAGATTACATATTCTTCTTCCCATGGATTACTTTGAATTGTAAGTCCCTTTCATAACATTTAAAATGGTCCCCTGTTTCAGACCTGAACTTGTCTATGAAACTTAACACCAAAGACTAAGGGTTTTATTTAATTAAGGGGGGTGGGGAGATTTCAGCACCATAAACTGGAGAAAGGTCATTTCCACAGCTGTATTATTTACCCCCAATTTTACTAAGGCTGCTTTTATAGCAGTGCTAGAGGTTAAATCTACTGTTGTTTCCTACATGGCCTGACTTTACTGTATGCTACAGTACATAGTATTCATTGAACGTACGCAATAAAAAGATATCCCAGCAGCATGGTTTTCCAAAAGAGGAATTAAAATAAAAAGGAAGAAGAAAAATGTTTAAAATCCACAAAGTCTGTCCCTGGAAGGAAAATCTCAATATTTGCCTAGTTTTTTGACAGTCAAATCAGTAGAAAAACATTATATAAATGACTAAACATACCAGCCTTCTGATCTGGGGCATTGCTGTGAAATAACCAGACTGTGTAAATGAGATAAACATTGGCTGAATGTTGAAGGTTTAGAGATCAGCTGACTGCAGAATCCCTATTGCTATGGATACCCCGAAACACCTGCTTGCCTGCAGAAACTACAGAGCTGGGCTGAGACATCACAGCTGGTGCTGTGCTGGCTGAAGAGAGTAATACACAGTCATATCACTCTAGCAGGCACCAGTTGCAGGAGCAGATAAGAAATCTAGGGTGGCACCCAGGAGAGCGAGGCAGGAGCGTGGGAGACAAAATCCCAGTGAGCTCAATAGTTGGGAGATCTTCACATCCTTGCAAACCTGTCCAGCCCATTGCTAAATCTATAGCCATACCCTGCACTCAAGCCCATCAATGTCAAACAGGATGTGGCCTGTCCTGTGCTTGGATAATAAGAAAAGAGCATTTTCTTGATATGTTAATATGCCTATAGGTTAAAGATCATACTGGTAACTCAACCATAACTTCCACTGGTAGAGTTAAAACAGAGCAAAAGCTGCAGATTTAAGCACCAAACTGTGGTAGTGGATGACAGAACGCTGCACTGCCCCAGCGGGAGCACCCTAAGCTATTGTGCCAGTCTTCGCAGTGCCACGTGGCTCCTGCTACACCCGCCAGAGCAAAATTATGTTTCTGCCCCCAGCCTACCCCTCCTCACCCCCTTTGTGCTGACAGCGATGCTAGAGCCCCTAGTTCCTCATGTTCATGGAGTCCAAGGACCAGGATTGTACCTCCAAAGAAGAGGATCCTCTTGCCCAGCCCCTACCACAATCTGGCTCACGGATATTTTCAGATTTGGCGTTACCAGACTTGGCACCCGCTGCTAGAAGAGTTTTTTTGGCACCTCCCTGCAGAAAATAAAGCAGATTGCTTTTTAAAAGCTTGCATTCAAGAATGAGCTGCATTTACACTGTGCATTTTGGAGAACTATAGATATTGGTCCGTGGTGGGTATAAATAGACACACTGTACGTGTATAGAAGAACATGTTGCTCTGGCCTGGCAAGGTTTCTAATAAGATCTCCCACAAACTGCGTCATAATGTCAAGAGAATTTTATTCCCTGTAATTGCAACTGTGTTCTAGTCTGTGTTCCCTGTCCCACCCTTCTGTGCTCTCTTCTCTAAAATTCCTTTGTTCAGCCTAAATAGATGTTTCATTAAATAAGAAATAATTTCTGGGAGTGGTAATTACAGTCTCCTTCAGACAGATGATCTGTAGCTGTTCTGTTTTCCTTTCCGTTAGCAAAAACAGAAACACAGTGTCTTTCATTAGGTGTCAGATTCTACCACCACGGCCATTGGGAAGCTTAAATGTGTCGGGTCTAATCAAGTCTGATTTTGGGTCTACAAAAACGATGGGTGTTAAACTGGAGGCAAAGACTGACGTGGCAAAGCACACTGCCTGACCAAGGGGCCTGAATGAGCTTTACTGGCTTTAATAAACTGCTTAGAGTTAATTCCATGTCTAATCCTCATCATGAGCTTGGCATCTGGGAGGAAACAAGCAAGATTTTCAAGAAGCCAGGAGAGACGAGCCAGGGGCCTGCAACACCATTGCGTTACTCCGGTGTTATGCCAATAGCGTTACGCCCCTTTGAAATTAGAGTAACACAATGCTGAAGCAGGTCCAAAGAGTGCTTGGATCATCTGGTTATGGCACTGTTGCCAAGTCATCATAACTAGCCTCATATGTGTGCGGGGCTCTCTGAATGCCAGAAACGGTTCGGGTTTTTGTGAATGAGATGTTTTATTTGTTTTCTAAGATAAAATGATGTGTGAAAGATAACAGCAAAGATTTTTCAGAAGCAACCAAAGACTTTGGGTGCCTCACTGGAAACCCCAGAAAAGGGACCTGATTTAGAGAGGGTGGATGCAATCTGGCCACGCTGAAGTTTCTTGGGTCAGCCCCACAAAATGACTAGTTGTTTCTGCAAATCTTGACCAGAGTTCTTACCCATAGCTCCCTTCATTCCCCAAAGACAGCAAGGCTCTTCGCCAACAACCAGCTAAATCATGGCGCTGCAAGCTCTGGCACGATGAGAGTGGAAGCATTCCAGGAGCTCCAGCGGTACTGGCAGGACATGTTAGGGTGGTATAAGACACAACAGCTCCTGATGGGCATGGGGAAAGGGGGTTTGCTGGACAGCCGCTCTTGAAACACTTTTAAAAAGGTGCAGTCACTGCTCCCGTACGCTCACTTCCAGACCCCTATCTAGATAATTATAGAGCCCCATCACATAGTATCTGAGCACCTTACAGTCACTAAGGAATTTTACTGTCAGAATGCCCTATCAGGCAGTGAGGTGCTATCCTCATGTTGCCATGGGGAACAGGCACAGGGTAGACTAAATGACCAGTCCAAGACCCCACAGGAAGTCTGTGGCTGAGTCAGGAACTGAATGCAAGTCTCATGTCTCCTATTCCAGTGCCCTTATCCACTAGATCCTTCCCCAGCTCCAAGCTGGTAAGCATAACAGCCCTTCCACTTCCATATCCAGCTGCCTTCTGCCAGGTGACACCAGAGTGGGGAAAAGGACAGCCAGGCTCCACCACAAACTTCTTGTGTGACCTTGGGCAAGTCACTTATAATCACACACCACCCTTAGAAAAGGAAGTGAAAAAATACCATGTATCCAATTGACCTAGCCGGAGAATTTTAAAGAATCAGAATGAAATTACTTCGTTTGGAATGTGGCCAAGTTTAACACCCCCATGATTGGAAAAAGTGTTGTGCAGTCTTTAACGCTCACAAGTGCTCAGGACATGACATTTACTTTCAGCAGTGAAACTGGAGAGCTGAAGAAGAGCTGTGTGTAGCTCGAAAGCGTGGCTCTTTCACTGAGAGAAGTTAGTTCAATAACAGATATTGCCTCACTCACCTTGTCAATCTGAAGAATGACATTTAGAAGTGACATCATGGAAGTTAAAGGCCACCGACAATCTACCAGTGACGTGATGTACACTAAACCAGGCACAAGCACCACTGCCTCCAAAACAAGTTAGATTTGGTGGGGGATGTGGAGATGAAGCTATGAAGGTCAGTTAGAGATGAATTTTTCCTACTCCCATCCATACCACCTAAAATCAAGGTGACCACGCACATTACACACAGACAAATAAAAAATGATTACGCAGATATGCTCGGCCTGTTTAAGCTCTACCAGCTGACAGCTTCCAAATCATGTTTCTGAACTTACTGGCATTTCAAAACGCTTGACAGCACCCTGCTCCACTTGGCAATAGTAAGCTTTGTTATATGTTGTTGGAGAGTGAAATAAGACGGTGTAAAGTTCTTATAAAGGTGCCAGTTCATCAGTATTCTCTTAGATACAGACACAAGTGTTAACTTTTATTATTGCTGGCGGGTGCTCCTCTCTGCCCCCTCTCCTCTATGTGAGCGGCGGGAGGGGCTTGGGGAGAAGAGGCCGAGCAGGGGCAGGGTCTTGGGGCAAAGCATTGATGGAGCTGGGGGCAGAGCCATGGTCTGGACACCAGGGCCCAAAGAGATTCATCCGGCCATGGGGGTGCTGAGCACCCCCTAATATTTTTTTTGGTGGGTGCTTGAGCCCTGGAGCACCCACGGAGTCGGCGCCTATGGGTTCAGACATTTATAATCAGTGCAATTCAAATACTTCAAAACAACTGTGCTCAATCTTATATAGACTGAAAACATTCCAAAAAAAAAAATGTCTCAAGCCAAGTGAACCTGGTAAAATTCTAGTTCACTGAAGTAAACTTCAGTGCAAAACACAAGGCACACACCTAACTACCCAAGCATAGTGCCAACATAAGTAAGCTTTCCTGTCAGGGTAATGGTTTCAATGAAAGATAGTAAGTTTAGTTTGTTTTCTTTTAAAACACATTCTTACATTTCAGAATATGAAAAACACACTGGGCCAGATCCTCATCTAGTGTACATCAGCATAGCTCCACAATGGCTATGCCGATTTACACCAAAAGAGGCTCTTGCCCATAGCAATTAGCCCACTAGTATATGGCCTGCAATGGCAGCATATTTCTAAGTGACACATCATTGGAGCAACAGGACTTTTGTGATGTCAGACACAAAAAGATCATCCCAGCTTGGGTGGTGTATTAATGTCGTTATAACAGAGTAACTTTAACCATCACAGAAGTTAAAGCTGAAAAAAATATACAGTGCCTGCTCAGGAAAAGCACAAGAAAATCTGGTATTGTCTCTTTTCTATTTCGCACGCGTACAAGCTTATAAAAATGAATCGATCCATTCAGAATAGATCTTCTTCCCTAATGGGAGGTGGGAAATGAGAGACAGGGGGTCCTGGGAAGTACAAGTAGTCCCTAGAACCCTCCAGCTGAATTCCCCCTTCCCCACCAACCCCAAACTTTGTGGGCCACTCAAATGAGAACCAGATCTGAACCAGCCTGCTTTTGGCTTTGCCTTGTCCCTCTCTCAGTTAGCAGTAAGCCCCAGTCTCAGTTAGTTTAACCCTTTCCCCCACATAACCTTCCACACACCCACCGCCCCTGCTGTGAATCCTGCATCTGTTCTTCAGCCAAAGAGCTAACGCTGTTCTCAAAGCAGCGGCATAATTGTACTATAAAAAATTGCTGTTTTCCTGCCTCAGGGAGTATGGATTATTTTCCATCCCCCTTTTTTGAAGTTGAAAATTCAATGTCACTTTGCATCCATTTCAATATGTAGCCATTAAATTGGTAGAAATAAATGTACTGATCAACTGTCAAAAAGACAGACACCTAGTCAAACAAAAACACCCTTGAGTGGTGCAGCATCATCAATCACCTCCCCCCTTTCCTCCTCTTGATTTCCAGTTTCATGCTCCTCCGCTCGTCAGGAAACTTTGCACCAGTTACAAGCACTTCTTAAATTGTCTCAGCTAGTAAAGCCTAACTACTCAAGATTTCAGTATATTTATGCAATCCAGTTTGGCGCTGGACCCACTCTAGCTTTATTTATCTAATGTCTGTGCTGTAGGCTATGAATTCATAGAGGAGGTATTATTAGAAGATAACACATACAAAGGGGGAGGGAGGAGTAAGTGAGAAGTTCAGTGCACCAAAGGGTCGCTTGGTGTTCAGATTTCTTAGGAGTCAGGTTGTGAAGCACCAGAGCAGGGGTAGCCTAATTGCATTCTCACAGGCCAAATAGCCCATATCATTCTACTGCTACATTTCCCAGGATGCAATGATCCATTTTAGGAGCCTGTAAATACTATTGGTCTTAAAAAGAGAGGCTGGGGTGGGGGGGGAGACAGTCTTTGTGATTAAGGCACTTGATTGGCATTCAGGAAACCAAAGTTCAGTTCCTGGCCATGCCACAGACGTTCCTGGGTGACTGGCTGGACAAGCTCAACTCTTTAAAATCTGTGGCCATAAGCCTCACAATGGTGACTGCTGGAAAACTTTGGAAAACCTGCCTTTTAATCTTTCTGTGCCTCAGTTCCCCAGTGGGGATAACAGCACTTTTCTTTTCTCCCACCCTTTGTCTGTCTTGTTATTTAGCGTGTAAGCTCTTCAGGCCAGGGAAATCACTCTAATATACAGCCTCAGTCTCTTTGTACAGCTCAAGCAGAATGGAGTTCCTCATCTCAGTCAAGGCTTCTAGTTGTCTACTTATAATAGGCAACAGCAAACTCCACTGATTGTCTCATCCCAACTCAATTATGCAAGAGACCATGTGAAATAAAAACAAAATCCATGATGCTGCTCCATGGAAATGATCCTGGAATCTGAAATAAAGTATTTCCATAACAAGTAGAAGTCTCTTCAGGTCACAAGTGCTTCTCCTTTAATGTGGGAAAGAGTCTTGAGTCACTGTTTCATATCATGCTGTCAGAAAAATCTAATTTCCTTGAAGGAAAACCACACACCTAATCTTGAGAGGTGGATAAAAATATCTGAATTTCAAACCTCCAAACACCTAGAGGGGAAATACTCAGAAAGGCAACACAGCATCAACCATATTAAAAATACCTGTATATGGAGATCTACACCATGCTTTGAAATAAAAGGGATAATAAGATGTACAGATAGATGTACTACCTAGTACAGTTGGACAAATAATTGATTTTTCAGTTTGGTGACTGATCCAAAAAATTCATTTCTTCTCTTTGAAATTAAAAACAGAAAAAGAACTGCGGGGTTGAGGTGTCTTTTATTTTTGAGGGGGAGAGGGCTTCCTTCCTTTTTTAGTTAAATCTAGCTAAATTTCTAAATAAAACCTTGTGTCTAAATGAAAAGTCAAAACATTTAGACTTTTTATGGAAATACCTTTCCCCATTTTATTTTTAGCACAAACTAGTCGCCAAATTGGACCCAAATTCACAAACCATTTCAGCAAACCTTAAACTGCTGAATATTTTTTGATCAATAAATTATTTGTCAGAAAAACCTTGCCCGGCTAAATTCACTAGCTCACCACACATTTCCGCATAGTGGTCACCATAGTTAAGGGTGGGGATGCCATTATCCCTATAAACCTCAGTGATTCCTTTTATGATAAAGATATACATGATCAGTCGAAAGGAGGTTCTGGGGAGGGATGTGTGTTAAGCTTTAATTCATTTTGGAGTGGCTCTCTGGTGAACAGGCTGCTTTGCATTAGTGATGACTGAAACTCCAAGTTTGGGGGTCAATTCAGATGTTTCTCTACAGTTGCTGTGAAACCTACAGACCAGCTGAGTCTACAGAACAGAGCTGGAAATGGCGAAGTTCTCTGGTGCATCCACGGAAGAACGGGAGAGTGCCCTGGTGATGAAGTGCCTGAGTGGGTGAGAAGATGTGTGCTAGAGGGAGCAGCAGGCTAGCAAGCTCTCCCCGAAATCCACACCAGGTTTGAGGGGAAAAGCACATTCAGATATTACTTATCAGGTAAAGTCTCCCTCCCACCCACCCCCCTCTTCTGAACCCTCATCCCAGAAATGATATGTCAACATCAACCCTCCCTCCCTGGGAGCAGCAGCAGGCCTGTGGTCTTGCTATACACTGTGTCTTTACTCATGTCATAAACATTACAGGTCATAAGAACCGCCATACTGGGTCAGCCAATGGTCCATCTAGCCCAGTATCCTGTCTTCTGACAGTGGCCATTGCCAGGTGCCACCATCTGCTATGGTTTCTGTCTCTCTACGCTGATTATTTTCCTCCCTCTCTGTCTCCTCTCACCTTCACGTTCCCTCTTTGGCCCCCTTCCCCAGTAAAAGGCCCCTTTTTACCCCTGGTAGTTTTCCCAAGGTCCTACATGGGCTCACTCACCCATCCTCCCACACTCTGGGATGGGATGGGGGGAAAGATACTTTCTGGGGTGCTCAGAGCACTACTGTGTGGATTCAGGGAGTATCAAGTCTGAGAGTATCACAGAGAACAGCCACAAAACTTTGTCCCTGTTCACACTGGGAATACAACTTTGAACCTGATTCCACATTTAAGTGACCCTATTGTCTCACCTTTATTTTTGATCAGTTGGTTCTTTTTGGTTTTTTTAATTTAATTCTGAATCCATTACCTGTCCCTAGAGCAAAACAGGCCAACTTTGTTTTACCTGCACAGCAATTGGTAGAATCCTGCCTACAAGCATTCCTGACTAGACATTATCTGATGAAAGATATTCACCAGTGAACACACACAGCCGAAGAAAACCCTCTTTGTTACTCATTAACATTACCTCATACTCCAGACTACAAAGCATCTAGTTCTAGTGTAAGCCCAGATGGTTCATTAAAAAAAAAAGTTACCTTTAAGTTTGTCCTACTTTAGGAGAAAAATATTAGCTACTCTGTTACTGCAGAAATGAAATTCGAGTCATGCCTTCATGCTTTACTAATCTTACTTTTTTTTCTTTTTTGGTAAGCTTCAGACAGGGCTGGGGTGGGGGTGCCATGTAAGGAACTTGCATTGCTGCGGCCTTAGTAATATCCGTCAGTAAACCTGTAATTAGATAGGGAGTAGTAGTAATCTTGTGCATTGCCCGCGGGACACTGCCAGCATCCAGCAAAACCTCTATTGATGAGGAAGCATTCCAAGCATGCCTGGATGAAAAATGAAAGAGATGAAATATTTACTTTCTGTACCCTGCTTTCAGACACTCAGCTCTCAACCAAGAAATGCCCTAGACCCTGATGGACTAAATTTTCTATTAGCATAAACTTCTTCATCACATGCATCACATGCTAATTTGTGTGGCTCTTCATCAAATGCCTGTTGCAACAGATATTTCATAGAAATCTCAGACTGTGCTATTTTAAAATGGAGAATTTTTTTTAAAATGTCATTGGTATGGTTAATCAAATTGAGCAACAACTTGATCAACTGTGATAATGGGATTCAGAGTTTTCTCATTACTGCATGATTCATAACGCACATCTAATTAAACTGGCATCAGAAATTGAATCTATGCATGTTCTTTTTCTGTAAACTCCATCCTTGCTGTCTGGATAGGGGAAAATAAAATATTTTTCAGCAGATGCAGGAATTTTTGTCAAATGACTTCAGAGGAGGAGGATAATTACCCTCCCTTATTAGAGTTGGTTGAAAATTTTGGACTCAAAAGTTTTCTTCATCAAAAATTGGTCTTTCGTCAACAATGAAAAATTTCACACAAGTGTTCATAATCTTCTTAATTTTTCATTTTCCCATTATTGGGGGGGGTTGTTTTTTTTTAAACACAATTTTTTAAAACAACAAATGTTATCCAAATATTTTGTGTATGAAAACTGGTGAGACAAGGTGGCTTGTAAATGAAATATTTCTGTAACCATCTCAATAACTTAATAAAATTTTAATAAACTTTCTATTAAAAATGTCATGAACATTTTTGAAAAATACAAAGAATGGGTCCATCATCACTTACTCAAGACAGTTAAGTCCAAAGCTGACTGGGAAGAGTTACAAAGGGGTCTCACAAAACTGGGTGACTGGGTAACAAAATGGCAGATGAAATTCAATGTTGAGAAATGCAAAGTAATGCCCATTGGAAAACATAATCCCATCTATACATATGAAACGTTGGGGTCTAAATTAGTTGTTACCACTCAAGAAAGAGATTGTGGAGT
Source organism: Dermochelys coriacea (assembly GCF_009764565.3). Taxonomy (NCBI): domain Eukaryota; kingdom Metazoa; phylum Chordata; order Testudines; family Dermochelyidae; genus Dermochelys; species Dermochelys coriacea. The sequence goes on along the minus strand of NC_050077.1, from coordinate 80,827,046 downwards.
CATTGTGAATAGTTTTCTGTAAACATGTGCTCAATGTGCAGCAGTAATTAAAAAAGCAAACAGAACGTTAGAAACCATTAGGAAAGGGATAGATAATAAGACAGAAAATATCATAATGCCACTAAATAAATCCATGGTAAGTCCACAGCTGGAATACTGCGTGCAATTCTGGTCGCCCCATCTCAAGAAAGATGCATTAGAAATGGAAAAGGTTCAGAGACAGGCAACAAAAATGATGAGGGGTCTGGAACAGCTGCCATATGAGGAGAGATTTAAAAGACTGGGACTATTCAGTTTGGAAAAGAGACGACTAAGGGGGGGTACAATAGTGGTCTATAAAATTATGACTGGTGTGGAGAGAGTGAATCAGGACGTGTTATTTATCCCTTCACATAACACAAGAACCAGGAGTCACCCAATGAAATTAGGCAGCAGGTTTATAACAAAAAAGAAGTACTTCTTCACACAGCACACAGTCAACCTGTGAAAATCTTTGCCAGGGGATGTTGTGAAGGCCAAAACTATAACACAGTTCAAAAAGAATTAGATAAGTTCATGGAGGATAGATCCATCAATGGCTTGTGGCAAATTCCCGGCACTACTTTGATGGGTCTCACGCTTTCTCTTCTTGGGGAGGGTTCAGGGCACCGTTTCTCGCCCCTGAACTGGGGTATTAACTGCCCCACTGTCCTAGAGGAGGGAAGAGGAGAGGGAGGGACCCGTTTTTTTTTTCCTTTTCTAGCCAGCTTTGGAACTCATTGAGAGAAGTGTTCAGTAAAGACAACCAGAGGGTGACTTTGTTTTTCATGTTCCAAGCATCAGTACATTTCAGAAATAGGTAAGTAATGCTAATTAAAGAATGAGCCAAATTTAGCTTGAGCATGAGCACTGATGTAAACACAGTTGTGTCTACTTATACTTAAGACTTAAGACTACACTTAATTTGTCTCAGGTTATCTTTTTATAAGCTATGGGGGAAACCCTGGCCCCTTGGAAGTCAATGGGAGTTTTGACATTGACTTCAATGGAGGCAGGATTTCATCCTATATGTGGAACTCAGCACTGTCCAGTAGTTCTTAAGTATGAGGGAGATTTTCAAAGGCGTATGGGGCAGCTAGACACCATTGGCTTGGTCCTGTGTCTTGCTGAGCACTCATGCCCTTATCCAATAAAGCAGTTGAGTACATGCTCAACTGTCTGCACAGTCCCCTTGATTTCAACAGGACCACCCAAGGGCTTGAAGTTGAGCACTGTGACGGGACAAGGCCAGATGGCTATGGAAGAGTAGTGGGAGATAGATATATTAGCTCCAGGCTAAACAAATCCCTGGTACCAGGATAAGTGAAATGGCAGCTACTTCAGGTCAATTAAGACACCTGGGGCCAATTAAGAACTTTCCAGAAGGCAGGGAGAAGGCTAGGTTGATTGGGATATCTGAAGCCAATCAGGGGCTGACTGAAACTAGTTAAAAGCCGCCCAGTCAGTCAGGTGGGGGTGCATGTCAGGAGCTGTGGGAAGAAGTTGTGTGGTTGGAAAGGCTGAGTAGTACACACCATATCAGGCACACTGAAGGAGGCCCTGAGGTAAGGGTGAAGTGAAGCTTGAGGAAGTGAGGGCTGCTGTGGGGTAGTAGCCCAGGGAATTGTACACGTCATGCTTCTAAAAGGTCAGCTATCATAGCTGATACTATTAGGGTCCCTGAGCTGGAGCCCGGAGTAGAGGTTGGGCCTGGGCTCCCCCCCCACCTTTGCCCCTGATTAATCACTGAGACTGGGAGACAACAGAGACTGTGCAAGGAAGGATAACTTCTCTTCACCTCCCTCACTGGCTTATGATGAAAATGGCTCAGTAGACTGTGACCCTTGTCTCTAGAGAAAGAAGGGTTACGTGGAAGGTCACAGTGAGCCTCTGAGGCTAGCGAAATCCGCCAGGAAACGCGGGACCCACGGAGGCAAGAACAGAGCTTTGTCACAATACATGCTTTGCTGGCGGGGACCAGATGGCTCAGCTGTTCTCAGGATTGACGCCACCTGTGCATGGAAGAATCTCCTCCTGTGTATTTCCAATAAGTGCTGGGAATGGATTGTTCATTCGCAGTCAGATTATTCCTTATGTTAAGAAGTGTGAACACCTTTAGTTTATTAAAACCTAGGGGAGAAAACAGACCTGCCTGTTGCATTGTCCCGGGATGAATCCCACCCCGGATGAATCCCACCCCAGATTTTACAAGCAGTCACCATTTGTACTATTTATCTTATCAGCAAAAAAGATAAAATGAATGGATGAAGTAGTAATTAATACAGTGTACTCTGCCAACATGTATTGCTATGGGACCACTAAAAGAAGACACTTAGAAGCAGGGCACAAACTTATATTATATTACCCATGACCTGGTCTGTGTGACATGGAAAACTGGAGAAAAAAAAGGGGGGGGCAATATAAATTTTACAAAAAAGTTTTCTTTCTTGAACTAAAAATAAAAGGTTCTGAGATCTACACGTACTGTAGGAACAATTAATCAAAGCTTATAATGGTCATTCACAGGAGAAAGCGCATTTAGTCAAATTGGTACATGCAAATTGAAACCTTCCATTCATTTATCCAAACTGTTTGGTTATTAACATAATAAGCATTTGAACTTGCATTTGGTGTACCAAATGATGCATTTACCCAACAGGCATTGGTGAGGCCGATGTTTATAATCGGATGGGGCAGACCAGGGTCAGGTGCATAGTACTCCATTTAAAATACCTTTGGCATAAAAGAAGGAAAGCAGAACCAATCAGGAAATACTGAAGCACTTCCAAGCACAGTCCTAGCTGAGGGCAGAGTGGATATTTACCACCTGTGCATCACCATTTCAGATTTCACATCTGAGCCTGGAGGTAACTTTTGGACAGTTTTCCCTTTTTCTCTCTCACACTTAGGGGAGCAATGACATTGCAAGATGACAATGGAGAGGGTATCGGGTGAGGAGTCACTTGTGTTCTCTTCCCAGATTTGCCATCAATTCACTGAGTGACCTTGGACAAGTCACTTAACCATTCTTCACCTTGATTTCTCCATCTGAAAAGTGGGGATAATAGCGCTAGCTCTCCTTTGTAAAGTACTTGGAGAGCTATAGATGAAAGGCAGTATGGAAGTGCTTGTTATTAATACGGTTCATGCGATGTAGGAAGCGACTGAAGTTTTAGTATCGTGAAATAGACATATGTCTCCAGGAGTAGAGACTAGATGTTCATTCTGCAGGATCAGTAGGACACAAAACACTTAAAATGGCTGTCTACCTCCCCTCCCCTGCTGCCCCATTTCAGGAGACTTGGATTTGTCTGAATCTGCTGTTGGACTCCATCTCCAGACTTAACTAAGGAGGTTGTACAGCAGGCAGTTACCCAGGTAGCAGTAAAGGTTTTTCTACCACTCTCTGATCTACTGTAAATCCAGGTACTGAGTTCCTCTTGGTTTTAGACCAGAGGGGTTAACTGAAGCTGAGAGACAGAGCACATTAGTGAAAGTCTGTAAACATTTCTTGGGATTTTTCTTAGAGGAAAAATGTTAGTCTAGGTGTCCCTTCTAAATTCTGCACATAAACCTTTACTAGCAATACAGCTAGAACGCAGAAAGCTCTTTGGAAACGAACATTCATGCTCAAAGAGTTCAGCCTCTATAAATACCTTTCAGAAAGCCTTTGGGGACTTTAAAATTCCATATGCTTTCCTATTATTAAAGAGCCGTGTGTCCCTGGAGTCAACATAGGGAGAACTAGAAATTGATCTTGCTACTCAAAACCTTCAACATCCAACTTACTGTCCCAATATTTATACAGGAGGTTATTTGGTGAATTTAATATGAAGACCATTCCTGCACAGCTTGGTAGGTGAACTGCTTTGAAGAAGAACAGTATGTACTAATATTGCAATGCCTTTCATCTGAGGATCTCAAAGTGCATTACAATTACAAACATTTCTGAGCCTTCACAAGGCCCCTGGGAAGCACAGTAGGTGAAGGATCACTTCCCATGCCACTGAAATGCAGCAAAATCTTGGAGTGGAAAGAAGCAGTTGTTTAAGCATGCACAGCAACATTACGTAGCATTTTAGAACAGGAAGGGAGGAAGTATACCACAGCCACTCGAAACTGCAGAGGAAATCTAAGGAGACAAAATGCAACCTCCTGTGTTGAAACTTGGCCAGGACATAGTGGATGTAGAACCTAGACTGATTGCAAGCATCTCCAGCATTACAGTAGCCACCTAGTACCATGCCAGAGCACTGGTTCTGTGAAACTCAAAACAAGATTCTGCCATTTTTCTTTACGCTGAATAGTACACGGCTCTGTGATAAGTCCCAATGAAATCGATGGGACTATGCAGCATGGGCAAGGGTAGGAGAATCTGGTCCACAGAAAGGAATGCCAGCTACTGAAATTACCCAAACCACTTCCTGGGGCACATAGTTGTTGTCTGGGGGAAGTCTCTTAACAAAATACTGAGCTGGCCTGACCTTGCATAGCAAATGAGCACAGTGCAGCACATACAAATGACCCACCAGAACTAAAACCATTTTTTGAGTTATGACAATGCTTAGTCCAAAGCTTTTGATTAAGGCTGCACTTCCCCATTTCCTGATTTGGGCTATACTGCCCGGGGAGAACCAGAAAAGTCACAAGAAAGAGTCTGTTCTCCAGTCTCTAAGGTGCCACCGGTACTCCTTTTCTTTTTTCTAGAGTGACTTCCAGATGTGCATCAAAGTGGAACCCCACGACCCTTTGGGGTTTGCTCATCCTAAGAGCACAGATGTGGGTAGCATCACAAGATAGCAAAATCAGTGAGGACTCTTCTATCAATATTGCCAATGCTGGTTTGCATATTTTTAGCTCACAGTTAAAGTCTGAATATTAATGCTATTGTTCAGATTGCTCTCACTGCCTCTCATAAAAAAGAAAAGGAGTATTTGTGGCACCTTAGAGATTAACAAATTTATTATTCATCCGATGAAGTGAGCTGTAGCTCACGAAAGCTTATGCTCAAATAAATTTGTTAGTCTCTAAGGTGCCACAAGTACTCCTTTTCTTTTTTGCGAATACAGACTAACACGGCTGCTACTCTGAAAACTTCCTCTCATGGAATTTTGTTCATTAAGGGGAACATTCCACTGGTTTAGCAATAATGTTACATTAAGATTTTGCTCGAGATAGACAAATCAATTCAGAAACAGCCATTCTGAGTCTTTGATATGTCATGGGCTTTAACTTATTCAGACAGTCTAAATTATTAAGGGAAGAGATTTCAGTGATGGAGGGCTAAAACGGTTTTTCTGAAGACTTAGTAAGCGGTACATCATTTGTAAAAATACCACTGGGATTCTGCCACTTCAGTTATTCTATTGCTAGCAATGGCTGAAATGCAGCAACATCATTCATATGAAAGGAAACGTGAAAATACAAAGAATGAACAAGTACTTAGGGCTTGTCTGCACAGGGAGGATATTCTGGATTAGGGTAGGGTGTGTATTTAAAGTGCTATAGCTAGTCCAGAATAACTCTGTGTGTCTTATTCCGGAAGAAGAGGGTCTGTATGGGGAGCTATTCTTCAATAGAAAAGGAGTACTTGTGGCTTATGCTCAAATAAATTTGTTAGTCTCTAAGGTGCCACAAGTACTCCTTTTCTTTTTTGCGAATACAGACTAACACGACTGCTACTCTGAAACCCATTCTTCAATAGCTATTGCAGTGAAGCTCCCCATGTACATAAGCCCTTAGATAGACGGTCTTTGCTTGAGAGATTTCTTTCCTGTTGTCAGTGCTTTTAATTGTATTTTCAGGTACCTAGTACCAACCAGATTTGTGCATAGCTGAATTCTTTTCAGCCACTCCATCACATCTTGCTATTGAATTTGAACCTTAGACCTGGTTTAGTGTTGAACCTTGAACTCAAAGCCTGAACCTAATCCAGACTCAAATACAGCCTCCTTTACCCATCTCACATTCCAAAGACAAGGCCTGATCCTGCGAGCAACTGCATTATCTTATGTCCCATTCACTTCAATGGGAGTTATGGTTGCACTGCATCTTGCAGGTCAGGCCCATACACTCCAGAACTGCAATGTTTTTCAAAGCCCCAGCTTCAAATAGAAGCATGGATCTGGTTCTGATCCAATTCAGAGCGGATCCAATGGGGGCGGGGTAGACACACACTCCAGTTCGTTATGTTAATATTTCCCAAAAGATACAGAGATCACTTTATCTACCACTTCAGCCCCCTTTGTGCCAATTTCATGACATATTGGTTTACTGTAAGAGGTGGAAGCAAAGAATAATATTAATTTGAAACAACAGGAAAAAATGTACATAGGCAAAATGTAATTATATGAGCTGGAATCTGGCCAGGAGACCAGAGCTAAGTACCCCTGTTCTAACAGAAAAGGACCTTTGGAGTTTTATCTTTGTCTTTATCATTGTCTTCAGGACAGCCTCAGTTTTTCAACTCCGCATCTGCCTGAACAAACAGATTTGTATTCCTCAGATAACTATACCACAAATGGAGAGCTATTAAAGCACCAGGATCTATTTTAAATTAACATTTGAGATCTGGCTTAAACCCACAAAACCAAGGAAATACACTCATGCTGAAACTCAAGGCTCTTCTCCCCCCGCAGTTCAGTGCGCGCTGCATGCTAGATAAGATCACTCCATTTATCATCTGGTAAACTGAAAAGCCCCTCTTAGGAGATTTTTCACTACCTCCTGTAGCCACAACACAGAACAGTAAGGGGGAGGGGACCCAGCCACAGCCCTGACTTTCCCAGCTTTAAGTTTAAGTCAGTTCATTAAAGTTACTTAAAAAAAAATGTTTGTTTTTTCTGGCGATTTTAACTTCCTTTGCTCTTTCCAATGGTACTTCCACACCCTTCTTCCTCATGCTCATATTGCAACAGCACTTTTAACAGATCAGTGGAATTATTAATAGAACACTGGGCCGGGGTAACTGCAGTCCAGAAGTCCATTGCCAACACCCAGGCCAAGGGAACGGAGGGTTAGGTGAACTTTGCGGGGGCCCGATCCTGCTCCCACTGAAGCCAGGGAGAGTTTTGTCCTGGGCTTGAGCAGTCCTTAGGTTCCAATCCTGTCCTCATGATTTGGGCACAACTCCCACTGGTTTCCTTACATCATGGCTGCAGTCCCTGGGAGTTTGCCTTATGCACAGCGTGTGGGGCAGGCTCTTCGACCAGCACTGCACTTTCAAAATCATGAAGGGTCCAATTGAGCCTTTACACTGAGGCCAAAGGTTGGGACCATATGTAACTTTGATTCACCATTCCTACCCTGTCAGACTCTCGGTGGGGGAGGGGTGAGCAATACAAGGGGAAATAAATGACTGTGATCCTTGACAGGATGCAGTATACTCCCTACTCACACCTAGTCAGCTAATCTGGCCAGTGGGAGGTTGTGGGCTGGAGCCCAAACGCTCTCCACCCCTCTCCCTGACCTCTTGCTCACAAGGGAATAGTATCCTGAGCACAGGGGTTTCACTTTACACCAGACATGGGCACAGGACCCAGATACGCTGAGCAAAGGGAAGGAGGGAGGAATGGACAGTGGGCGTTACTGCTGGGCTAGTCAAGAGCTTAGCTACACAGGGAAATTTACCAGCATAATTATACCACTAGAGTGATACCAGGATAACTTCCCATGTGGCCACTCTTATTCCAGACTAAAAGAGTGCCTCTTCCTGGTTTGGCTTATGAAAAGCTTTGAAAATGGCATAAACCAAGCCCGAGAAAAGAACTCTTATTCTGGATCAGGGTTGCCCCACAGGGAGCTAGCCTGGGATAACTCTATCAGGATAATTACAACCAGTATCATTATGCTGGTAAATATCCCCATGTAGACAAGACAAGGGCACAGTCATGCTTTAGCTGTCTGACTTACATCTGCCATGCCTTTGCAGAGAGGTCCCGGTGGGCTTTGCTTGCCCACGTGGGTTCCCATGGGTGCTTTGAGTGCACAAGGCAAACAGGACATGGCCCTCAGCGTGAAGCCAAACTAAAGGCAAACCCTTCCACCCAACTCTTCCTTGTGGCGTTTTTATTACAGAGCATTTAATGCCATCACCTCACTCCGGTGCCCTGCTCACATAGTTCAGCTGAGCACATGCATGGGAAAGATCAAGGGGGAACTCCTCCCCCATACCTAAGCCACAGAGTGGCTGCAGTGTCATGACACAGAGACTTCATCAGCTCAATGGCTGGAGCAGCCCCTGCAGCCCCACAATGCATCCCCACCGCCTCTCCCTGGGATTCCCTAGTGTGTTTCTGTAGTCCAATGCACCCATGATCTGCCCCTGCCTGCCCCATCCCCTATAGAACAGGGTTCTCTGCTGCATCTCCAATAGCCTGCATTCCCCTGCCTGCTTTCCTGGGCCCTACAACTTTTTAGGAAGCAGCATACTCCAAGTTTCAGAGTAGCCGCCATGTTAGTCTGTATTCGCAAAAAGAAATCCGATGAAGTGAGCTGTAGCTCACGAAAGTTTATGCTCAAATAAATTTGTTAGTCTCTAAGGTGCCACAAGTACTCCTTTTCTTTGTGAGTGTACTCCAAGGCACTGATCCCCACTGTCAATGTCTGTCCTAGAAGCCGTCGTCTTAGCAAAGGGCACAGGAGAATCGGGCAAGGGGCTGCTGGGCAATCGCAGCATCGGATACTTTTGTTTGCAGCCTCGGCACTTTAACAAGTCCAAGATAAAAAGGTTATTTTTGTCAGATATTTCTGTAACAATGTATTCGATGTCTCAGGGCAGGGAGGCCAAGTTGCACACCAGTGCGAAGGTTTGTAAATAGATTATAAGCTCCGAGAAGCAGTGGCACGTCCTAAAGCCATCTTCGCTGCAGGAGATAGAGGGCATTTTATTTTTTTTAAATGGCTTCTTTTTGCTTGTTTGCAAGAAGTGGAAATTTTTCTAGGGTTTCCCTCTTTTCCTTCACTGGCCCCTGCACCTCCCTGGATTTGGTGGAAAGGAAAGGCAGCTTTCCAAAGTGGAAACTGTCATTTACACTCCTGCAGGGAAAACTGGGGGGCTTTCAATACTGCAGGTTCCTAACAGCCTGTACTTTATCTCTTAACATTCCCTTAATCTGCGTGGTTGTCAGACAGCCTTGGGAAGAAAAAGGCTAGAAAAAAATTAGAAGTTTCTCAAAACTGAGAAAAGTCGACTTGTAAACATAATAAAAAGGGCATTGCACCGCCCGGCACGGCAGGGACGGGGCACTCCAGTCGCAGGCATGGCACCACCCGGCATGGCAGGGACAGGGCACTCCAGTCGCAGGCGTGGCACCGCGCGGCACGGCAGGGATGGGGCACTCCAGTCGCAGGCGTGGCACTGGCCAGTGCTTCAGGGATGGTATAAAAGCAGGCTCTCACCCACCAGAATTGCCTTTTTATTTACACTGTCCCCAAAACTGATGAGAACACCAAAGAGTTTTATACTCCTGTCCCCATATGCACAGAAAGAAGGCTCCCACCGCTATTGATGAGGCTTGTCTGCGGAAACGACCCCCTCATTTTCATTTCCCGGGTGCTAGGTTTCTGTGACGTCCTAGATGGTACAATCAGTCACAAATTCTGCAAGGGCGTTCAGAGCACTGCTCTCCAGACAAGCCATTTGTGTTTG